>NC_140300.1:17281410-17881410 GCF_964211825.1 Aythya ferina
CTTGCTTCAAGGACGTGGTCAATCATCGCTCATTTGTGGGAAGTAGAGAGTAATTTCTTTCCTCTGCACTTCCATATAGCTTTCATTTATTTTGTTTGTTTGTTTTCCTCCCTTTTTCCCCTTTCCCTTTTATTTCCCCTTAGTTAAATTGTTTAGTTCATGGTAGTCTTTATTTAATTATTATAATTAGTTCCCTTTAATTAAATTATCCTTATCTCAACCCGTGAGTTGTTCTTTGCTTTACTTCTCCCCCTCCTTATCTAAAGGAGGGGGAGTGAGAGAGCGGTTGTGGGGTTTAGCTGCCCAGCACGGTAAAACCACCACACCATGACCCCCATTCCCCATTCCCCTGCACCAGTCAGGGGGAGGAGGTGGAAGAGGGTGAATGGAGGAAAGATGTTTTGCTTAATTTTCTCACTGCTCTATTCTTTTACCAATAGGCAATAAATTACATGCTGAGCCTGTCCTGCCCATAACAGTAACTAAGGAGTGATCTACCTATTCTTATCTTAATACGATTTTTTATTTTTTATTTTTTCACTGTATCTTTTCCCTGTGTCCTTCTGAGAGGGGTTAGTGAGAGGGTGATGTGGTGGATTTTAGCTACCTGCCAGTGTGAAGCCTCCAACCACACCAATCAAATCTTTACTCTGTAAGAGTCTATGAATACATGACTCTAACTGAACAGGAAGTGGAATGAGTGCCAAGCAACTCTTAAGTTGTTTTTTTTTGGCTATTGTCTCAGCTTGGTTGAGGATGAGGAAAACACTAGTTTAGAGTCAAACTTCTTCTCTCCATCATTCAAAGATAGGCAGAGTCTTTTCAATGCACCAGGAAAATTTAGGCTATGCAGGCAGTGTAGGTTATAGAGGTGAAGAATGAACACTGTGGTTGCTTTAGGGCTCTGCTTGTCCCATTCCCCAAAGTGAATGGCTGGGGTTTAGACAGCTGTGCTAACAAATAGCCAACTTCCACTTGCAGCAATTACCCAATATTATCCTGAAGAATGCACATTACTTAGAGTAGTATCTGTGAGCAACCTTGCTGTGCAAATTATTGTTACCTGTGAGATGGCGGAGTTGTGAGCTTCAGACACCCACCATACTCTGCAGTACTATCCAGATATAAAATCCATTCCTTGCAAATATGTCATTTTCTTCACTTAGTGATGAATTGTTTTTGTCTCTTGTGGACTGAAATGAGAAGATGGCACGACATGCTTCTCTGACATATGTATGCATCACTAACTTCCTGAAATAACAAGTACACTGCATGTCTGCACAGGGGCAATGAATGGTTCTTAAAATGCACATACATATTTTATAGCCTCGTTATAGTAGGCTTGCTTTATATTTCTCTTTTAAAGTCTTGTATTTTTAGCAAGGTATTTTCCCATTGTGGCAGTCAATCTAACAAAATTATGATAATTGGATTTATCAACATATCATTTGTTGCCCTCTGGGTGAAATTCACTTGCACTCTAATGAACTGACGAGATTTGAATGAATACATATTTCTTACACGTGAGAGAATCAGCTATTTTCCAGCAGCATAAGTATACATGGTTATAATTATTATACTTGATTTTATCTGAAATGTGGGAAGTTTAGGTAGAGAAAGAAAATAACTTCACATACCATTACATTTTAGAATATATAATTGAATGTATAAGATGTATAAGAAAATTAGACTTCTTAAGTTCTAGTTGCTCGAAAAGTTGGGTTGATGAATCTAAGTGCATGGTAGAAAGGGTTTTCCAGGGAATTTTGTATCTGAATGTGCTGTCATAAGATTGACACTGCCTTGGGTAACTTAAATCATGTGCTAAAGGTAGTGCTGCTAAGAATTAGCTTACCTCTGGAAATTTACCTTCTAGATCACACTTTCCCAATTGTAGCATTCCAGCAATTCCTCTCCTTGGAGCGGAACCCAATTTATCAGGCACAGAGAGACAATATATTTGCAGACTTGCTGTAAGTTTTATTTCAAAGGTGAACCAACAAAGAAGGAGCAGTAGTTTTTGCATTTGCAGATGATCCAAAGTGGAGAGTTTCATTCACAATCTGAAAGCTGGCAATTTTGCCAGACAAAGTGAAAAGTGAAGATTAGTTTGTTATGATGGAAGCCTATCACAACACCATCTTGCTAACCAATGTAATAAACATTTGTGTATTGACAGCCCCAGAATTGAAAACTATAAGACAGGCTTCAAAAAATCACTGCATTCACAGTTCACAAATTTTAGTAATAAATATTATTATTAATTAGTCTGTTTTCTTATTTTTCAGGGGACCCCCTCTTCATATTTTCTAATACAACACATATATGTGAGTCATGCCAGTTCTTACTCACATACATCATGTGGAATACATAATGTGTAGTACATTATGTCTCTCTGCTTCAGGGTTTCTTTTTAGACAATCTAACCAAAATAGCTGACTTGCTGAATTCTTTTTGTTAATAAATTTACACAGAAATATTACACCAACACTTTTTAGGGCAGTTAGAGATTATAAAGCACCAGTGTTCCAGTTTGAGTTCCTTGTTCTAGTACTAACATGATATATATATATATGATCATATGTCATATGATCATGTTGTGCCCTCAACAACAGGACTGCTAGGCTAAGTACAGACTTTCCACATACAACTTCAGGCTTTTATCATAAGGCAAGAAAGAGAAACATAAGCAAGAGAAATGCTGTTATGAAAAGACAATATAGAAATATAGAAGTGAGACTGAGTGCACCCAGTTTTAACCATGAAGTAGAACCAAAATTATAGTTCTCTGGAAACTGTGTTTCTCTGGTCTTTGTTTACATATGTTCCTATTTGCAAGCATCATGAAATGGTTTATTTATCAGGACTTTGAAGCTTGCCTTTTCTTAGAAGTCTGACCATTTGAAATTTATAGGACATTAGGAGTTAGATTTATAGATGTTAAGGTTTGTTTCTCCATGTTAAGTTACAATTACTGTAGTGTATTTATTCTTTAAACATTATTTGTGTCTTATTGCTCTTAGGTTGTTATTTTCCTTGTTCAAGATCATAGCAAATTTCTTTTGAACTAACCAGTTTTTAATAGTTTTTTTTTCTTTGGGCAGGTTCTTTAGAATTCTCTTGTTCACCTCAGGGTCAACAGGATTAGATTTCCTTCTCACAGTTCTCCAAAATCTGGTCATAGTTTCATTTTTGTACTTCAGGCATCTGAGCTTAATGGCCAAAAATGCCCTCCATGAAAAAGTTGATAGCAGGGCTGACTACCAGAGGCAAGTTAGCTGCATAGCTGCAGGTAGCCATGATTTAGGGACAACTGAAATGATAAATCATTTTATCTGATTTATCATCAGAGTTGCCATTTAAACCACATTAGAGGAGCAAACAAGCACCTACTGTTCTGCCTGAGCTGATATAAAGCAGGTCTTGTAACATGTCCCCTGTAAATGATTACAGAACCTGACACTCCTTCACACTTGCTTATAAAAAGAATAATACAGAGTTCTTCTGAGAAGCTACTTCTCATTGCTGTTCGAACAGTGCAAAACTGCAAGAAGTGGCCCTTGGTGCAGCTGTCTGGGACAAATTCTGCCCCTGGATATGTGTGTCTCTGATTCATACTGAGGTCAGCATTTTCTGAGTCTTAAAAGTAGCAAATGAACAAAAGTCTTATGTATCCTGAATTGAATTATCTCATAAAAAATAGATGAACAAAATTATCATCCAGAAACATTAAAATCTGCTCTTGAAGTATACTGATATAAGCAGAAGTCCAGCTTGCCAGCAAAGCTGGCTTTTTCCAAATCTAAGTGCTGTTTCATGGTACTGAAAGACATTGCATAAAATATATTATTATGTATTTTAATAAATAGATGGGACACACAATGCAGTTGTGCTCAGTCCTAAATAATCCAATATGTCCAAATTAATCTAAAACCTGAAATCCTTATCCACTCTTCAGAGGAGGAAAAAAATAAACAAATAAAATAAAATCTGTTCCTGTAAAAACTTGGTCTTCAGCTGCTTTATAGGAAGAATAATGGGATGTTTTTTTAGACAAAGAATACAGTGTTTTGGCTTTAAAACTTTATTTATGGTAATAATGAAAGGTTTTTCTTAAAAGCAATAAGTGACACAAGTTGTTAGGCACTTTTCTTATGTCTACATCTTACACCTAGACAAATCTGTATGTGCACAGGTTAATAAGTTCTAAAATTTTGAACTTTAAGCCTAGTGTTCTCTATCTATCAAGGGATGTATAAGGCAAGGAGGAAATCTTGGCTTTCTGGTTCCTCCCAGGCTTCTCATATGTCTAAATAATAGTCTTATATTAAAAGAAGTATTCCTTTTTTATATAAACATAGCAAGTGTTTTCATATTTAGGTTAGCTTATTTGTTTAAATAGCTCACATACACAGATGAATGATTTGAAAGGAAATATAAATGTTTGAGTGATGGGATATGGTTGTTGAGTGATGTCTGTGGGGACTGCTTAGTGTTGATAAATAACTAAGGAATTTGTCTATCAACATTTTGCATAAATTTCAGTCATAGAACTTGTGGTTAGGCTAAGGCAGCCCTGAATGACAATGTATTTCTCATTTACATCACAGCTTTAAAGGGTAAGGATAGGGAAATAGAGAACTTATCTCAGAATAGCATATGTTTTTTGAATGTGGGTGTCCTCCAACAGAGTATTCTCTGATTGCACCTTGTGAGACTGAGACTTTGCAGAATGCAAATAAAACCCAGACCAAGTCTTGTCTTTAGTAGGTTAGCAAAGTAATATGAATGTGTTCCATGCTTAAAATATTACATTTCAAAGACTCCTCTACATTAATTCCAATATCAGATTAGTCAAGTCTACAGGCTCTTTAAAACAAGACTGTCATTTCACATGTGAGAAGTGGAAGGATAAGAAAGCTAGACAGCATATGTACTATTAACCTTTTTTTAATGCTTACACTTATTCAGACAATTAACAAATCATATGTAAGAATCTGAAATTCCCACAGAGCTGGAACAGCAACAAAAAATAAATACTAAAAGGATGGAACAGATACTTTGACAGACTATGTTTCTCTTTGTATTTATATAAAAATAGATCATTTCATATTATAGAAATCTGAATCAGCTCACCCAAAAAGCACATAGTGTAGCTCGGAAAGGAATACACAAAATGTTATCCTCCCAGCATGATGAACCCACTCTGGGTAAGCTCTGTCTCCGAAGTAGTTAAGAGACTGAATACAATGTTCACAAACAGGCCCCGTGAGCTGATAAAGCACAGCTATTGTTTTAGATTAGGAGAGCCTAGAGAATTTCTTTACTATTCAACTTTTCCCTAATTAGTCATCTTGAAATAGCCTGAGATTGGTATGCATAATATCACAACAACTTCATACCACCAAACAATCTCTTTGCTTTTAAGATCCCTGGTAAGTGATATAGATGGGCTTATCTCTGCTCTCTTTGAACCTGCTGTAAAGCAGGGATAACTTGAGGTTACTCTTGGTTTACACAAATATGAATGAGAGCAGAACCATGACCAAAGGTCTTACAAGAATTGTCTACCTCAAAGCAGCAAGATGCAACATCGAAGACACTGGCCACTACTGGGCCTGAAAAGTGTCAATAGGCTAGGCTAGAATTCCTACTACTAATTTTCCATAATAAAAATGATTTTAAACTCCAAATGCCCCCAGAGTCATCTTTTCTAGGTGAACTCCAGCATTTGCAAAGTACAGAAAATCAGCTTTCTGTGACATTCTGAACCTAATACTCTTGCAGCTATATAAAACTGTGCAAACTGAAAAAATAGATTATGATAAATTTTGTTAGCTTAGATGTTGCTTTGGTTTCTTTTATGTGTGCCCAAATCCCAATAAAAAATGTTAAGTTGATGGTATCTTGCGTGTTAAACAGGGATGGAATATAACAGCAGAGAAGATGGAGAAAAACTAAATACTACTAGAAATGGTAGCAATCTTCTACTACAAGGCATCTTACCTGTTGAGACAACCTCTACCTAGTTCCCTTCTTAATGTGGAGTTGGATGAGCTTTGCTTTATTGACTTCAGAGAACTTCAGGGAACTCCAACACCTATGCAGTCATGAAATCTAGGGGGAAGTGTTCCTGGGGAAAAAATAATAAAATGAAATGAAATGAAATGAAATGAAATGAAATGAAATGAAATGAAATGAAATAAAATAAAATAAAATAAAATAAAATAAAATAAAATAAAATAAAATAAAATATACTAATTTTTTTGTGGACACCTTAAAAATGTTTTTATTTTTCATTCAAATCTTCAAGCATGAATTAAGCCTTCAGAACCATATTTGTATTAAATGCAGAGTTACAGTGGGATTGATAGAGGCAATAGCACTCATAATGGGGACCTGGATACACTGCCTCAACAGAGAGGGGAAAAAAAAAATGATGCTTGGTTACTTTTACCAGAACTTCTATGAGCCAATTTTAATAATCCTCAGCATCTCTAAACCACCATTGTCCCATTGATTGTGTTGGAACTATTGAAACACTGATATTTACTGAAAGGTTTTTCTTTCATATGCATTAATTGAACAAAGACCCTGGATGAGATAAAGTGTCCAGTAGTAATAATGACTCATTTTTCTGTCATCCATTCTTAACTTAAGATCAAACATCTAAAAAAGTTCAACGTGCACAAACATATATACTTTCATTTGGAGTGCACATTTTAGTCTGTGTAAATAGTTTGCAGAGTAATCTGAGGTATTAGGAAACAAAGAAAAAATACAGATTTAGTCAATTACAATGGCAAGGAGAATAGCTCCTTAGGGTTAGACCAAAAAAAAAAAAAAGGATAAATAAATTAAAAAAAAAAGTTCCATCTGTCTTCAATACTATGGACAATAAGACAATATAAGACAATAGCTTTAGGAAGTATGCATAGGAAAAAGCATTTACTGAGACTGAAGAGTAACTACGCTCTTCTTGATGTATATTTTAAAATCTTATTAATTTAGTCAATTCAGATAAGCCCTGAGTCTGAAAATACTGCAAGCACTTCATTTGCTCTGTTCTCTACTTGACACTGTTAACATACTCAGTACTTTTCTACAGGCCTGTCTCTCCTGAAACTCAAACAAACATTAATGATCAAACAGGAAACCTGTGGAAAAGAGATTTACACCTCTTTATAACTAAGTTTATTTTCAAGTTTGTTACATTTTTAAATGCTGTGTCCTTCAGCTGCAACCAGAATGATCTCTTAAAAAAATGCCAAATCAAATCTCTGGGGAATACAACTTCTGAAATTCTGAGTTCAGTTTAAAGGCAACTCCCTGATATCTGTGGTAGATTATATATATATATATATATATACACATATATATACACACATATATATATATATACACACACAAAAATATATATACACTTATATATACATATATATAAATGCATATTATGCTATTGCATGTCATGCATTCTTTCTTTCCCATTCATTATGCATACATCACTATCAGTTTGATTCTAGATGCATCCTCCATCCTCCACTCTTATCTGATTAAGAATTCATACCATCTCAGGGGAAAAATGGTAATGGAAGGTATTACAAATTTCTTTAACCATTCCACTAATGATTAAACATGTCAGATAAGGTACCTTGCTTATAAATAGATTACCATGGAAATTTTATTTGCCTATATTCAGTTCTTAAAATATATATAATAAGGTTTTCTTTTTTCTCTTCTCTTCTCTTCTCTTCTCTTCTCTTCTCTTCTCTTCTCTTCTCTTCTCTTCTCTTCTCTTCTCTTCTCTTCTCTTCTCTTCTCTTCTCTTCTCTTCTCTTTCTTCTCTTCTTTTCTTTTCTTTTTTTCTTTTCTTTTCTTTTCTTTTCTTTTCTTTTCTTTTCTTTTCTTTTCTTTTCTTTTCTTTTCTTTTCTTTTCTTTTCTTTTCTTTTCTTTTCTTTTCTTTTCTTTTCTTTTCTTTTCTTTTCTTTTCTTTTCTTTTCTTTTCTTTTCCTAATATCCCTCCCTAAATACTGCACATTGTACAAACTTGTATTAACTTTAGTTCATATCCATTTTGGTTTTGGAAAAAGTGACAGTGAACTAAGAAAAACTGGAGACTTTTTTAAATGTTCTTTGATGGTTCGTTCTGAATATTTTTTTTTCATAAAGCCTGCATCTAAACTAATGGTTTTCTCCTTTTCCCATTGAAATCAGCTGGAAAATACTTTCAATTCCCATATGAGAATGCCCAGCACTTGAGCTTTGTCTTCCTGCTCCCTCAGAAGGCATCCCTATGAAGTGTCTTGGGCTGAACTACCTCAGCTGTGTCCCCACTTCAGTGGTATTGGAGCCCTCCAGTTGCATTTGCAGTTCAGCAGGCTTCTCTGAATTAGGCTTCTCTGTGAAGACAGCTATCCTACAAATTGCATGATATACCTCATATGGCCTTTAACATCAGCAGTGTGTGTAGCTTATCTGCACCACACACTACTCATGACCCCATGTAAGGACCAGTGAAGAAAAGGAGCTGAGCTCCCCCACAGGCCTACACAGCACCACAACAGCAACAATAGTTATTAATATTACTATACTGGTTAAATATATATAGATACTCATTTAAGTACTCATATGGGTACTCATTTAAGTTATTACTATTTAAAATTTTATATGAAGATAAATTATCATCTTCAAACATCCCTTTACCTGATCCATGTCTTCTCCTAAGTGAGTTCCTAAGCTACAGGTACTCTGTGATGTAGTGTCCTATATGACAGTCTGAACTGGGTGTAGCTGTCAAGGTGCTGGCAGCATGGGATCTGCAGTGGTCATATCTCTGAGAAGACAACGATGGGAACCCCAAGGTGAGGAAAGGAGGAGCTCCAGGCACTGGAGCAGGTATTTCTCTGTAGCTAATGGAGAGAACCACAGCGCATACCCGCACTGTGGACCCCACATGGAGAACCCCACCCCAGAGCAGGTAGACATATCCTGAAGGAAATGCAGCCTGTGGAAAGCCCAGAATGGAGAAGAGGGAAAACGTGAGGATGAAGAAGCTGCAGAGAAGAACCAATATGTAGTGACCATACTCCTCACCCCTCCTGAATGCTTGGGTAGCAGGTAAAGAAAACAGAAGTGAAAGAGAGAGAAGTTGAGCCCGGGAGAAGAGGGAGGAAAGTTGTCGTTTTAATTTTTGTTTTCATTTCACACTACTTAAATCTATTTTTAGAAGCAATAGATTTCAAATTAAATTTTCCCAAGTCAAGTCCATTTTGCCTGCAATAAGAAATGGTGAGCAATCTCCTTGCTTTTATGAGCTTTCTCAATCTATTTTCCTATAAGTTTTCTCAAATTATTTTCTTCACCACCACAATAAGGAGGAGGAGTAAGTGAGTGTCTGTTTGGCAAACTTAACCCACCACAGAGCCTCAAGGCTTAATTTAACTTTGTTCAGCCTGCTTGGGTAGAAGGAATTGGGACAATACAAAGTGTTGTTGTTGTTGTTGTTTTTGTTGTTGTTTTTGTTGGTTTTGTCTGGTTGGTTGGTTGGTTGGTTTTTAATAGTCTTCTGGTGACTTTCTAAGAAAGATCCTAATATCATCAGATGAGGTTGGTAGGCAATCTTCATCCAATCTAGATGTCTATGACAGCAATGCTAGTGACTGCAAGTGTGTATAGGACTTTGTTTAGGATTCAGGATGCTTCCAAGTGTAATCTGCAAGGACCAGCATAGACAGACTGCCTTGGAGATGGATCAAAGAAGATTTGGGAGATGCTGATGCCAAGAGAGGAATCTGGGGAGTACAAATACAAAAAGCAAAGCAACGACCATTTTATTCTCTGAACTTTTCTGAAAGCCATCTGAAGCAACATTGTCTTTATTTCATTTTAACTGCCAAGAACAAATAAATGATTTTTTTGGTTCTCCTATATTATGGACGTTCTGACCATGATGACTGGACAAATGTGGTAAGGTAAAGGACTTTCAGGAGATAGAATTGCTGGTTTGTAGTCAGCAATATGTACTTTTCCCAACAAACCAAATTGTACAGGGAAAGAAAGGGGTGGGAAAAAATAAAAGTGAAAAGACCTTAGTTGTGAGACAGATTATACCTGGAACTAACCCCAGCAAACTCCCAGGAAATAAGACAGTATTTTATGTGATGCTATTTCTGGGGGATTTTTTGACCCATTTGGCTTGGAAATGTGTTACTGAGACAATGTGCTAATTCAAGAGCTGCCTAAGATGAAATGTGACCTAGCTCACCATGAGTGATGCAGTGACAAATACATTTGTGGAGCTTCTGCTAGAGATGCTTTCCCTTTCTATCTGGCTAATCTCTGAAAGGATGACAGAGTGCCTGTGGCAAAGATAAACTTCCAGGTAGGCTTACCTGCTGCTTGGGGGTATTATTAGTAAACCACTCCAGAGGTGAATAAATGTTTCATTAGGCTCATTAGATACACTTCTGATAGGGATACCAAACATTGTCATACAACTGTGACTATAAGTACAGAGTCATTCCCAATGTAAAGACAGTACCAAGCTTATCAAACTGCATCTTGGCCAGCTTCCCAGAAGGTTTCTGACAGCTCAGACTGAGTCTCTGAGAAGTCTACTTTTCTAGGATTAGTAATGGAACATGAGTGAACTGACAAAAATGGCTGAAATCAGGCTAGGCCTGCAGAGAAGCCAGAAACAGTGAGAGAGACGCGATTCAGTCAGAAGCTTGTTGAACCAGAAATATATTAATGTTCTAAGTTACCTGCTCAAAGTGGTCCTGCTTGAGCAGAGGGCTTAAGCAAGATCCCAGAGGTGCTTTCCAACTGCAACCATTCCATGAGTCAGTGATTCTGTGAAACAAGTGTCTTGTCTAGTCTGGAAAAAAATAACTATACCAAGTTATGATGACTGATATTGCTTTGAACTATGTTTCTAACGTAAGTCACAGACCAGGCCAGTTGGGAACAGCAAAGCTCTCAACGCTGCATGTAAATGTGAAGACCATCTTGCTTCTTTCACGGTCACCCCATTTCAAACTGAATGAAAAACTATGAAGTAGTAAAGCCTGTTAGGATGGACTGAAAATGTGTGGCAGCAGAGGGACCCTCTAAATCAATGTCAATGAATTATTTATTAGTCCTCTCCTTTATCAGTCTTCCTCTATGCCTTTGGATGCTGGATAAAGCAGAGCTGTTACCTTTTTCAAAGTGATGCTGGTGACAGGGCTCATCCATGTAAACAAGTGGGAGCAGGGAGCAAGGTCAGGTAGGTAACAACTGTTATCATTTATGCAAGAGGTTAGAGTCAAACATGACAAAAGCTGCTAATAACATTGGACAGAAAGACATACTGTGGTTGACTGCTTTCATCTTAGACAAGTAGTTGCTAAACAGATTTGTTCATGTGACAACTCTGCTGGAGCTTTTTATGAATTTGGAGTAAGGGTCCTGAGAAGCATGCCCTGAACAGCAGAGCATGCTGAGCTAAAAGGAGGACAGATCTAGTGGCTATGCCAATCCTTCTAGGCTATTCTCCACTTGTCATTGCAGTGGTAATATAAAACCTGGCAGACATGTACCCCCTTTGCAGGATGGTGGTAAATTGCCCTGGAGGAATGAGGGGTGGACATGTAAGAATTAGTGCATTGTTGACGTTATAGAGTTTCTGAAGAGGTTCCTGGGTTATGAAGGTAAGATGGCGACCAGAAATGGAGGTGATGGTGACAGGAAATGGAGGTGGTGGCTGTGCTGGGATCCTGTAACAGAAGCCCTGGTAAATTCCAGGCACATCAGAGAGCAGGCACTGTGAAATGTAGTATTTGTATTGTTCACTTGTGTCACCAAGGGCTCCTCCAGGATTGGGTGCCTTTAGGGTTTCTTCCCTTCTTCCTTTCCTTGAAAATCTTTCCTAATCATTGGGAAGAATGACACTATTGTAGCTTGACAGCGTGGATGGGGAAACAATAGTAAAGAGGTGCCAAGAGTGATCTCACAGCACCATGTAGGTACAGCCTCCCTTGTAGTCCAGGCCAAATTCTCCTGAAATCAGATGGAGTACTTCCAGGTATTTCAGATGTGAGACTTCAAGCACTAGTTTAGCCTTTGTTATTCAAGACGGCTAGGAAGTATTAAATTTGAACAGTTCAAATATATACATTATGCAGTCCTGACAGGATAGATGTTGCTGACAGAGGACTACCTGAAAGTAGATATAAGGACTTTGGGATCCTTTTTCTTAAAAATGATTCAGTAAGGGTCCCAATAGTTGTATTTAAATGACTTAAAGAATGTGAGTGTTCATTAGCTCAGCCATAGATCTGGTATTTGTCTGCCTACAGAATGCTGCCTAATTACATACCATATGAACATGAAGTAGAAAGAGGAACTTTATGACTTCCTTTTTTTATGGATTCTCATTCCACATTGGAAATCTCAGCTATCCCAGGCCTGCCCTGCAGAAAAATTTCCCATGCATTTCTTGTGTTAGTTTCTTTATATATATTAAATAGCTTTGTATTTCCTTATCGAAAAACAGATTGATTTTTCTGATGCATTTGTGTTGACATCACACAAAATACTCAGCCCTTGAATTCATACTGAGCTCATATCAATCCCCAAGACCCTTAGAATGACAGTGTAATGCACTTGTAACTTTTTTCTTCAATTATCTTCTGGCTATATCAATTACTTTTTCATGCATTTTCATTACTTTTTAGGTGCTACAGCATAAGTCCACCTATTTACATATGAGAAATATTCTATACCAGCTGATAACAGTGTGCCCTTAGGATATTTTTGTATATCAAAGTCAATACCAGAGGCATGCTTATTTGCTTTTGGCAAGCGCTATTTTAAAAATATTTCGACGTTATTTAATTTAATTAGTCTAATAGAAGAGTGTCCTGCGATCCATAGAAAGATGCTTTGATCTTAATCATTGATCCATTTTTCATAAATATGCAGATTTTTCAGCACTAGAAAGAATAATGGATAAGTGTAGTGTTGTGAGTCAAAAGGGGATTAAAATTGTTTTACATTCCTTAAAAGAAAGGCAGAGGGGTTATAGTTACATCACACGCACCAAAAACAAAAACAAAAACAAAAACAAAAACAAAAAAGAGAGAGAGAGAGAAAATAAAAAGAAGAAGAAGAAGAAGAAGAAGAAGAAGAAGAAGAAGAAGAAGAAGAAGAAGAGGAAGAAGAAGAAGAAGAGAAAGAGGAAGAGGAAGAGGAAAAAGTTTTAACATATTATTGAAAAAGAAATAAAATATAATGTTCAATCTACTATTTGCTATGAAAATATGTTAGTGCCCAAAAACCTACGGTGATAAATTAACTAGTTAGTTAATTAGTTGCCCTTACTAAGAAAACACATCAAAAGCCATAATGATACTGTAAAGGAGGTGAGCTTCATTACAGGTAATATAGACATAGCGGAGGGTTTAGACCAAGCTGAAGGGTTTCGATCCAAGGAATCAACCTACAGGAACAAGCAACAGAAGTCAATTCCACACCAAATTTGTGTGAGGTCTGTTTTATGTTGGAGATGACTGGATGAGATGTTTACATGCTGATGTACATACTTGGATGGAGTTGCCTACAATGAGGGGTAGGAGGAGAGTCTTGGTGGCTGACATGCTAGAGGAAGTAACGAGGAGCGGCCCTTGGGTTTTATAGTCAGACACCATGCTCAGTCAGGCTATGAAGTTAACAGAAAAGCTTACTCTAATGCTGATTAATATCTGGGTTTGAAATTAATATCATATGGGATTGAAATGGCATGTATGGCAACCAGATGGAGGAAATATTTGCTGAAATAATACTGAGGCACTCAAATTCTGAAAATGCGCAAAGGATGACACTGGCAATTTAAACTTTCAAGTATAGACACTACTGCCTCTTGCTTAGTAGCTGGCCATTAACTTGATGTTGTCTCCTTACAGAGGAAAACAGAAGACAATAAGTGCCTGTAGTCTCTTAATCTCGTCAGCAGAATCCATCTCTTGGATTTTTTACTAATCACTTGACATTTTTTATGAATCTCTGTTTCCACTGGTGACTAGCCCTCTATTATCATCACAGACCACCTTCTCTAAGTTTCTCAGCTTTTCTCAGTTTCATAAGACATTCCCAAACCTTGCTCGTTTTCTTAATGTTTCCCTCTTTCACTTCAGTTCTGATCACTTCTTTACCATTCATCTTCTTTTCCCTCCCTGAAAACTATAATCAAAATATTCAATTTATAGAAAGAGGTTCACACTACCAGTGCCATAGGTTTGGCATAATCCCAGCCATTTTGTCATTTTTATCCTCTCTGACTTACCCTCATTTTAATTACCTTTTAATATATATGTATATTTTAGGAATTTGTATAATGTTTGACCTGAAAATAACATTTAAACAATAATGAATACAATGTGAAAATAGAACTTTGCAGACTACTTACATCAATTTATTTTTTCCTAATTTTTTTAATTTGGAAAAGGAGTAGAGAAGGTTTTGTATAAAGAAAAATCAGAGTCCAACTTTTGTCACAGATTCCAAAGCTAGAAAATAACTTTGTTTTTATCCAGTCTGGTATCAACTTGAATGCTTGACAAGAGCTGGAAGATTTATTTATTTATTTATTTATTTATTTATTTTTAATCAATTACTGTTTTAACTGTACATTTTTTAGAAGGAAAAGCTTCAATTTTTTTTTTTTAAATGTGTGTCTGAGATGCACATACATAAAATGTTCCAACTGTTAATTACTCTCACTGCTATTAATTTTTTTTTCTAGTATAAACCTGTCTATTTTAAATTATTAGCCATAGTATATTGTTATGCATTTTTCTGATAAAGAACACTCTAATTGATTTGTTTTCCCCATGAAATATTTTTACATTGTTATCAGCCCACCTCATAAACTTATCCCTTAACCTTTCCTTCTCATATTTTCCTTGTAAACCTCCTCATTTTTCCTTTATCATTTTAGTTGCCAATATTAATACACATGCTCTTAAACAAATGACTTGATTTTTCAATATCTTTCAGAAGTCAGTAGAAGGTACGGAGATGGGTCCTTTGAAGATCAAGCCAGACATTGTGGCTAAATTTGGTCTAATGAATTTAACTTGATTCACTCATTTTGGAGACATTAGTTCTAGTTATGTATTACACCTTCAGAGAGACAGATTCTCTTGTGATTTCACCTATTTTGTATGGCGATAATAAAAATAAACAAACAAACAAACAAAAACACTTTGCCATTGATCTCATCTCATTATAATATCCATATTTAATACACACGGACTCATCTGTTTCACTGGTCTTGCTAAATGACTTTCAGTATTTCTAATGAGAAAATAACAGATCATACTTCTACAAAATAGAAGGGATTTTTTTTTATTATTTTTTATTTATTTTTTTTTAACCCTAGGGTTGCCATTTCACACTGAACAAAATGCAACATTCTAGCTCTAACCATAGCAGTGGCTTCTGCATCTGCTTTGTTGATTTTGTTGCTTCATTGATCAAAGATAAATACATAACTCTCAAGTGGTAGGCCAAGGATTAGGCCAAGCTTATTTTCTTTTTCTGACATTTTATATTTAGAAGGCAGTCCTTGCATCATCACAGTTATCCTGAAATAATAATAAATAATAATAATAATAATAGTAATAATAATAAAAGCTCTTCTCAGTTCGTCTGGAGAGCTTCTAAAGTTTGATGAATATAAAACCATTCACATTTATAATGGTAGACATTAATCTATTTATTATCTATGCAGTACTTAAAACTTTTTAATAAACATCTAGCAAAGTTATTGGTATAAGTGAAGCTAGAGAAAGGAAAAAAAAAAGAGATACAGACATAGCAACAAAATCAAGAGCTAATTATGGAGTAATCACAGCAGCTTACTAATAGATTATGGAGGAATGAATGTTAATGATCTCTTATACATCATTACAATTGTTTTTATGAAGTACTTCTCATTGAGTAGGTTATTAATGTAGTCAAGGCAAATGGCCCCAATATAATCTCTTGCAACATATACATGTCCAAAAGAGGAATGGCTGTATATAAAATTATGTGGTCAGATTGCTTTGTTACATTGACTTCAGATGACAAAATAGTGCCTCAGAGACTGTTAAAAATCAACATAACTGACTGCTCTGATGTAGACTGGGGAGGTTGTTTCAAGGACCCCTGAAATCCAGGAAGGCAAAAGTAACTCACAGCAATTTCTGTCCATGACCCTGAAATTGTGAATCCAAGAGAGACAACAGACTGACCTGACTGAGGGATGATAACCTTGTTGTAAAGTCTTCAAGCTCATGGGATGGCAGTTCATGTCTGCTGAAGATCACGGAATCATAGAATGACTTGGATTGGAAGGAACCTTAAAGATCATCTAGTACCAACCCCCCCTGCCATGGACAGGGACACCTCCCACTAAACCAGGTTGCCCAGGACCTCATCCAACCTGGCCTTGAAAACCTCCAGGGATGGGGCATCCACAGTTTCTCTGGGCAACCTGTTCGAGGGCTTCACCAACCTCTGAGTAAAGAATTTCCTCCTAATTTCTAATCTAAATCTCCCCTCTTTTAGTTTAAAGCCATTCGCCCTTGTGATCTCAGTGAATGTTGTGTAGAAGTTTCACCTGAGATCTCAGTGAATGATGTGTAGGAGAACCACTGGTTCTTCGCATCTTTTCTTCCTTGTGTAAGATCTCCTTTTACAATGATATTTACATTGACACATGGATATCTTCCTTTCTTTTAATGATTTTAGAGATAAAATCCTTTTAAAACCTGCCTTCAATATAAAGGGCAATGAAAAACATTCTGTAATGCAAGTCTTATTCACACCTCCCATAGCTCTTTTTATTTAAAGCCTGACAGTGTTTAGTTGTCTCATTTCTACTGTTAATGTAGAAATGCTCAGAAGAAAGATCTGTGGAAAGATACTAGTTTCAGAAAAGAAAGTTTCTCTGACACATTTTAGTGCCACCATAAGGTCACTTTCGTAATGAACATCATAAAGATTTTCTGTTTATTGTTGGGGTTTAAGTCTTGCAAGAATTACTTCCATGTATTGTACAACTTTAACAACTCACAATTCTTTAATTTTGTGTATTTATGTGCATGCTTCTAGAAGTAAGAGAGCTGTTGAGAAATATACACTCATATTTTCTAGTCTTGACAATAGCTTGTCAAAAATTCTAGAAAAGTAGAATGGGAGCAGGAGGCAAAATTTACTTAGCCGTTTTATCCCCAAACAAAGTTTTAAATATGAACTCTCTGTTCCTAAACCAAAATAAGCTTCAAGAAATCACATATCATTTTACAAAATTAAGTGCAATATATCACACGTGAAAACTAAGATAAAGCAAGGTGTTTGCCATGTCCAACATTGTTCAGAAAAGACTAATTTCATACTGTACCTATATGAAACCAGAATATACTTCACCTGAGGAATGGAAACTGAATTCTTGCATGGATACTTTATCTCTGATGCAGGTGTTTCTAGAAGTCAGCCATGGTTATGTAAGACATTTAGATAATTCTAATTCAAAAAGGTGATTAAGACCAAGAAGTTTAGTAAATTTAATAAATGATATAAAGATACCTATATTCATACCTTCAATTCATGTATCTTATATGAAATGGTATACAGAAAAAAATACTTCTGTTTCAACAAATGCTAGATATCTTTCATGGTAGGGCTACTTCGTATCATATGAATGTCACCATATTACAATTTTCTGACAGTTTGTTGAGTTTACTATCTCTTGTTTTAGGCTTAAACTGGACAATGAAAGGACTGTATAGATTATACAACTATTTAATTTCCTGTACCATGGAATTAGGTCTGTAGCATACTGTCTATACAAATAAGTACAAATAAATTATGCATCAAAGAGTAGGTCATGGGTTATCTCTAAATTGAAGAAAATTTAAAAATATTTGATAAAGAGATTATAAAATGAGATTAGTTTTCATTGCTCTCTTACTAGCATTTGGTTAAGTTTTTCTTTGTATTCAAACAGTTGAATCAGTTTGTCTTCTTCCAATATATGTATGAAATAACCCTTTCTTTATGGGCTTCCATCTTTCTTTTAGGTAGTCATCCAGTATCTTTCTGATAAACTTAACAAGTATTCACCCTTTTCTTTCTTTTTGTTTTGTCCATGCTGCTATAATTGCAAGCAAACTCATGAGAGAAAAGAGGTAGGATAAAGAAAATGAAAATCCTTGAAATACACAAATGTGTTCTATCAGATAACAATGGAAGCATCATTCTCTCCTAAGCTTTATTTCCAAATGTAATCATGCAATATTGAAGTAGAGATAATTAAAAATTCCTTTTTTATTATTTCCACTTCTATTTTCTTCTGTCTTTAAAAGTGAAAAAAAAAATATATATATATATATATACATATAAATCTTTTAACAGATTTCAGAAGCTCTTTATAACAGATTGGTGAAAAAATGGCATCTATCTAGAACATATTTGATGTGGGCACAAAGGTCATTTTACTTATAATACCAGTGAAATATATTGTTATGTCATGTATGTTATACTATCTAGTAAACTATACTATCTACTAAATAGACTGAGAAACCAATTCAATTAATTAGGATTCTGAAGAAATTACTATTGAAGTTGTTGTGATAATTTTATTGGCACTCTGGCCAGCACCAACCAAATTACTGCATTTTCTCAATCTTTTCCCTGTGTGCCAGGGCTCCCAATTTCACTTTTACTAATTCCTCAGCTCTTTTTTTTTTTTTTTTTTTTTTTTTTTTTTTTTTTTTTTTGCCTATCCTTGCTAGAAGCTTGTTTTCCTTCTATTAGATGTCCTTCTCTCTGCCAGTTTCCATCTGTCACTTTTTCTCTCAGATCCTTATTCCATCAATGAATGCATCATACTAATGCCTAAGCCATTGTCCTTTATTTATCCACACACATCTTATACAAATCTGGATTCCTTACACTCCTCCCCTTTTCCCTGTCACTCCATTCTTTGTTTCCCTTTGCCATCTTTCTCTCACTCTTCTCTCCTGGAAATGAATAATTCAGATATTGAAAATCTGTAGAGTGTTTGGGATAATGAATTGCAATAGCAGGTAATATGCTGTTAAGCAACTGGACATTTACAATTAACAATTGATTAGTTGACAATTACGTGGGTAAGTGAAACAGATGGCTGTGCTAATCATGTGAAAGAGCTGCATAAGTTCCTATTTTCTCCTCCATTTCTGTTTACACCAAAATTGCCTAGATTTTCTCTCCACTGTCTAGAGCATCCCCTGCAGCTTTAAAATTGATTTGCTTGTTTTCAAAATACTCCACATTACTTCAAGATAAAAAGAGAAATAATACCAAGCTGAGTGTAGAGCCTCACTTTGCTGTATCAAACTGTACAGCTAACAAAACTTTGGGTGAAAAGTCATATAGAATTATTTTGATAACTTTCTGCCCAATGACTTGAGAAGAGTTTGGCAGACTTCATCTCAAATCAATAAGCATTGCATGTGTCCTTATGAAAAATTAAACTGATGTATGTAGCAACCCCAGCATCTGTCCCTGCCTCTGTTGAAGTTGGTGGAGAAACTTTTGCAGCTTCTGGAGAAGCAGACAAAAGCCCTTAATTTTACCCATTTTAATTATTATTAGTCATGGTTCTGTATTGATTAACCTGTCTCTAAGAAAGGAGGGAGAGAACAAAGTAGAAAAAAATTTTTTAAATGGAAAGTTTCTGATCCTAGATTCTGAAATGTGCACACAATGATGGCCAATTCTTGCAAATGACTTGTGCTAAGTAATTGCAATGAAGTAAAAAATTACAGCCTAAGTATTTTTAAGAACATATAGTTAGTTTAATTTAATTTAATTATACCCAAACAGTATAGGCATCACACTTGGAAAAAAAAAATAATAAAAAAAAAGACATTTATCTGACCACCAGTTCTGTGTTAACATTATTCAAACAGTTTATACCTAAAAAAAGTGTTTTAATATTGTCTAATTTTGTAACGATGTTGTGCTGGTTCAATGACTGAGCTAAACCAGTAACTTTATAATAATGCATGGAAGGTCAGATTGGCTTCTTTAGTTCTTTTCTGTTGCGAAGCTAGCAAGAAAGGCAGGTGATGAAAAAATTCCTTTGAAGAATAATGGAAGAAGGAAATCACGGTGTTAGATTACTCAAGTCCGTGTTCTTTTTTCAAATTATTTCTAGTAACAAGGGGTCCTCATCAAGACTGAGAAACAGCAGCATGTAACATCCACTTTTCTTTTAAAATCAGCTTTTATAGAAAAAAAATGCAATAAAGCAAATGCTCTTTGTGTCTTCTTAATGACCTATAACTCAAAAAGCCAATGAAACTACTACGCTGAAAACTTTTTTCAGAAACATTTTTTTCCAGAATTGATAATGACATTTTATATATGATTTTCTTCAACATTTTAAAAAACTTTAGTTTTTAAAGTTTAGAGAAAAAGTGATTACATGACTTCTTTTGTTGTTGCTGCTGCTGTAGAATAGGATAGGATAGGATAGGATAGGATAGGATAGGATAGGATAGAATAGAATAGAATAGAATAGAATAGAATAGAATAGAATAGAATAGAATAGAATAGAATAGAATAGAATAGAATAGAATAGAATAGAATAGAATAGAATAGAAAGATGTCTCTCTGTAATGAAGCAAAAAACAACACAGAAAGTACTTGTCTCTGTGCAACCTTTCACAGAAAGTACTTCAGTAATGCCCTAACATTTAATTAGAATGTTTTTATGGAATCATAGAATGGTTTGGTTTGGAAGGGACCTTAAAGATCACCCAGTTCCAACCCCTCTGCCATGAGCAGGGACACCTCCCACCAAACCAGATTGCTGAAAACCCTGTCCTGATTTGAAACGGACCCACAAGGATCATCAAGTCCAAATCCTGGGTAAACATGGGACAACCCAAAAATCAAGTCGTTTGTTGGAGAGTATTGTCCAAATGCTTCTTGAATTCTGACAGGCACGGTGCTGTGACTACTTCCCTGGGAAGCCTGTCCTAGTGCCTGACCACCCTCTCAGTAATGAATTTTTTCCTAACATTCAGCCTGAACACACATCCTCTTCACATAAAGTTCCTTCTCAAATTCCATTTGTAGATGTATCAAATACTGGAAGGACAGTTGAAATTCATGGAGCTATGCAAATTTATGCCAGTTGAGGAACTGGCTTTAATCCCCCTGTGCCTCAGTTTATCTGAAAGTAAAAGACATCTTTTCACACACCAGTTAAGTCTGCTAACTGACAGCAGTGTATTTATCCAGCACATCATTTACAAAACCCAAGTGCTTAAAATTGAGGAAATGAAATGTTAAAGATGTAATAAATCTTAGTGTTCACAAAGGGTCAGAACCAGCTTTTACTGAAGTACACATGAGTCTCTCCAGTTATTTAAGTCAGAGCTGGACTGGGTCCATAATAAACAATTATTTTGCTATATGTATGGCCAGGTATGCCACTAAAGGATGCTGATCTGTGAATGTGAATGGCCTAATGTGGCCTTGGCAGTAGCAATAGTGTGTCATGTTCTAGACATTCAGTGCAAATAAAAAATCTATGGAGACCTCAGGAAAAAATGATGCCGTGAAAAAGTACTGTTTCCTAAATGTCAGTATTGTTTTTTTCTTCTCTAATTTACAGCTTTTCACCACTTGGATCAAAGAATCTGAAACACAAGAGGAAAAGGCTGGTTCTTGTTTCTTCTCCTTCACCTAGAGTGTTTATTGTATAAGGTAAGAATTGTCTTATCACTTTTTACTACCTGTGCAATCTATGTATTTCATAACCCTTCAAGGAAGTAAGGTTCTTTTTCAAACATTTATTTTTTTTAATAAATACACAACAACACAGTAAGACAAAATGTAGCTTAATATGTACAAAGTTGTTCATCTTTCTAATTTCTTGAATATTAACTTCATGCATTAAAGACGTGGACCCATGGTATTCTTATGCTTTATGTGAAAGCTATGTGAAAGCTTTATATGAAGCTTTCTCATTCAGTATTAGCAATAATGAAGTATATGTAGTATCTATGCAGCTTGCCAGCACACACAAAGTTTGAGCATCTTACACCAACTAATCATTTCAAACTTTTTCAGAATCCTTTCATCCTTATTCATTCCATTACATGGCAAACTCCCATTAACAACACAATTAAGGAAAAAAAGGATTTGAAGGACTCTGAGCTCATCTCCTCTGAGGGAGAATAATTACTTCGTATTTATTTTTTCTTCAGGATTGCTTTGTAAGATGTCATTGATCTTTCTAAATTCAAATAGTAAAGACATGTTTAAAAAGGAGTGCAAATATGCAAGCAAAACCTAATTTCATAGTTGAAAGTTTGCTCTGTATATGTAGACTCGATTACTGGTGGCACAAAGCTCTTGAATGAAAAGAAGCAATGGGAGAAGCATCCATAAAAACACCATTAAAATGCAGCTGGTCCAAATCTGTGGACCTGTCAGAAAGTAGATCAAAGAAACTTTTATCAAACATTGACAAAATTAGTCCACCATGACTCAAATTACACATACCTGGAGGCATCAATCTTCTACTATAATCTTGTGAAATATGATGGTCTGTATCAAACTCATGTTGCTAAAATATGTCTTTTCTTTTTTCCTTTTTCTTTCTTTCTGGTAAACTACTCTGGTTTAGTAGACTTTTAGTCTACTAAGACAAGCTAATATTTAGGAAGGAAAACTGTAGAATAAGACATTCTACAGAAGTGTTTGTATAATAGTATCATCAAATTATAACAGAAATAATATTTTACAGTAGCAGCTCAAGTGGCTATATTTATCCAAATGACAGATGTGGCTTAAGGCTATGATTTTCAACACTAAAACAGGTAGATCCAGTAGAATAATACATACTAACCATTATAATATGCCGAAGAATTCTTATTTTTCTCATGCAAATGATAACACTCTAAGATTTAGATACAGCTTATAACACAGGAAATCCAGTAATTCCCCCAAGAAACCAAATAAATTCAGTCTCTGGAACTGTTTATAATCTGATTATAGCTTTGTTACAACTAGAGAGACAAGAATGAATGTGTTGCAACATACACGTTTGTTATGTTCCCAAACTTCTTAACTGGTTTAATATATTCAGCATAGCTCTGTCTCAATGTTAGACTCATCAGACTAGAACTGGCTCCTTAAATCCGTACCCAGTGCTATATCACACATTAAGCCTGATTCAGAGCGTGCTATGTTTTTCCTTATTTTACCTCAAACAGTAATCTTGAAGTACTCATTGGACATAGAGCCAGACCTTGGTGCATTGGGTTGGCTTGTTTTTGTCATGAATTTTAATGGTCAGAAAGTTGCATCTGTTCCTAACTGCCTTTCAGCTGTTAGTCACTGCTGAGTAGCTTAAACTAGAGCCCAGAAACAGATGGGGAAGAGGAGTGTTCTTTTGGTAATCAGGTATTGAACTCAACTGGGACATCAGTTTGTGGAGTTAATGGCAATGCTTCAGTGTGTTTGACCTCAATCTCAAACTCAACATCCAGTGAAGAGTATCTGAGATAGCTCTGGTTATTTGCACAGTCTTGTAGTTGAGCTAATAAGCCTCAATGGATATGGCAAGGTTTTGCATGGAGTTAGTCCTTTCAGAGCAATTTCTGTACATATGGAGACATTAATCTGCAATCCAGATAAACTATCCATACTGGTTTGTGACGTACACACCTGTGAGCGTCTAGGTACACTCATTTGCTTAAGTATGCATGAATAATAGGCAAGATCCTTTGCATTATTTATATATAAGCTTTCTGAATTTTTGACTGACAGATCTGACTTAATTTTTCAGATATTGTGATGGATGATACTCATTCTGCTTGTAAAATCTGATATGTTTAAAGACAGCACCTGTGAAGCAAATAAGAAAGTTGCCTGTTGAATTTTTTGGATGTTGTACTCTATAACACTCTGGAGGATAGAATGGAGTAGAGAACCCCCTGAATGGAAGACTGGGATTAATCCTCTGTTGAGAGCTAATGAGCATAGAATATTATTATGGAGTACAGAAATTTGCAAAGCTTAGTGTCATGCAAGCTGGCAAAATGAAAGAGTGGGGAGTATATATTCAAAAACTGAATATAAAAACTTTTTCTAGGAGCCCAGAGAGGACTCTGGAATTTGTTACAACTTGGAAACCAATGAAAAGGTTTCTAGAATGATATATCTTCTGAAAAGGATAGAGTAAGTATGGGAAACTTGGGTACAAATCCTTTTGTTTCTACTTTGTCCTACATAGCATTTTCTCTATGCTAAGTTCAATGTGCAAGCTATGTTCATATTAAGTCCAGCTTTACAGATTTTTGTATATTTTTGTAAGAGAAAGGTTTAGATATTCTCTTCTGAAAACACTGCTTAACTTGAATCCCTGCACAGCTGTGTCAGAAAGAGAGAGTGCATACTGGTGAGCAGCCCTAAGCCTGAGGTCAGGACCTAACTTGACTACAGGCAAGCAATTCCTCTGAAAACTAAGGCTAAGACCAAAACAAGCAAGCAACAACAACAAAAACTTCATCAGAAAAGATCTGAAAACTACTTAAATAAATAAAATAGATTAATAAGGATTGTGAGCTTCTAAGTAATTTGAAGGATATCTCTGGGACAGAGCTTTTAACCTGAAGGTTAAATATATTTAAGCGGAGCTTCGAAACAGTAAATTATAACTTGAAGAAAAGACTAATTTCAGGTATGGTTTGTATTTTCTTCCTTTCAGACTTATTTTGTAACCCTTTCCCATTTTCAAATCAAGAATATACCCCAGCTGTCTTTCTGAAGCTGTACTACCCTTCTAAAGAAAATAATTTTTTCCTAATACCTCATCTGAATTTCCAAGGTTCGATATGTGAATTTTTCCCATTGTTACAACAAACATTGTTACACATTTTTATAATGAGTTTGGTTCCCTCATGTTAATAACTGTCTTATAAGTAGTTCTAGACAGATACTAGGTCATCCACACCTCCTTCGCTAGGCTAAGTCCAGCTTCCCCAGCGGCTCCACAGATTTGCCTGTGCGGTCTAAGACTCTAACAATCTTTGTGGCCCTCTGCAGACGCTCTCCAGTTTCCTGACATGCTCTGGAGCAAAGGACTGGGGGCACACTAGGCTCATTTTTCCAGATGGAGCTTTACCAGTGCCAAGTCTGGACTATAACTTTCCTCAATCCGTTGGCCATGCGCTTCTTAATATAGCCCGCTATGTCATTTGCCTCATTTGCATCATTATCTTATGATCTTCAACGTGGAGGCAACCTTAATCCCCCAGGTCTTTTTGAGCAAGTTGCTTTTCATCTAGTCACTTCTCAAACATGCTGTGGTGGTTTCATCCTGATGGACAGCTAAACTCCACCACAACAGCTTTCTCACTTCCCCTTTGGAAAGGACAAGGGGGAGAAAATACAATAGAAAAGGACTCAAGACCTTCCCACAGACAGCTTCCATATGGGTCTGTACCAGAGGGTCCATCCTTCAGGAACAGACTGCTCCATCATGGCTCTACAAGGACTGTGGCCTCCTTCAGGCCACATCAACCTGCTCCACTGGGGGCTACTCCTCAGGCTGCAGCGTGATCTGCTCTGCTGTGGGACCCACAGGCTGCAGGGGAACTGCTGCTGCATGCCTGGAGCACCTCCTGCCCTCTTCCTGCACTGACCTTGGTGTCTGCAGGGCTGGTTCTCTCACATTTCCTCACTCCACTCTCCCAGCTGCTGTTGTGCAGCAGATTTTTTTCCCTTTCTTCAATTTGCTCTCCCAGAGGCCCACCCAGTGTTACTCTCTGACTTTGCTCTGGCCAGCAACAGGTCCCTTTTGGATCCGGCTGGAGGTGGCTCTTGTCTGACATGGAGCAGCTGCTGGGCTATGCTCACAGAGGCCACCCCTGCAGCCCCCCGCCACCAAACTCTTGCCATGTAAACTCAATACATATGCACAGAATCATGGGGTTTGTTCAGGGCTAGATGCAGGACTTTGAACATATTTTTGAACTTCAAGAGGTTTCCATAAGTGCAGTCCTCAGATTTCTCAGGCAACCTCTGGATTGAGGCTTAAAGAGTTGTCATGTTAGGTGCTGTCCCAAATGAAAATCATTTCATAGAATCATAGAATCATAGAATATCCTGAGTTGGAAGGGACCCTTAAGGATCATCAAGTCCAACTCTTGACACCGCACAGGTCTACCCAAAAGTTCAGACCATGTGCCTAAGTGCACAGTCCAATCTCTTCTTAAATTCAGACAGGCTCGGTGCAGTGACCGCTTCCCTGGGGAGCCTGTTCCAGTGTGCAACCACCCTCTCTGTGAAGAACCCCCTCCTGACGTCCAGCCTAAATTTCCCCTGCCTCAGCTTAACCCCGTTCCCGCGGGTCCTGTCACTAATGTTAATGGAGAAAAGGTCTCCTGCCTCTCGACACCCCCTTACGAGGAAGTTGTAGACTGTGATGAGGTCTCCCCTCAGTCTCCTCTTCTCCAGGCTGAACAGGCCCAGTGACCTCAGCTGTTCCTCGTACGTCTTCCCCTCAAGGCCTTTCACCGTCTTCGTAGCCCTCCTCTGGACACTTTCCAACAGGTTCATGTCCTTTTTATACTGTGGTGCCCAGAACTGCACACAGTACTCGAGGTGAGGCCGCACCAGTGCAGAGTAGAGCGGGACAATCACCTCCCTTGACCTACTAGCGATGCCGTGCTTGATGCACCCCAGGACACGATTGGCCCTCCTGGCTGCCAGGGCACACTGCTGGCTCATTTGTAGGACTCATTCTGTGTGACCATCCAGTGAAAATGTTGAAAAAAATGGGACCATTATTGATACTAAAGTACCCTGCTCACAGTCTATGTACATATTATTTTATTTGATATAAGCATTACATTTGTGAAAACATTATTAATGGTTTCCGTTTGAAGATTTCAATTACATTTCTGTAGGCACGTGACTATTACTTAGGGGATTTTCTAGCCAAAGATATTTTATTTTCAAAGGTATTTTATTGTCTTCTTTTTCAGCTAATAACTAAGTCATTCCCTCTACTATCACAACCTCTCAGTTTTTAAAGCCTTCTTCACTCCCTGGCTTGAGTAATGTCTTAAATTGTCTCTGCTTTTTCTAGGGCTCAGACAGCATTGGGATGAACAGCTTGAGCATCTGTGTTACTCACTGCTGCTCTTTTCTGTCTAAACTTAAATTACATCTTTGAGAATGGTTGGACATTTGGTCTGAGGGTCTTTTTCACAGGAGGATTTAAATGTATATTATGAATTTTAAAATGCCATTGTGTGGTTTAATATTTATTAGAGCTTGCCACTTCCCTGAAATATAGGTTAAATTCTCATGAAAAACAAGAATTTAATTTAATTGGTACCTCAGGGCAAATTGTGGCAGGCTGGAAAAGCCAAACTGGATCAATATTCATCCATCAATATTACCTGTGAAGGCTTGACACTTAGACAAGACCACCTTCAGCTGTTTGCTCATTTGTACAACAATGGACTTAGCAATTACAGTATTAAGCTCCATTTCTCAGTAGTGTTGGTTCTTCTGCCCTTAAAAAGTACTTAAAATGAGTTCAAAACAATGTATTTAGATATTGGGAATAATAAACTGATTTTTTAAATTCTCCTTTCAAGGTGCAATAACATTTCAACGCATGTCTGGATCTGTCCTTTGGCCTATTTCTAAAAATAAAATTTTGGACTAACTTCAAGCTTTTCTTCTCAAATGGTGTATTGTATCGGCCTTTGTTTAAAGGGTTTGTATTTGAGTGGTATGTTATGTAAGTGATTATAAAGTACTTTCAGAATGTTTAGATGGGAGTGATTACTACTTTGGATAATTGGTCATGTTATCCATTACTGGCCTTTGCTGCAAGTTCACAATATAATAGCTTCTGGTACTTGTGTCTGATTGTTTTGTACAAAATTGTTTGATTCATCCTAGACATTTGCCTAGATGTTGGTAGCTTCAACTTTATCACATTTATATTTATATATATGTTATTTCTATATACTATGTAAGCAGTGGAATTCCATTAGATTGACTTCTTTTTTGCTTGTTCTTTCCATGCAGCAGGGTTCACATTTGAATTGAGTAAACTAATTTTATCTAAACCATAAGAGATTTTTCCGCATTTTTGCAGTGATTTATCAATAAACTTTCTGTTAGATGATGAGAGGAATGTTTAATCTACAACATGGATTTTAGATCTAAAGAAATACAATTTATTTTTTTATTTATTTTATTATTTTCCCGTAGGGTTAGTGAGTTAGTCCCCTGACTTCAGGAAAACTCTTTATTTTTATTTTTATTTTTATTTTTATTTTTATTTTTATTTTTATTTTTATTTTTATTTTTACTTTTTACTTTTTACTTTTTACTTTTTAATATATATATTGTTTTCATTTGATTTTCTACTAATTTATCTTTTTTATTCTGAGCTAATTTTTAATTTCATGTCTTCAGAGGTTTACAGGAACAAGCACTCATTACTAAATTACTTGGGAAATTTTCCCTTTCTAATGAAATTACATTCTTTGAATGGTATACCATCTGCTTGCCTAACCCCAAATCTTTTTCTTTTACTTGTCACCTGTTTACTGTGTGGCAAAATCTTTCTTTGGTAATCAGTTCAGATTTGCAATAAAGTCCCCTGGACCAATGCTCTGTAAAAGCTGTATGCAGTCCAAACCATGCTTAACCATACTTATGGGCATGCAATTGTATTGAATAAACACAATGATATTTTCTAATTTTTTATTTATTTCTCTGGCTAATGATCACAACAAGAAATTCTATGTTTCACAAAGATCTTCCACTTCTGCTTATTGCCATGAGTAATATTAATCACTAAGGAAAAGTTTTGACCATAAAGAATGAAAATGGCTTTATACCGATTCTTTCTTCTCAGAAACTTTTGTTTTGATATGCAGTCTGGTGTTAGATTAACAGGCAGAAAGAGATTTCAAGTTCCCCAGCTTGAGTTAAGCTTTTAGGAATATAAGAATTCCTGAAAAAATAATATGGCTACCTCTTATTTACACTACAAGGAAAAGCAATGTATTTTCAATAAATCTGTTAGCATAAGGCATTGACTTTTGAACAAATGTTTACATCTGGAGGACATGACTTTTTCCATGAGTGGACAACAGGATTTGTTTGGTTAAAATGTAGGTTTGTAATTTTTATGTTTCATTTAATTCTTGTGAATATGCTCTCAGCACTTTTAGATCTCTTAACTCCTCTATCTATGAGGAAAATAATAATAAAAAAGAACAACAACAACAAACCTTAAATGTTATAACTGAGCAAGATTATGTAATTTAGACTTTTAGAATACAACAGAAAATGAAAACTACAGATCAGACAATATTTCAGTATAAATGCATTGCAATGCATTGTACTTCCAAGGTCCTCCAAGGAACAGTAGACCACTTTTCAGAGGATCTCAGAAGAGAAGGCAAATGGCATCAGAATAAAACTCTAGTCAGTATGATGTTTATAGCCTAGATTTGGATATATGTAGCTACTGATTACATATATTTATTTATTTATTATTTATTTCTTTATTTATAAAGAGGAATTTTAATTTTTGGAGGGATTAGAGGCAGCCGGTGGATGGACAAGAGGCCATGGATACAAATCTCCAGTGGTACATTTCACAATCAGCCTTTCAGTGACTTTGTGAAATCAGTCCTTTGTGGAACATGGGAAAATATGTCTTCCTTTTTGGTTTATTTTGCAAGGCCATGATCTGAGGTTAATTTGCTAAAAATTATATTTGATTTTCCAAAAGGAAAAAAAAAAAAAAAAAAAAGAAAAAGAAATTAAAAGAATAAAATGGAAATAAAATCTTTATTGAAAAAGTTGTGAAATTATAAACTAAAACACAATGTGTCAATTGCAGCTAGACAGTAAAAATTAGAAGGCTTTAGTGTCTTTTCACCAAAGCAAAATGTGGGTTACTATGAATGACTTGAGGCTATGTCCCAACATATAAATAAAGCAAGGATCTAGCTTTGTTTCACAACCAAAACATTTCTTATTCCTAGGAGACTGTAGTCAGAGATTAAGTACCTGCATAATTTAAAGGAAGGGCAGTAGTTCCATTGCCTTATATTGGTCTACTTAATTCTAGGCATATTTATAAACTGAAACTTGTTCAAAGTCACAAATGTAAAACCTTCAACTTTATGTCTTGATGCTTTACTGCTTCTCCTATCAAAACAACATCTTGCTACTAATAATTAAAAAATTCACTACTAGATTTTTAATAAGTCATTCCAAACAGATTTTATTCACATATGCATGCTGATTTTAAATACAATGCATCTAACTTCAAAAAGGTAGGCTTTTAATTAAAAATTCCATCTCAATTATTTAAGATTTTGTTGTTGCAGCTGATAATTTCCCTTACCTCCTTGTAATGTGCTCTAAAATAAGAATACTGTATAGAACTTTCAGCTCCATAGAAGAACAAAGCTCAAAACTACAGTAACAAGTGTTATTCTTTTTTGTGCAAAAGCAAATACCAGACAAATTGTGAAGGCTTAAACAATTTTAATATGCTCGTTGTCAATAAAATATTTTTATATTAGAATACAACAGAATTTAAATTTCTAAAAGCACCGTAAATAATTTTAGATCTTTTCTTCAGTCAGGTTTAGCAGCTAATTAAGCTGGGCATCTTTTTTTAACTTAAGTAGTAGATTGTAATCTATTAATAATGCTGCCAGGAAAGTTAACATTCCAGACAGACCCAGTACAACCACAAATATAGTAAACAACACAGATAAAGTGTATAGAGAAATGTGATTAACATATAGATAGTCTAATCCATCTTGGGCTGTGTAAATAAAAATAAAAATAAAAATAAAAATAAAAATAAAAGAAATTAAATGAATGGAAAATATTATGAGTGACAAATTTCTGTACTGACCTTTATGACTTAACCAGCCAATTCTAAGCTACCAATATATGCCTGTATGTGTGTATGTATTTCCCTTAAATCAGTCAAAACAACTTTGTCTGAAGAAAGGTTCCCCTACTATGTTTCTCTTGCACTGAAGTCACTTTTATGCATAATTTCCCTGCTCAAAACTGCATGAGACCAGCTTTGAAACCGAATCTCTGACCTGAACTAAATAACATTACATTTATTCTCAAGTAAACTGGCCACCTGTTAGTGGCACTCAAGGTAAAACTTAACCATTCTGAATGCATATACTTAGATAATAAGTTGGCATAGATCTCATATTATTGTCACATATAAACTTTGTCATATCTGTATTTCATTGGTTTTGAATCATTTTTGAAATCGTTAAAAAAAAAGTTCAGTGACTGAGTAATATTTGTTTTGTTTTCTACTGGTTTTCCTTCAGGCCAGTAGTTGTGAAAACCCGCTTTGCCCTTTACAGAAAGCATTTTCAAAAATGTTAGTCTGTAATAGTGCCAGGAGAGTGCACTTTTGGAGCAGATGAACTGAAAAATGTGTGGTTTTTGTTTGCTTGTTTCTTTGTTTGTTTTTATTAAAAACATAAATCATCATTCCAAGGTTTTAAAAATGAAATCATGATATTGCAGGGATCAAAGCAGCACTGGTTCTGAAAGCAAGTTACAGAGGGTCTATTTGTAAATCAAGTAATTTATGAGAAGAAAAATACCAATGGAACACTCATTTTAAGGTGTCCGCCTATTCTTTTGATTCCTTTTGCAGGAGGCTCTTAGGATAAAGAGAAGGCATAACGGTTCCCCACCATGCCCAGCAAAGGTTCTTGGGTGATAACGAGTTCTTCAGCAGGAAGGATAGAAGGATAGTTTGCTTTGCACAGGCTAAGTGTTGAACCAACAAATATTGAACCCCATGTGCTTCTAGCATCCTTACTGAGCTAGTTGAGATTCCTAGAAACCTTATGTCTAGCAGTAGGTATTACCATATGGCTCAGAGAGAGGTGCAAAAATTCAGTAATGCAGTGATGGAATAATCTGCTTGTACGAGGAGCTTCCTCTGAGCATTTACAAGAGGGTGTTCTTGGTACCTGTTCCTATGAATTTCTGCAAAACAACTGATTTTTGTGATACCATCTGGCAAAGGATTCACAAATTATGTGAAGTGGAAAAAATATAAGAACAAAAGTAGGTATTACATCAGTAAATGACTGTACCTAGAAACAAATGAGGCTTCCTGAGGATAGAAATGATTCTTTTATATGCAGCGGAGAACATTGAAATAGAGGTGTTGTGTAACAGCAATAAACAATACAGTAGGAAGGATTCTTTTGTCCGAGTTATTTCTGAAGGAGGAAAAATTGTTATGCCTACATAGTAGAGTGACCATGACATTATTCTACATATGACTATTAAAATATTTATAAAACTTATCATTACATATGAACTTATTTTTTAAAGGAAAAAAAAATAAAAGCATTTTGGTGCATCTGAATAAAGCTGAAGAGTGTTTGTTCTAAGAAATATTCATATAGACAAACTACAAAAGAAGACATTTATTTGATGGCTGAATTCGCTGCTGACTAAAATGCCTCTTGCTTGATTTGACTGTTCTGATACAGTTCTCTGAAGTCTATTAGAACTGTTATTTTTAAAATTCTGGAAACTGAAGATAAAAATGTTTTGGAGCAATTCAGTTTTCTACAAGGAATTTTAAAATAACCATTTACAAGAAACCTTTCTAATTCCACTGTTCTCCAAGTCTTCAATTAGCAAATTACTGTACCCATCAGGACAATACAAATATATATATATACACACATATAGTTTTCCTGGTGAACATGAGAATTTGGAAATAGCTTGCTTCACTATTACACCCTGAGCTATTGTAACATTGTTCATGATTTTTAGCCATCCAGCCCCAATTCAAATGGAGCATAGTAGGATAATTTGTTACATAAGCTACCTCAGGAAATTTACAGCAGTAGAGAAAATTAAACAGGAGAAATTCATTCTGTCATGTTCCCTCATTCTTTTTGTGAGCAAAATGTAAGAAAGGATGGTGGTGTGGAAGACACTGTAACCTGGAGGAGAAAGAGGTACTTCAGGAGAGTAATCAGCATGCTGTCAAATGACACGTAAACTTTAATTAATTTCATATAACCTATGTATTTAAATGAAATACCTGAACTAAGAGATGATTCCAGTGTAGGAGTATTCCTACACTCCTACACTTTCTCTTTAGTCAATGAAGAGAGAAAGACACCCTTGGAGCATGACTCAGGTTTCAGATAGGATGACTCACTCTGGAGAGGTGTCTTTCACTTTTTATTAACTATTTAGAAACACCAGGATTGTAAATTGACAGTCTAAATTTAGATGAGAGAAATCCCTTACAGAAGTGCCTAGTCAGAATCATTGAAAAGAGATGCGCATCTCTAGAGGGTGATTCCTTCTACCATAAGAGAGATGTCTACAATGTGTGGGACGTTTCATGTTCTAGAGATTCTTATCTATCTGCAGTATTGTAGTGAAAGCCTAGCTTAGGCTCTAGTAATATTATACTTTAAGTAGCTGAAGTTAGGTGAGACTAATCCTTTCTTTAGATCCGTTCATTACTTAAGCATGTCAATGAGAAAGGCAAATCTAAGCAGGATGAACCTGGAATATAATATGAGCCATAGAGTACAATGATTTTGTTGGAGTAGGTTGGCTTTAGTTTAAGACATCATTTACAATGACTGCTGAGTTTCTGAGGGTTGTGCATACTCTTGCATTTTTCTGAATAATCAAATACATCCAAAATACTCAACAGAAAACAGAGAGCCTAAAAGCTAGACTATTTAATGTTTTTGAGGCCTCTAAAATTGTTGATACTTTAACAAAATATCTTTAGTCACTACTCTGCTGCCTTAAAAGCTTCATTACCTTTCAAAATCTGCTTCTGTGTGGCCAGTTAATACCCCTACACTTTTTCCTCTACTAATTCTTTACCTTTATAACCTTCAAATCCAAATTGAGCTATAGTTGAGTCACGCTTATAGAAGTAAAACAGGCAGTTGGGAAACAACTCTCTCCTGTACTTTACATTATAAAATATCTTTTAATTGTTTCTTCACTGAAGGTAATCTTCTCTCCTCTACCCTTCTCAGCAAAGCAGAGAATGTATCCTCCTAACACAGCACCGTGACAGGTGTAGGGCTTCAATGTTGTCAGTTATAATCCTTTATATGTCACACCTTCAATCATGCACTGGGCCATGCATTTTAAACAGAAGTCTGTTTTCTAGTCTGTGGCAACAGAGTGCCAGGACATACACTGTACAACCATATGGGTGTCTCTTTGCAGGACATATGTTGTACATCCTTAGGCACTAAAGCAATTAACAAGCAACTGTAAAGTAAATGTGATCTCCTCTGAAAGGCTCCAGAGCAGCTTTCAGTTTTTAAAATTATATTGCTAATTTATGCCATGAAGAGATTCAGAATGTCAGAGGCAGGTACAGTTATCATAAATAAAAGCAACATTAAAAGGTAAATACAGGTTTCTCTTCAGAAACAACTATAGTATTTTGCATGCTGGTAAAGTATTATGAAACTAAAGATGTTAAGAAGTAGTAACATCCAAAGCAAAATTCAGTGTAAGAATATGAAAATTTAGTAGCAGAAAAAAAGACAGTAAAAGCAGAATGCAATAATTGAGACAAACATCATGTTTTACTTGCTTGTCAGTGTTAATAAGTTTGTCCAAGAAAACCATGGGAGAAAGCTATATTTATATTGTATTTTCTCCTGCTCTTGTGAAATCTTTGTGGAACCTGCTAGCGGATGCCAAATCCCATAGCTCAACACAGGCAAAGTTGCCCCAGCTCCACATGCCCCACTCTGGTCAGTAGAAAGGCTGCTTCACAGTTGCCTCACCCACAACCACACACGTACAAATGGGTCTTCCTGGTAGCTGGTCTAGACCTAAGGACTCACCAGGAGCTGACCGCAAGCCCCACAGTCTCTCCAGCTGGCTTAGACCTCCTAGGCCCTCCTCTACCCAACTCTCAGATCCAATATCCCAGCTTTGACTTGTGGTAACTCCAATATCAGGCTTCCAAGCCTCTTATTTCATCCACCAATTTGTCTGGCCTGATACTGGCTAGCAATTGCACACTGATACATTCACCCATGCAACATTGTGCACTCCATTTGTTCAGGGGCCCCTGTGACCCATGGTCCCCACTCTGGGTGCTGGCACTCATTCCCACCCCACATACGAACATAAGACGGTTCTCCACCCAGGAAAACAGTTGGAGTTGTCCAGCCCTATCCCCTGCCCCCCCATTCCATCCCGCCCCCCACCTCCCCCACCCGTGTCCCTGCACTCCTTCAGCTTTCTATCATATAACCCAACAACGTGGAACTGTTGTGGAAAAAAAAAAAAAAAAAGCCATGCTGGATTAGACCAAATGAGAGTTTAGACCCCTATTTTGTCTTCATCACTACCCAGTTTTATTTACTGACAAAAAATATTCAGCAAAATTCTACTGAAGGTAAATGTGAGAGAGCCTTCCTTGTGAAATAGATGTGGTTTATAGTTAGAGATATTAAGCCAATAATTTGAAATGTCTTCCAAAATCATTATGTTAAATGCTATCCAGGACAATCTTGAAATATATATGTAAATACATGAAGAGTTTTCCATCTTTGCATGTCCTTGGAACTTTCTGTGACTTACAGTGCTGGTGAATAATTATGTACTATACAAAAATACTTCTCATTGATTTTTAATCTGACAACTTTAACTTCAGTTCAATATGCTATTTTCTTATACTAGAAAAGAAACTCCCAGTATGCCTTTCTTCACACTGCTCATTACTTTTTTTGCTTTATTACAGCCTTTATATACATGATTTTCTATGTAGGCAATCTTTTCAATCATTCCTCATGTACATTTTTCCTCACTCTTAATCACTACTGTTGGCTTTGTCTGAACCTTTTCTGGCATATAGTTGGCAAATTTGTGACCAAACATTCATATCCAACATTCATACATTCAAACATTCATAGCCAACGTTGTGTCCCTCTTGCAACTGATCAGAGGGAACATACAAAATAGAAGGTTTTTTTTTGTTTGTTTGTTTGTTTGTTTTTTTTCTCTCTAGGAAAAACGTGGTATAGAAATCAGATATTTTGAAAGATGAAAAATAAGATTCAGCAATTGGTATTGTTCTTTGATGGTATAATTAATATTATTAATTGATTTGCTGTACTTGTTTCATGGAAAGAAAATGCCAGTTTTCATTGGCTATGAGAACACAAGAGACATGCTTTTCATATTCCAAGATATGCAGAGTACAAAAGGTTAATGACAGGAAGGATGTGTGAAATAGGTGCTGTTCTTTTATGTGTTTGAAGTGAACAAGATGAGAAGAGACTATTACTCACTAGCTTTTAATTGTTCTGATGCTGCAATGCATTTCTGAAAACAAAATTTAACTGGTCTTCATGACTTTGTCCTCATCAACCACATAATATACACAAAGTACTGACAGCCAGTCCGAAGTTTTGCTAAAGATTCAGTGGGGAAACACAGATTAGGAACAGTTTAGATTTTACAATTAAAATTACTGTTCTTCTAAAAACGCTTCTGTAGCTTGAGCAAGACCTCCTTAGTAGTGCTCTGAGGCTTTGCTCTTGATGATATTCCTCATGACACAGAACACTGACAAGCATTTTATTGCTGTGATTTCATATTCATGGAGTCTGAAGGTCCACAATCAGTAGGTTCACACCTACAGTTACCCAAACATACAACGATCAGGTGAACAACACTTGGAATATAAACCTACTTTAGGAGGCCTCACTTTATGCTTTGCAATTTCTGAAATATTTTTCTAAACTTTTCAAATGTAGCATAGAAATATATATTATAGCTCTGTATAATTCATTTTTAATTGCACAAGAATGCCTAACTTCCTCCCTATTTTAGACTGTCTTATACTATTTAAAGAAAACACTTCTGTATATGAGGAAAAAATATTTACTCCAAAATTAAAAACATGTTTCCACATGGGTATTCCTGGGTTCTTGTGGGTTGCCAGTTTTAGAAATATTTTGGCTGAAAATTATGCTGTGGTCTTTATGGGGCTTTGAAATTAATAAAACATCTTAGCATTTTTCCATGTTTTAATATTACTTTTTATCTATAATTTTCCATTTCATTTTATTTTATGTCATTATTGTAGTTTCTTATCAAGCTTTCATTTAAAATAAAGATTTGGAATGTGAAGCATTACCATGGAATTGTTTCATAGGACATTCTTATACCAGTGTAATGTCTTGAATGCACATAAATGTAAACAGCAGCTGGAAATTAAGCTAAAAACTCTGATGAAGCCCCAGTCTCATGAAAGACAACAGTTTTACCACTGGCTTTGGTAAGACATAGAATTCACCCCATCATGAGTTTGCATCCTTCTGCAACACAAGCCTGAAATGCTTCTAGTAAGCAAAGATAAGAACAACATTTAAATATGAGAAATAGAAGTATGTTGCATAAAATTTATTCAATATTTTGTAATCTTTATTAAGTGAAGAATAAAAATGAACTTAAGCACTTGCTTACAGAGTTTGCTGACTTTGGCTTGTTTGAAATGAGTGGTATTAATTATAACAGGAACAGCTTTCAAAGGCCCAAAAGAGAGAGAGATAATGGAGGAGAGCAACCAATCCAGTGCACTTCATATCACTGCAGAGCACTGGGCTCAGCTCTCTTCTTCACTCATACTAGCGAGTTCCTCAGCTAAGCATTCAGTTCCTATGTTTTCCTGATGAAAATCCCCATTCAGAATAAATAAATAAATAAATCCACATCTCCCCTCCTAGCTTTGCTCTCTCTTCCTCACAGTCTACCAGTTATTTAGTCCTGTTTGTTGTTGTTGTTGTTCCTGTGTCCTTCTAATGTCACTCCTTGCTTAACAGTTATGACAGATGAGGTCCTGTATTCATGAGACTGCGGGGATTTGACCATGCTGGGCAGATGAACTCCACGACAACTGCTCTCTCACTCCCCCTCCTCAAAGAAAAAAGGGGAGAAAATATGATGGGAACGTCTCAAGGGCTGAGATAAGGTCAGGGAGATCACTCACCAATTATCATCACAGGCAAAACAGACTCAGCATAGGGAGATTAAAATAATTTATTGCCTATCACAAGTGGATTAGCTCAGTGAGAAACTAAAAGCAAGCTAAAACGACCTTCCCCCCATCCACCCTCTGCCACCTCCTCCCCCTGAATACTGCAGGGGAAGTGGGAATGGGGGCTGCGGTCAGCCCATGATACTTCATCTCTGCTGCTCCTTCATGATCACTCTCTGCCTCTGCCCCAACACGGGGTCCCTCCCACAGGATGCCGTCCTTCCTGAACTGATCCTGTATGGGCTTCCCACAGGCAGCAGCTCTACAAGAACTGCTCCTGTACAGGACTGTACTACAGAGTCCATCCTGCTGGGGAGAAGCTCTGCAGAGAAGGACCTGGGGGTCCCAGCAGTGTGCCCCAGTGGCCAAGAAGGCCAATGACATCCTGGCGTGCGTTAAAAGGAGCATGGCCAGCATGCCAAGGGAGGCGATCCTCCCCCTCTACTCTGCCCTGGTCAGGCCCCACCTGTGTCCAGTTCTGGGCTCCCCAGTACAAAAAAGACAGGGATTTCCTGGAAAGAGTCCAGAGGAGGGCCACAAAGATGATATGGGGCCTGGAGCATCTTCCCTGTGAGCAATGGCTGAGAGACCTGGGTCTATTCCAGGTCTATTCTCATTTATTCTATTCTCCTTAGTCTGGGAGGACTAAGGAGAATCTCCATCCTTTACTGGATGCGGGGGGAAACTTAGTTACAAGAGATGAGGAAAAGGCGGAGGTGCTCAATGCCTTCTTTGCCTCAATCTTTAGCGGCAATAGCGGTTGTTCTCTGGATACCCAGTACCCTGAGCTGGTGGAAGGGGATGGGGAGCAGGATGTGGCCCTCACTATCCATGAAGAACTGGTTGGTGACCTGCTACGGCACTTGGATGTGCACAAGTCGATGGGGCCGGATGGGATCCACCCAAGGGTACTGAGAGAACTGGCAGAGGAGCTGACCAAGCCACTGTCCATCATTTATCAGCAGTCCTGGCGATCGGGGGAGATCCCAGTTGACTGGCGGCTAGCAAATGTGACGCCCATCTACAAGAAGGGCTGGAGGACTGACCCGGGAAACTACAGGCCTGTCAGTTTGACCTCAGTGCCAGGGAAGCTCATGGAGCAGATCCTCCTGAGAGTCATCACGCAGCACTTGCAGGGCAAGCAGGCGATCAGGCCCAGTCAGCATGGGTTTATGAAAGGCAGATCCTGCTTGACAAACCTGATCTCCTTCTATGACAAAGTGACGCGCTGGGTGGACGAGGGAAAGGCTGTGGATGTGGTCTACCTTGACTTCAGCAAGGCTTTTGACACCGTCTCCCACAGCATTCTCCTCAAGAAACTGGCTGCTCTTGGCTTGGACTGGCGCACGCTTCGTTGGGTTAGAAACTGGCTGGATAGCCGGGCCCAAAGAGTCGTGGTAAATGGAGTCAAGTCCAGTTGGAGGCCAGTCACTAGTGGCGTCCCCCAGGGCTCGGTGCTGGGGCCGGTCCTCTTTAATATCTTCGTCGATGATCTGGACGAGGGCATCGAGTGCACCCTCAGTAAGTTTGCAGATGACACCAAGTTAGGTGCGTGTGTCGATCTGCTTGAGGGTAGGAAAGCTCTGCAGGAGGATCTGGATAGGCTGCACCCATGGGCTGAGGTCAACTGCATGAAGTTCAACAAGGCCAAGTGCCGGGTCCTGCACCTGGGGCGCAATAACCCCAAGCAGAGCTACAGGCTGGGAGAGGAATGGTTGGAGAGCTGCCAGGCAGAGAAGGACCTGGGAGTGATGGTGGATAGTCAGCTGAATATGAGCCAGCAGTGTGCTCAGGTGGCCAAGAAGGCCAACGGCGTCCTGGCTTGTATCAGAAACAGTGTGGCCAGCAGGGCTAGGGAGGTGATCGTCCCCCTGTACTCAGCTCTGGTGAGGCCGCACCTCAAGTACTGTGTTCAGTTTTGGGCCCCTCGCTACAAGAAGGACATGGAGGTGCTTGAGCAGGTGCAGAGAAGGGCAACGAAGCTGGTGAGGGGTCTGGAGAACAAGTCCTACGAGGAGCGGCTGAGGGAGCTGGGTTTGTTCAGCCTGGAGAAGAGGAGGCTCAGGGGCGACCTTATCGCTCTCTATAGGTACTTCAAGGGAGGCTGTAGCGAGGTGGGGGTTGGCCTGTTCTCCCACGTGCCTGGTGACAGGACGAGGGGGAATGGGCTTAAGTTGAGCCAGGGGAGTTTTAGGTTAGATGTTAGGAAGAACTTCTTTACTGAAAGGGTTGTGAGGCATTGGAACAGGCTGCCCAGGGAGGTGGTGGAGTCCCCATCCCTGGAAGTCTTCAAAAGACGTTTAGATGTAGAGCTTAGGGATATGGTTTAGTGGGGACTGTTAGCGTTAGGTCAGAGGTTGGATTCGATGATCTTGAGGTCTCTTCCAACCTAGAAAATCTGTGATTCTGTGTGATTCTGTGATTCTATTCAGCCTGGAGAAGACAGAGAGGATCTTATCAGTGTTTACAAATATCTTAAGTGTGGGAGACAGAGGGATTTGGCCAACCTCTTTTCAGTGGTTTGTAGAGACAGGACAAGGGGCAATGGCCACAAAATGTATCACAGGAAATTCCACACCGACATGCAAAAGAACTTCACAATAAGGGTGATGGAGCACTGGAACAGGCTGCCCAGGGAGGTTGTGGAGTCTCCTTCTCTGGAGATATTCAAGGCCCATCTGGTTGCCTACCTGGGCAATCTGCTCTAGGAAACATGCTTTGGCAGGGGGGTTGGACCCGATGATATCTGGAGGTCCTTTCCAACCTCTACAATTCTGTGACTCTGTGATTCTATGATCCCCCAGGAGAAAACTTCTCCGGCACGGGTCCCCCATGGGAGGCAGCTCCCCCCAGAACCCCTGCTCCTGGGTGGGCTCCTCTCCACAGGCTGAAGCTCTGGCCTGGGGTGTGCTCCTGCGGGGGCTCTCCATGGGCCGCAGCCCCCTGCAGGCCACATCCACCTGCTCCACCAGGGGCTCCTCCACGAGTTGCAGCATGGAGATCTGCTCCATGTGGGACCCATGGGCTGCAGGAGGACAGCATGCTCCACCAGGGGCCTCTCCGCAGGCTGCAGGGGAACTTCTTTTCTGGCACATGGCACACCTCCTTCTGCACAGACCATGGCATTGGCAGGACTGTTTCTCTCACATTTCCTCACTCTTCTCTCTCCCTGCTGCTGTTGCAAAGTAATTTTTTCCCCCTTTCTTCAATCTGCTCTCCCAGAGGCCCAGCCAGTGTTGCTCTGGCCAGCAGTGGGTCCCTTTGGAGCTGTCTGGAGCTGACTCTGATCTGAAATGGGGCAGCTGCTGGGTTCTGCTTAGAGGTCACCTCTGCTGCCCCCCTACTATGAACTCCTGTCACATAAACGCAATACAGAGGCTTAATGTTATACTCATTGTTTTTGAATATACAGGAAAAATAGTTTATTATTATTATTATTATCAAATTCAGTGATCTGTCATCTGAAGTTTAATTACTTACTTCTCTTCAGCAATTTCATATCCTTCTGCCCTCTCAGTTGCCAGGAAGGACATCTTGCAAAAGGAAACCAAAACAGTGGGTGAAGAGAAAATAAGGTAGGTCACTTCACAACAGGAATGAGACTGAGCTGGGTACCATGATTAGTTGAGGAACTAGTCATGTTGAGGTTTCTAGAAAAGAAAAAGAGCTGTCTATATATGGAGGAGTGAAAACTGACTGTACTTTTTATATTCTAGGCAGGGCTGGTGGCACCATCTGTCATTACAAGGTCTTCTTTACACTGTCTTATGCACTTTGCCACTAAACAGAAATCCTATGGGACTATTTCACACTTCATTTTTAGGAGCAGTTAAAAAGTGATTCAGGATTTTTAGTTGTGGCCTTTTTTCGTTCCTTATGAGTACTTTTGTTTGTTTGTTTTCTGGGGTTGTTTGTTTGTTTGTTTATGGGGGGAGAGCAGTTAGGCTTGATCTTTTTGAAAAACTTTACCCTTCCATGAATTGAAGAAGAATCTTCAATTTTAGCTATGGTTGGAGTAGTCTTCATCAGAGGCAAGCCAAATATTTATATATTCTTCTTTCTGAATATGGATGGGAATCAGATATGATAAATCATTGAAAAGTTGCTTTCTATTCTTCAAACAGCACTAGATTGCTGCAAACTTTGTCCACTGAGATTCTGAAGCCCTAAACTGAAAGACGGGCTGGGATGATGTCTTGTGTGATACTACAGCCAGGTACAGACAGTGTGGAATGGACTCTGTATAATACTAAGAAAATAATACTCTGTGTATAATACTCTGGGTCATAGGCATCTCAAATTGGACAACTATGATTTAGTGAAAACTTTAGACTTTCATTTCTTGGTGCATATAGAATGGTGATTAAACAATACCTTCTCATATAGTTGCTGTAAATATTTATGAAGTGCATGAGATGCTATAGCGACAAGCAACATGCAAAAACTCAGGATGAAATTAATTTTGCTTTCAGTGTAGGATATTATTAGCATACATGCAAAAACAACATGGGGGCTGAGAAATTCCACTGACCACACAATGAACAATGTGGGAAAAGCAAAATAGTGTTTATCTAAAAAATACAGCTTATTTTGTGTACTGAAAGAAGTGGAGCCCTGTGGAGAATGTCTTTGCTTTTATTATCATAACACATGTACCCCAAGGACTGAAGTAACAGAGACACTGCAGATTTTGCCTATGCTTCGAACAAGAAATATATGTGATGAATCAGGTAGAACTGAAGGCAAGTATGTATTTTTTTTCCAGCTGTTAACATCTGTACTTGTGATCTATAATTCATGGGTCCCATTGAGGTTTTCAGATCTAGATAAAATATTGGAGTATTACATTCAAATGGACTACAAAGCATTGAGTATTTTGTTCTGCCTTCTGCTAGCTATTGACAGCAAATTTGTGTGTTCATAAAGGCTTCTCTTTAAATCAACACTCCTGTAAAATAATATTGCCCCAATGAGAAACTAATAATGCAAGAAACCAGCATGTTTAAATACATAAAGACCACAGTAGGGTAGAGAAACCACAACAACACAGCAGGCCTGTGCATGACTAGAAGTTACAGCGCAGAGAAGAGGATTAAGGTGAAGACTACCATATAAATTCAGCATTTATTAGCTTAGAGAAATTATTTAGGATGACTGAGGTTACAAAATGACAGTGAGAGAGGTAGTAAAATGGAATTTCCATGCTGAAGTAATCCAGGTGTCTTAACAGTTTGAAAATAATTTTTCAGGTCTGTCTCACTCTTCTAATACGCTAATCCTGATCAAAGGGATTATTTGTTTAGTAGATGTCGAAAGACTGGTTCTAGGGAAGTCAGCATTGACAAAAATGATTAAAAATGCTATTAGGGAACAGATACTCTTTATTATTTTTATTTGCTGTTTATACACTGTAAAACAAATAATAGTAAAAATGTCTTCTATTTCATGCAACTTTCTTCCTGTTTCAAATGTGGGTGTGAAGTTCTTTGCATTCATAATCTCTGTGTTAATAGAGAACTAAACATTTCTCTGATGTGGCAGAGAAGTATTCTGCACTGATGCCATGGACAATGTGAATTTCTTTCAAACTAATTGCATGGTTAAGTTGTACCTGTTTGCATTTGATTGTATGATCTTTATACACGTATCAAAAGAAACCTGAAGTATTTCTTTTCAAGTTGTTAAACTCCTGTTTTGTACTTCACATGTAGTTATGTTCAGATTTGTTAGAAAGACAACTGCCCAATATTTATGATTCTGTGGATGTTAGCAGGAAAGCCAGCAGAGGAGCCTCTTACTCAGAATTGAATTAATATTCTGGCTTAATATCATGTCCACTGGGCTGGTGTAAGTGATATATCTCAGATGAGACACATTGTTTTGCATAACTAAATTCTGGCAAATAGTACTTATGTTATCAGGACACTGGAGTAATTCAAATTATGAGTTAAATTATTCTGTGATCTCTAATACTGAAACCAGATCTGTCTGTAGTTTCAGCAAAAAAAAAAAAAAAAGTTTGCAGTTAGTATTTCTGTAATTTCAATAAAAGTATTCCTATGCTTAGAGTATATACAAGTATCGTAGTCTTTGAAAGACCAAAGAAAGTCTGTTTAAAACTTCTGTTCTTACATTAAAAAAAAAAAAAAAAAAAAAAAAAAAGTTCAATTACAACTGGATGAAACAATCTTCATTTTCTTATTCTAAACTGCCAGAACTGTTTGTAATCCACTTTGGAATACATTAATTATTCTTTAGGTATATCTGCAAGTTATGCTTGAAAGTAAGTTAACATGTAAAAAATAGTTTGATATTTCTGTGCAGCCAAGGAGCATAAGAATGTTTTCAAATGACCTTTTTGAAGGCATGTTTTAATCTTATCTGTGTTTTTTTGTTTGTTTGTTTGTTTTGTTTTGTTTTGTTTTGTTTTGTTTTGTTTTCATCACAGTGAATTGTGATTCTATAATCATTCTGGTTCTTCTTCTTATATCCTAAATTTTTATGTGTACCTAAATGTGGAGCTTCATACCTGTGTTAACCTTTTCTCTATGATCAAGTTTATACAAGCACAGATGATGTCCTTTTTCAAGTGTATCTAGAGTACATTCAATTTCACCTCACTCTCAGTGGAGCCCCATTACTTTTTTTTTTCTTTATTTTTATTGCTATAAATACTTTGCTCTTAGTTAACAATTATAAAACATATTAAACTCTTACATCTCTGCTTTCATCGCATGCTTTTTTTTCAGGTGCTTATTCATAAATTTGCATCTGAAACAGTTATCTTTTTCCATTTGTATGTCCGTGGAATACAACTGAAAATCAAGCTGATCACTTAAATCAATTCCAAGCTTTCTTCTCTTTAAGGAGCAGAGTTCCCAGATCAACTGGGTTCATAAACTATTTTCCTGAATTTATTAAAGTTAACCCTTATATAATCAATATATCATCTAAGTTTAAAAGAATTGATAATTCATATGACCATTTTTTTTCTAGAAAAAAAAATAAAACATATATATATATATATAAAACTCTTAACAAGTAGAATCTGTTCCTGTTTTTTTCAGGAATTGTTTGACTATTAAATCTGCTGCCTGTTACATTTAGGGCTATCTGTTTCGTCCCAGTATTAGCAGTAATCTCTACTAGTAGAATCACACAATTCTCAATACTAATAATCTTTCTCATAATGCTGAAGATCTTCATCCATTTCTGACTTTATTCCTAGGGGACTACAGCAAGCCCCCATCATTAATGCAGTAAAAACTTCCATCTTTTCATACTCTCCTCAGGTCATATCCAAAGCTTCTGCTTAGAAATGCCTCAGGAAACGAGACTGGATTTATGTGACTAATTCATTTCCAGATCAATGATTGTACCAAAATTTTGGAAGATATACCAAATGAAAATTTGAGTCAGTATGAGGGTTTTGCTTTTTGATTCCCTCTCTCTTAAAAAAAAAATAATAAAAAAAATAAAAGGGCATCAAATCACCATTTCAAATGAAAATCAAATGAAGTTAGGTTCGAGCATGTCAAAATAATTTTCAGCTAAAAACAAAACAAAACAAAACATTTTAATTTTAATCAACACTGCTCATAGAATATTGAATTTCGAAATATCATTTGTTGATCAGAAAATGCATTTTTTTGGTGAGAGAACTGTTCATCTGAGGAACTTTCTTGTCTCTCTTCATTTTCATACTACTATGTTTTCTTAGAATTAACTCCAGGAGTCTTGCTTCAGCTGTGGAAAAATGCTAATACACAATATGCACAGAGTAAGTATTTTTCAGTATGTATTATTTGAAAGGTCTGCAGTGAAACTTGAAGTCCATACCCTTAACACACACTGTTCACAATGGATTTTGGTAGTGAAAAAAAAATCTGCAATTCAGAAATACAAATAATAATTTCAATCCTTTCTATGGGGAAACAAAGGCATATATTTCTCCCTTCTTCTACCCCGTACTCTTCGTCCTCTAGTGTCTCCACATCCATGCAGCAGGTGTAATGGAGTGGGAAAGGTGAAAGAAAAGGCATTGATCCTTTTTGTTATACTCACACAATTTGTTCAGGAGAGCTGGCAGTCCTTCTTCTTGAGCTTTGTCAAGCTCTGTCCTTTACAGGATGTTTGAGTCTGTTTCATTCTGCTTGAGTATGAGCTGTTCAATAATCCAAAATGGAATTTTTAAAGGGCACGCATCCTTAACACTAGTTGATTTAAAGTAAATATTTGTAGGTCACCCTCTTGCTCTGTTTAGAGAATCTTTCCCTTCCTAGAACCTTTCCTTAGTGGAACTGCTTCTGTGGTAATGTCTTCCCCATTGTTTGTGTGCTGTTTTCAGACAATAGAGCAAAGTGTCAGGTATACAAAACCTGTGAGGGTGGGAGGCAAAAATATTTTGGTGAACACTAAGTCACCACATTACTAGGATGAATATATTTCATGTTCCTTTTAAGCCATTGTTCTTCAAAGAACACACTGTGGCTAACGAGTCAAAATTTGTTCATGAATACATTTTGCTCAGCTGAAAATACCTACCAACTTTCTAGCTAAATATTATTTCTCTAGAAAATGCCTTATAAGTTATCTCTAAAGAAAGAAACCACTTCCTTTCAGGAAAAATATGTCTCACATACTCAATTTTAAGCAATAAATGGAAAGCAAAGATTCAGCAATGTCCTCTCTAGGAATAATGCGGTTTCAATCTTCATCAAATACAATTGAAATACATTATCCCATCCTATGGGGTGATAAATAAATAGGCAAAAATAAAGTACACATATGCAGTCAAATTAGTATGTGCTTAAAAGTTTTTGTATGCTTAGACAAAAGCAGGTTATAACAACCTTTTCTTCCTTGAAAACTGCTAGAAAAATCTGGGAGACCTTAGCACTCAAAGTATACTTATTAAATCAGACATCTTACAATAAGCCTTTACAACCTCTCTTTGACAAAAAACTCCCAAACCCAGCCTTCTCCCCTCTCACAAGATACTCTGCAGAACCCTATAGAAATGCAGAAATGTCCACTGTATGTTAGAAAACAGGAAGACCAGTGGAGCTTCACTTGGAGCTATTCCAAGTGAAAAATATACTAGAAGATTTAAAAGCAGACTTATTTATCTGTGTATTTATTTATTTATTAGAAGAGTCTTCAGAGACATGACAGAAAGTGCTGCATTTGCTTGGCATAGCCAGCAGATAAATAGTTAACTGACTCCATTTTCCCTTACAGAGGGGCAAAGGGGAATGACACAAAGATGGCATGTGCTTGTTCACAAAATTTTCCACTTTTTTACATTTTTGGAACAGAACCAACCATTTCAATTGAAAAATGAAAAACAAAAACAAAAAACCCTCTGTATTATCATCAAATTCATCCATTTGATATGGACCTTTAAAAGACAGAAGAATTATACAAAATCTCAAATCTGTTGTTTTCTAGGTTTTCAGTAGTATTCAGTATCATAGAATAGCAGATGTTGGGAGGGACTTCTGGAGATCATCTGTTCCAACCTCCCTGCTCAAGCAGGACTGGAGCACACCTGTCATACGAGGACAGGCTGAGAGCCATGGTCATGTGTAGCAAGAGGAGACTGAGGGGAGGATGGAGATGGTCTCTTTTCAGTTGTGCCCTGTGACAGGATGAGAGGCAACAGACACAATCTGAAGCACAGGAAATTCTGGCTGAATATGAGGGGACCCTTCTTTACTGTGAGGGTGACAGAGCACTGGAACTTGTTGCCCAGAGAGGCTGTTGAAGTCTCCTTCTCTGGAGATATTCGATATTCAAAACCCTGCCTGGATGCTATCCTGCAATGGCATACATGGATCTAGGTGATCCTGCTTGGCAGGGGTGTTAGACTAGATGATCTTCAGAGGTCCCTTCTGACCTCGGCCATCCTGTGATTCTGTGATTAGCAATCAGGCATTGAACCTGTAGAAATCTTTTATAATTACGTTGGGACAGATGTGTTTCTACACCTGAGGAGGTAAGAAGAAAGGCTTGGTAAGCTCATTACAAAAATAAATAAATAAATAAATAAATAAATAAATAAATAAATAAATAAATAAAATTGGTTGGTGCATATTCCTTTGTGCCAGGAACAAGTGTTCTAATTCTGTTGTTAACATGAGAGTAAAAGTAAATTGTGAGTTGTTTTGATGGAATAGGCAACAGTTAATCTCAAGAAGTAATGCCATTTTATCCACAGATTCAGTTACAACAGAGGAAGCCTGACAAAATAAAGGTTCTGAGAAAGGATATGCTCTTTGTTTAGTACTACATCAGGGTAATAATCCCCAGGGAAAGAAAATAACAATTTAACTTAAAGGCCAGGCATCAACATCGAAACAAATGAGTATAAAGTGGCATGACTATGCCTATGGTGAAAATTAGGCTTCCATTAGCAAATTACCAAAAAGAAGCCCAAATGAAATTGCTCAAAGATGGAGCTTTTCTGGTAACTTTTTGTGGTAGGAGACTAGATCCTCCACCCCACAAGGGCATGATTAGCACGAATTATCAGCCTGGATGCAGAAATAGCAGCTTTAGTCTTCTGCCTCATGCAGAACGTCAGACTAGATGATTTGAATGACGTATTTTAGTAACGAATTCCTAAGAGGTCAAGGAGATGAAACTGAGTGTTAGGATACTCAAATACAAATTCCTCATAAATTATATTTTTTTAATTTAATTTTTATTTTTTTATAGTTGGTAAAGTTCTTAAGCTGCATGAGATGGATCAGGTCCTTTGTGCCATCCCATGGAAGATGAGTAATATAGATTGTGTATTAATCTATGCCATATTGAACATACAACAGCTGTCAGATTTTCTAAATTTCATAGCACCTGTGAGGTCACTGGTGAGGGTTAAAGATGTTGCCAGCACAAATTGCAAGATTTTCCTGGTGGATGAAGATTTCACATGTTAAATACTAACCATAAAACAATTACATCTATGCTACATGTAAATAATGAAAATAATTGTTTTACCTTTTAAATAAGAATTTGGTGAAAAGATTTGTAATGTTAGACCTGTTTATATTGTTATTGTTGCTGTTGTTATTATTCCTACTAAAACACTTCTGGTGTTCTCCCTTAAAGTTTCAGTATACCAAATTTTTATTCTTTGGACATTCATCTTCTTAATATAGATTGGATAGATTTATCAATATATATAAAGTGTCACATGACTATTGTTGGCTGGGAGCCTTTCACATAGCTCCTTAATCTACTAGAAGGCATAAGCAAAAATTAGTCTAGCTTTCTCAAAATAATCCCATGATGCCATGTGAAGTCTAAGCATAAATGAAGCAAAGAGTACCTGAATAATGTCATGTGTTAGTCTGGGTCATGTAACAATAAGTGTACTCATCTCTGACACTTCCATTTCCTCCCTCAGTACAATATTTTAGACCTAGCCATGAGGTATTGTAAATATTTTTCATAAAGGGGTAGCTTCTAATGAGAATCTTGCTGTTCAACAGATTTGCATGGAGTACCTGAAGTTCTGCTTATTGGATAAACTAGAATAAAACCACTCTATTCCATTAGAATAACAATGGAGTCCTTCAGAGTTTTACTTTTCTACTGCTAAAACCAGGAATTTGTTCAAATAATTTCCTTATCATACTTTGTGATAAAGCATTTTGAGACACTGTAAGGCTCCACAGGAGCCTAAAGGTTTTACATGTGTGAAATCTGTGACCTTAAAAATTTGATAGTGTCCCTTTGATATTGGATAAACCTCAGGTCACTCAGCTTTACATTAAGGATACATTTCTGAAATATTTACTACCAGTTGTAATGTTTATTATGGGTGTTGTTTCAGAGAAGTCAAGAAGTTTGATCCTTAGCTCCCTTGGAGAAGTTGTACAAACACAGACATGGTCCGATGCCCCCTTCCTGCCAGCAAGAGTTTGCTTTAATCTTGTATTTAATTTGGAGGTATTTCAGACCTGTTCTAAACTTGGCTGGCTAACAGCCAGAAAAGATAACTAGCAACTAAATATGATCTTCATCAACCTAAAATATTGTATTGTTATGCTTACAGTTTCCAAGTTGCTCTTTAGACTGTAGTTACCTCCATACACACCTCTGGAGTGCTGCTGCCCAGCTAGTTATTTTGTTATTTATGCATTTGAATTTCTTTTGGGAATGCAAGATTATGTTCATGTCTTCCTTAAGGTTTACTAATTCATGTGTTTTCTCCAGTTTATCAAAATAATTTAGAATTGTAATTCTGCCTTGCAAACTCCGTATCCCTTTTCATTCTGGTATCATCTGTTAATAGTTGTACTTAATTTTCAGTCACTGATGGAATCATTCAGTGACATAGTAGTTTTAACAGCTTTTTAAAGGAGTCTATACGTTCCCAGATTGACTATCAACCGTACTCTGAATATAGGGTTTGTTAAGTGCTCACGTTCCAGCAATTAGATTTTGACTATATTTAAGCAAATTACTTGGAAGAATGTTAATGTGTATGGTGGCAAATAACTTGCTAATGTACCATACTTTTCCCTTATCCACAAAGCTAGTTACTTCGTCAAAAAAATAAAACTAGATAAGTTTATACCGTTTATTCTTGATACACCCCTACTGGCCATTTTTCTATCTCCTTATTGACCTTGTTATTTACAAATAGATGAGTCATTTGTTTCAGTACCTTTCAGGCATGCTGTCCTTATAGAGCTATACAGATGCTCACAGAGATGATGCTTGTTCACAGAGTTCACTCAGACGTGTGCTCAGCCTTAGTCACTGTTAACCAACTCAGATTTTTGTATTTTAGTGCTCTAGATCCTGTTCTGAAGATGTTACCTCTCAGTGTTGACTTTGATCTCTTTATGTTATTAGTTCTGGTCTTACTCTCTGTTTCTATCTCTCTTTCTCCTTTAAACTCTCCCTTTAGTATCTCCCTTTTTTTGAGGATGTCTGTATTCCAAAAGGGAGAATGCTGTACAACGAAATCTGGAGAACAGAAAACTTCCTTTAGCTGATGTCAGTGTTTTCTGAAATGGCTGCAACAGAATTTTTACTCTTCCACTGATGAATGCCTGTAACTGCTTTTTTTTAACGTGCCTTGTTGTTATTGTTTTTCCCCATCTTCCACCTCCATGGGTATGTTTTCCTTTATGACTTTGACAGAGGTTTCTGCAGGCAACATAGGCAGCCATGGGGCACTCTGCAGGGTGAGGTCTGTGGTCCAGCAGTGACACAGTACTGTGGCTGACCAAAGGCCTTGCCCTCAGACCGTCTGAGGATTTAGGGAGTATTCCCGTTAAAGAGTTTGGATTACAAAAAGAAAGTTGCAATGTGCTGGCAGGCAAGACACTCAGAAAAATCAATCTGAATGAATGAAAGGTATGCTTCAAAGGTAGGTATGTTAAAAATCAATGATACCTCCCCCCCAAACAAGAATAAAAATTGATCTTGCATGTACTTTAGTATACTTCTCTTTGAAAACAAAGTATATTAAATTAAGACCAATTTAGATTTTGAATCAGCTGTGCGTAGAGCAGTTTAGCAACTTTTAACACTTTAAAAATTGATTTGGATTTTCTGAAAACTGCTAATTTTAAAAAGGTTTATTATTTCTTCTCCTTGTGTCTTCTGCAGCCCTCAGTAAGTTGTTGGTACTTGAAAGAAATAATGAATAATAACAAATGGTTATGTTAGTATTTTCTCTGCCTGGAGTTACAAGATAAAGGATTTTAGTAGAGGCATGAAAGCAATATGTTAGAGAAAGTTTTTTTGTTGTTGTTTTTTTTTTTTTTTTTTTTTTTCCTCGTTAGAAAGTCCTTTCTAGATCCTTTGCAAAGACCTAAAACAACCAGTTGAAAAGAGTAAAAAGCCTTCATAGAAGCTGGTATCTTCCCCTTACAGTCACCGAATTCTCATTCCTGCATCAACCTAAACCTGGTGTATTTCGGCATCTCTGTGAGATGTAAGATGCTATTATTACCATGCGAAAACTGCAACAATCATATTTATCGGACATATCTCAGCAAATAGATGGAAAAATAAGCAGTTTTTAGTAGATACATATGTTTTTAACTATTTTCATTTTGGTGCACATTTGGTGCAAGAGAAGTCAGGAGTAACTTTGCTGACTACCAGTTCAGCAGATTAACTTTGACCTAGGATAGCGTTTCTGGGAAGATAATTTGTCCTCTTGGTAACAAGCAAAAAGCAAGAGTAAGCCTCTTGTGCAGCAGAGACCCCAGGGATGAAGAGACTCAGCTGGACCCAGCCATATGGAAGAAGCTATGGGCTCCCTTGAGCATTTACAAACTACACCTTGCTGAAGGCTTAGTCATCGCTGCTGGGGGTTGCCATCTATGAAAGACAAATCACTTTCACCTATTACTCGGGTCTCAGGAGCTGTTATAAATCGCATAGAACCGCATTCACAAGCAGGGAAAACTGAAAACAAATAGAATTTACTTAGGAGCCTGCTTCATTTAATATTTTCCTAAGGATGCTGAAGATGCAATGACAATAAACAACGCTCCAGGAGAATTTAGCAGGAACGCTGGGTGTATTTATAATACAACTTTTTGAGATGGAAGGTGTTTTTTAAACGAGCACAGCAGTGTTGATGTCGCTACTCAACATATTTTAATGTATGGAGTGACACTTGCCCATTTTATTTTCGAAAATAATTTGCGGGAGATTCTGCTGTGTTTCACACTAAGCCTGCAACTGAAGAAAACGCCAAGAAACCCCCCTCTCTCCCTCTCCCTCTTTAGCGACTGCTGCACAACGCAGTTAAAACAAGACCCTCGGCGAGCCGCCGGGGATATTTACAAGTGCAGCAGGCGACGTCGCAACCTGCCCCCCCCCTCACCCCCACCCCGGCTTCCCTTTCGGGGCAAAACCCAGGCGAGCATCGCGGCGGCCCCCAGCTTGCTCCCTCCTCTCCCCCCCCGGAGGCCGGGGCGAAACTCTGCACACCAACTCCGGAGCTCCGGGGCGGGGGGGGGGAAAGCACCGCCGCCACCGCGCTCCCCGGGGGGGTGCTGCCTCCCCCCGCGCCGCCGCCTCCCTCTTGCTCGCCCAACTTTCATTCATTGTTGGCGTCGCCCGGAGTCCCCCCCCCCTTGTTATTTTCTCCCCCCCCACCTCCATCTCTCGCCGGGCCGGGGCGGGCGGCGGCGTAGCCAGTGAGCGCGGCGCGGGGCGCTGCGGGCGGGGCCGGGGAGGCGCGGCCCCACAGCCCCTATATAGGGCGGCGCGTGGGGCGCTCCCGGCTCCGTGGGAGCGGGGCGAGGCGGAGGAGGAGGCAGACGCGGGGGGGAAGCTCTCGGCGAGGTGCCGCTGCTCCGGAGCACTTTCGGCGGGCACCTTGCGGCGAGGAGGAGAGCCGGCCTGCGGGCGGCGGTGTCATCCTATTGTTCCAGCGGCGAGGCTCGGGGTGTGAGGGAAGGAGCCGGCGTGCCGCCTCCCTGCTCCGGTTTCTCCGCCGTTTTCCCCGGTGCCAGAGAGCCGAGGGGCCGGGCTGCTCGGTACCAGCACCCCCCAGCTCAGGTGCGGCGGGGGAAGGAAGGGGAGCGAAGCCTTCCTGAGGCGCTCGGGGAGAGGAGGAAAGTTGCTCCTTAGCCTGCGGCCAGCCCGGGAGCTGCTGAAGCGGCCTCACCTGGAAGGACCGAGCGGTTCCCACCTTTCCCATCAGGTGCCTTTGCCGCAGCCGAGCCGCGGTATCCGGGAGACCGCGGGGAGCGGAGTGCCGCGCCGCCGGGCCGTCTGCCGTGCTCCCGGGATCACAGGAGGATCTACCGCTGTGATCTGTCACCGAGGAGAAGAAGGTCGTGGATGAACTCCCTTCCAGCAGGGCAACGAATCACTTCTCGAGCTGCTTATTATTATCGTGCTTTAGGACCAGCCCTTTCCTGCTAAACTTGGCTTGGGAGCTTACGGCAGGAGGGGGGCGCGGGGGGTGGAAAGCCAAGCCCGACATCATCTCGTGTGTTTGACTTTTTTTTTTTTTTCCCTCCCTCCTCCTTCCGTGAGACAGTTTGATGAATGCCTGCGAGAGGGGTATGATTTGCTGAGGCGCCTCTGGCAAGGCGGTGTGTGCGCCGTGTTAGCCCCGCCGCCGCCCCCCGTGGGGCTGTGGGGGGACACGCGTGGGAGCCGAGCGGAGCGCAGGGAGCGCGCCTCTTGCGCCGACCGGGCTCCGCGGCCTCTAGCCGGGGGCTCGGGGGGGAGTCACGGCTTTGCAAGGGACGAGAAGGAGCCAGCTCAAGTCCGCCGTAGCCCCAGCCCGTGGCTTTGCTTCGCCTGAGCCGGGAGCGTGTGAAGAGGAGCTCCGAGCGCCGCCTCGCCTCTCCCCGCCACCCGACGGGCCAGCGAGGGAGGGCCCCGCTCCGGCCCCCTCCTAGCCAAGTTGCCTTCAGCAGCGGATCGCTGCCACCCACCGCACTTTGCCGGGCTTGTTTTCTTGGCTTAGCTTTGGATAGAGAGGACTCCGCTTTCTCCGCACCCTGAAAGTTGCCCAAGCGGTCCCCGCGGCGAGGAGGAGGAGGAAGAAGAGGAGGAGGAGGAGGGCGGCGCGCCCCGCGCCTCCCCGGGGCCGAGGCCGGCGGGCCCCGGCCGGGCGGCAGCGGGCGGTGATGATGTGCGGCTGGGGGAAGCTCACCCTGGCCCTGGGGCTGCTGCTGGCCATGGCGGGCGATGTGGCGCCGCAGCCGTGCCCGGCGCAGTGCTCCTGCTCGGGGACTACCGTGGACTGTCACGGGCTGGCGTTGCGCGGCGTCCCGAGGAACATCCCCCGCAACACCGAGAGGCTGTAAGTAACCCGAGCCAGCCCTCCTCCGCGGGTCCCCCGAGACCACGGGGGCAGAGGTGGCCCCCGGGGCCGCTTCGGGGTCCCGCCGGCCGCCCTGGGTGCGGGGGGGTGGTGGCTCCGTCCCCTTCCACCGCCTCTTTCGCCGCGATGCGCGGGGACAGGAGGGAGGTGGACGCGGCTCCCGGCACGCCGCCTTTCATCCTGGGGGGAACGACCACCCTTACACACCCTCTTGAACATCTCCCCATATCCTGAGGGCCCCCGTTTCCCGTCCAGCTGGGCTCTTGGGGCTTTTTTCCCCGAGGCCGGGCCTCGGCGCTGCGCGGGCGGGCCCGGGGGGGTCGCAGAGCCGAAACCCGGCGGTGCTCTGCCAGTGGGCGAGGGTGTGTTTGGGTGCTGTAGCCCCACTTCCTCTCACACAGCGTCGAGCTGAGCTTCAGCTACGACCCCCTCAGTCCTCCCGACCCCTTTTTGAGACTGCTCAGTGTCCTCCGATGAGGGTATTTTCCATGCGTGAGGGAGAGCAGGCATGCAGGCGGTGCTCTCTGGTATCAGGAGGGGCTGAGGAGGAGAAGAGATGAGCACATTATTAACCTCTAAGTCATTTAAATGTTGGAGTATGAACACATCTCAAGTGATGAATTCCACACCGGGAGAGCACCAGGGCCACTGCTTTCTGCTGGGACTGGTGTGGTTTCCCTACGGCATTCTGGCTGCGTGTGATATAAACACCAAAAAAAGTGACTTTTTCCACAAATGCATTGGAAATGAGCTGTAATTGTTAGGGTAGTTTCCATGTGATACCACTTCCTAATGGCTTACCTCAGGAATTGAAGTCGGTTTTACTTGCAGTGATTGCAATTGAGGGAAGTTTATATCTTGACCTAAAATATTAAAAAAAGAAAAAAAAAAAAAAAAAAAAAAAGGAGGGGGGAGATGGACACTCAACTCTACAGAAGAAAGTAGTGCTGAAATGTGAACAGAAATGCTAGGGCCTAAATGCAGTTTTCTGTTGCCATGCCTTATGTTCTGCAGTTAATCCAGCTTCCTGTGCTGTGAGGAGTTCAGTTTCTGTAAAATCATCTTTCCAAGTATTTACCCTGCAACAATCTTGTGCTTGTTTGAAAGCTAATGTTTGCTACAGAAAGTAAAGACCTCTTCTGCCCCTATAGGAATACTGTGAAAGCTGAAAGTTGTTAAAAACATAGAAAATGGTCTTGATTTCTGTCACTTGTTCAGTTCTTGTAACTCTTATCAGCCAACCTAACGTACTGTCGTGTCCCTATAGTAGCCTTAGTGGTTTTCCAACTGCAGTCATAACCGATGTTCAGACAATTTTTGGCTGTTCTATGTTGTTAAAGATAAATGTGAGCTATATAATGGCAGGCAGAACTGACTTTGTGAGGGTTTCTTATTACAAAGTTTGAAACTACTACTTTTGAGATAAACCTTCATTCAGGCACTTGGAAATCTGGAACTTGCGCAGTGGTAGTTGCAGGAACGATTGGTTCACCGGGATTGCTTACGTCTTGCAGTTCCAAAAAATGCTGTGCCTTTGAAAGCAAACAATATAACTTAAAAGAAAACAATTTCTTAATGTTTTAATTTTGCTACTTCTGAATTATTCTTCTTAGGGATCTTAATGGAAATAACATCACCAGAATCACCAAGACCGACTTTGCTGGTCTAAGGCACCTTCGAGTTCTGTAAGTTTTCCCGTTCTGTCACTGATCCATTTTAGGACGTGCAGCTTCAGATTATGTTTTAAAAATATTGAATCTTTCAGTTTAAAATAATATTTAAAAATATTAAATCTTTCAGTTTATAAGTTGGCTAGGTTATCTATTGCTTTAACTTTTATGCTACTGCATCTGAATTTACATCCTCTCCTCTATGTTATAGACCAATATAAATAAGTTAGCAAATGACTTTAGTGTCATCTTGTTTATATTTCTTTTAAATCTCTACCTGAGGTTGTAAAATAAATGGAGATTTTAATTTGGCATGTAGATTACAAAAAAAGAGTTGTTAAAACTTCCTGAGTAACTGTTGGAATGACTTCAGTTTAAGCTTAGTAAACTTATAGTTCACATTGAAAATAGGAATGCTCAAGCTGAAATGTAAGGGAATTCATTAAAGAGGTAAAAAGTTATTCATTTAATTGATAAAAAGCAAGTCTTAGCTGTTGACTATTACTTTTTAGTTTCTGGGCAAAAAGAAAACGCTTTAACAGTAAATTTGATCAAGAAATAATTTGGATTCTTTTTGTAAATGCTTTTGTAAGCATTATGAAGCTTTTCAAAATCTGTGTGCTTTGGGGGAGATAGTTTAACTAATATCACATTTAAAATACTACATGATTTACATAACTTATTTGTTAAGGCTATTTTATTTGACCAAGTAGTTGTATACTTTTTCCTTCTTAAACAGAATATCATGCTGTAGTAACTTTTAATTTTTTGTTAAACTATTGTTATGGTTACAGTTTCAGTGCAGTCTTTCACTGATATTTTTTCTAAACACCACTGTTCTGTATTTTTGTGTTGTTCTCATGTGAGACTAGTTTTGCTTTCATACTATTCAACTGGAATCTTAAAGCTTGCCGAAGAGTGATAATGTATGTGCGTGTATGAGCACAGCATATATGCAAGATGTGTAACCTTTTAACCTGGGACTCTTTGAGTAAATGTAATATCTATTTCTGTCTACTTTAATTAAGATTTTTTGTCTTTTTGGGTATATGATGTCATCTAAAGTGTTGGATGACAGGAGTCCAGGAGGTTAAATTGGATGTCACTTCAGAATAACTGTTGTAGTGTTTTAATGAAGATGAGGTTGTCTTTAAATAGCTACTCTTTGCTCCAACATCACTTGTTGCATTATTGAAACTTACATACAAAAACTTCTACGTTTCAGTCAGCTCATGGAGAACAAGATTAGCACTATTGAGAGAGGAGCATTCCAGGATTTAAAAGAACTGGAGAGGCTGTAAGTATTTTTAATTCTAAATGTATGAGAAAAATAACTTCCTGTCAAATCAGTTATGTGTTAATGCACTCAGGCCTATGGTTTTCTGTTTGTTTTTTCTAACTTGAGACATCTTCATCCTTATCAAGACATGAGAGCAGTAAAAAAAATTCTCAGACTGTGTGGGGGGGGGAGCTTGAATGAATAGTTCAGATTTGAAGTGTAAACTGCAATTGTCATTCAGGGAAGAGTTTGAATGCTATGAAATGTTTTTCCCTTGAACACAAAGGAGTTTTTCAAATGTGAATACACCTACAAAAGCCTGTTTCCTTGTATATCACACGAGATGCTTGTCTTGAAGATGCTGAGTGTTTTATATGATGTCCTGTTGGAAGTTAATGCTAGTTGTGAAGGTTAGTCTTAATACATGCAGTATGAAAGCAACAGTTGAAATCTATGCTGGTTTTTGAATTAAGCTTTTACAAAGACTTAAGAAAAATATGGACTGTGAACTTTCTGAAATGAATTGGATTTGTCCTTTTTTTTTTTTTTTTTTAAAAAAAAAAAAAAAAAGTCCTGTGGGGAAAGAGGATGGAGCTGGGAAGACAAGGGTTTTGGCTAGTGAAGCTGAAGTGTAAACACCTGCTTTGTTGCAGTGGGACATATAAATAGCAAATGAATAAGAGACTAGTAAAGAAAGCTAAGCAGGTTTGGGAATTAGTTTTCAGTATGTGTTTTCTTATTTTGCCATGTTTTCTCAAATGAAAGTCTTTTTGAAAATATACTGTATGACTTGTATTACAAAATCCATCTCATTAAAAGCCAGATGCTGGTAGTTGAATATAGTTTGAGCTAGAAAAATCTATGGGAACTACTTTATTAATGTATATTCGTGTAGAACTTGAGAGTGGTGTCTTCATTATCAGGCATCTTTGTTGCTCCATTTTCATTGTCACCTTTTCTTTACGCATGCCTCTGAGGTCTTGTTTAGCCTCTCAATCACTGGTGCCTTAACTTCAGAAAGGTATTTCTACTTGACTCCATTGAAAAGCATCACTGGCCTAAACATTCTGTCTAATTATAGTTGTGCTCTGGATCTACAGTTGCTGTATGTTTAAAACAAACAAAAAAATTGTTTCATGTAAATATAGACAAAGCTTTTCAAGAAATTTAGTAACCACCACTGTATAATTATATTTCTGAAATCTTTTTTAAATAAACTAACTTTTGACCTAGAAATTGAAAGTGCTGTTATGTTCTGAAGCCTTTTTTTAATAATCTTAAATGAGACTGCTCTGAGAAATGCATAGTCAGAATTTTCAAAGCTATATTAAAACAGACTTAATGCAATGTTTTTTACAATGTGTTTTAAACTTAGTACAAAGCATAGGGATTTAGTGCAGCTTTTCCTGCTGAGATGTATATTGGAATAATATATACACATTCCTAAATTTAGTTTATAAGGTCTAACTAAATAATTAAACAGCAGTGTAGTTCATATTGCAAGAGTAAGTACACAAACATGAAACATTAATAAACACTAAAAAAGTTGTGCTTTCACTATGAATGTGGTTTGATACTGAGATACAAAATACTTGCTAAGTTTTAAAACGGTATATAATCCGTTTTATTTTGTGATTATTTTGAAGCAAGTTCTTGTTACATGATTATGAATACTTCCAAGAAATCTTCATAATATGATGTGTTAAAATTAATTTAATTATAAGATTTCTGATGTTGAATACAGTACTGCAATACTAAAAAAAAAAAAATGAACTTCATTAATTAAAACTTTCTTGTCTGAAGTGTTCACATCTTGCTATTAGATTTTTTTTGTTGCATTTTCTTGATAAGTATGTAAAATATTTGGAAAACAATAGATATCTTACAGTTATGTGATACTAGTTCAGAAGAAAAATTCTAATAATTACAGTTACTTTTTTGGGTTATTTTCATTCACACTTCAGCAAGCAAACTGACATTTGGAAGTTCAGTCAATTTTAGACCTAAGAAGTTAAATTCTGCTTTGTCTTCAGGATTTTCTGTGCTCCAGTAATTGTCAGTTTTCGTGTTTTTTAATTTGCTGAAATTCAGTCAGTGTTAGGTGTGTGGGTGACTTGTAGCTTGAATATATATGCAGGATGTCTTTAAACCATCCCAGCTGTTGGCTAAGAGCAAATATTTCATATTTGTGAGGAAAAGCTGAGAAAATTCCTCTTGTTTACAACTGCCAAGTCCATCTGATGAAGACACAATGTTATCTGACAGCCAATTCATCTCCTTGGGATTCTGAAATTCAGAAGGATTTCTCAGTGAGCTTGCGGATACTTCAATTATTTTCTTTGATACAGTAAATCGCAAGCACTCTGAAGTTGTTTATATATGTGTAGGTGTAGGATGCCACATTTCCACTCTAAGTGTAATCTGCCAAGCTACTGTCAATACCTGATGAAGTTCTTTTGGTGTGCCAATGGACAGTGTAAGAATTTTACTGGATCTTACATGAACTTGATTTAATTTATAAAACTGTTTACAAGTAATGCATTTCTTATGTTAGAATATATTTATCTCTAGATTAAGTGGTGCTACTTGTGTGTTTTTGGTATTTTTTACTGTAATTTCAGTGACAAAATCATTTGTTACTCTGAATTTCAAAGAACCGTTTGGTTGGTCAGTGATTCACTTGCTGTGAATACCCATTTGAAGCTCTCATCGTGCAAAATGCTGAATAACTTAATCTTTTAACTGAAGTGGGAATTGGAGACCTGGAACACTCTGTAAAATTATATCCCTAGGAGAAAAAACTCTCATCCTTTTCTTCAAAAGGAAGCTACTGAAGATACAATTCGTTTGAAGCTATGTATACCTCTTAGGTGGTTAGAAATGTTACTCAAACTACAGGAGAAACAATAAATCTGTAGTATACTAGATCTGTAATACTATGTACACAAAGCTATTTAGACCTAGTATTCTCCGTAACAAGAATGTCACACCACTGTGGTTGTAGAAGTGTAATGGAAACTACAACCACAATAAATACTTCTGTGACAGGTGATTGTTACTACAGCAGCACTGCTGTTATTTTCAGTTAGCAATAAATGATCATGTAGTAGTTAGTGCCTGCTACATAAGGACTGGGAGGGAGTAAAAGATGGAAACTAGCAACTTAATCAGCTAGTTCTTCGGTCTGTAGAAATTGAGTTTTGAAGAGACCTAGGTTAAGATGAATGTAATCTTGCTATAAGCCTTTCAGTTGGATGCTCTCTAAAAACTCTTCAGTCAGATGTGTATACTTTACAGTATTCCCTTAAGTATAATCTCTGGCAGTATTATCTCAGTGCTTAAGGGCTACTAGTTTTTCTCCCAACCAATTTGGTACAACACTGCTTGAGCTCTGAGCTAGCAAGTCTGCCCTGAATACGTCTCTTTGCAGCCTGTTCCTTGAATGGCTGAATCAAATGGTCTATTGTGTTGTGTAGATGTTCTCAGCATCTGTTGAAACAAGCCTCTTTAAACTTCTATATAGATAACCTATTTCCCAGTGAATGGGATAGCTTGTACCTTTCTGTACATCCTGAAGCAGTGTCAAAAACTATTGGATTAATTACTATCAAGTTTATGTATTTAGCATTTGCAAAACTTTCTCTATCAACCACCAACCTGTATTATTATTTAGGAAGAAATTCTTCTCAGAGGGTGGTGAGGCACTGGAACAGGTTGCCCAGAGATGCTGTGGATGCCCCATCCCTGGAAGTGTTCAAGACCAGGTTAGATGAGTCCCTGAGCCAGAACAACCAGATCTATTGGGTGGTGTCCCTGCCTGTGGCAGGGGGATTGGAACTAGATGGTCTTTAAGGTTTCTTCTAACCCAAGCCATTCTGTGATTATGTGCTTGTGTTCATATGAGTAGGGTCACTTTTCAATGGTCCTTAAATAGTTCAGTACATGACAGGTCTCATAAAGGCTCAGGGTCTGATCTGTTACGTTGCCTGAACCAATCTTAGATAGACCACCACCATGTGTTAGGTTTCGTTTTGTGGAAGGAAGGCACAATGGACACAGTCTGGAGATTTTTTATATTGTTTAAGAAAGTCTAGAGACTACTGATTTTTATGGGAGGCAATCTCTTCACTATCATTCTTACAAGAATGTTGTTAATGCTCAAGTTAAACACTTGTTTCTTCTTTTTCAAAGGTGTCATCTTGTGTGATGTTTATAATAGTTTGAACAATGAAGATAGTTTTTAGAAAGTGGTAATTTTCAGTCTCATACCACCACTGGACACGACTTTAAACTGACTTTTTAAAAACTTATTTACTGCCAAGAACACCACCTTCTGTGGTGTAGCAGCTACTCTTGTAGTATCCCAGTGTTTTTACAAGCTATTGTCACCTGGAGGGAAATAAAAGCTTGAAGACAGTTGCTATAGGCTATGAACTGGTTTTGTTAAGAGCTGCTTGTCTAAAATTTACTTGTATTTCTGGAGTAAAAAGAATTTAATATAGACAGATTATGAGGGTAAATGGACTATTTACTTGATTCTATAGCAGAGCTTTTCATTTAGGGGCAATTTTTTTGGCTGATAAGAAAATTATTTTTAACGGTAAGTTTTTTCTAATAACTGATGTCTCAAATGCTAGGTAAAAATTTTATGATCACTGTAAGGCTATGCTGAACATACAGAAGGTGTCAGAACAGGAAGAGTTTACAGCAATAGTTTGAAAACTACTGTGATTTTTCTTCCTGTACTTGAGAATCTTCCATTGAGGAAGAAGTATGTCGTATGTCCCTAAAATGCTAATTTGGAGTCTGATTCTGCAGACATTTACCACATGAATAGCTTGGTTTGCATGAGTAGTCCTGCTGATAACTCTGCTGAGAAAGGTTGCTTGTGTGGCCTAAAATGTTTCCAGGCCAAGCCATCACACTTTTGATACTTGAATTAATAGAACTTCTAAAGTCCATTTTTTGTCTTAATAAATCTACAAATTCTATTCTTTAGAATTAAAAACAACAAAACCCATCCAAGCAAAAACAAACAAAAAACTAAACCAACGCTAAAATTCACCTACTTCTGCTGAAAGCTAGTATAGAGAGGCAAAATGTTACTCAGAGGTTGTAGAACTGCAGTCTCTGATCTAGTACCTGAGCTAAATACTTATTTCCCCAAGAAAACCAGCCCCCCTGAGTTTTATGGTGTGACTCAGCTGAAATCCTTAGTTGAAGACAAGAATGCTGTAAGGGTTGAATTCATGTTGATACTTGAAATAGCTTTTAAACTGAAAGCCTTATATATTGTCTATTTTCATGCTGCTTAAAATGTATAACTGAATGATGGAGAAAGAGATTTCAAGAATTAAATACTTTGTTATAGTTCATACACTTTTTTTGAACTTTTTACAGCACAATTCTAAAACAGCAGAACTGAGGAATTGCCTGTACTTGTTACATATTGGGGGCCACATCTTGACAAATGCATTAAAGCAAGCTATTAAAACTTCTGAAGGGGAGAATTAACTGAGGAGTGTACACCTGAGTACTTGAGTCAGTAGTATTGAAAGCTCTTAGTTTTGTTCATCTAAGGGTGAATGATTTGAAACTTGTAGATTGTGTCACAGCACAGAAATAGAGGTATGTATTTCAATTATATGTTCTTAAGGAGAAATATTTTCCACTTAGTAAACAAAGTGAAGTACTATTCAGATTTCTTTTCCATATTCAAATCTATGTATAAAACTGCTGTTTGCAGCTTCTGGATCATACACAGAAATCCATCTTTCCAGTCATATGGGACAATATGGGTCATATTAAAGGATTTTTAGCTTACCCTAGTCTCTGATAAATGTGTTAAATGCATGCTGTATTAGCAGTTTTTGAATTTTTAAATGAAAAACTCACTTCTGAGTTTTTATGATCTCTGAAACATGCGGTGTTTTACAGAGCATCTCATCTTACAAAGGCGAGTGTAGCAGGATGAACTAAGAAATAACTTTTTTTTCATCTAGAATAAAAACAAATACAGTTTGTCTTGGGCAACACAGCCCACCAGACCTAGAAAACTATGAAGGGAATTAGCAGCTGCTTCAAAATGGACTGGATAAACTAGTACGCTTCCTTTTGTCTAGTCTAGGAGTCTATTTCATGTATGTTCTTTCTTAGGAAGCAGGAATAATACTGCTCCACCAACACTCGATAATACTGCATGACATGAAACTAACTATTGTGACCTCTCATAGCACTGCTGATGTTTCTCAAACAAAAGATTGACTGTATGTAATGGAATAAAACATGCTCTCTTGAGCTTAAAATAAACCTGTGTACTAACTTTTTATTATCTATTGGTGTGGCATGAGATCGTGTTTTTATTCCAAGTATTTGAGAAGCTCCATCCATAAGACTTGAGTTCCAAGTAGGAAAGCTAGTAACTCTTAAAAGAATGATTTTTAATTTTCTTGGAATGTGATCTCTGTCAATAAATTAATTGTAGAATATTTAATCTTGTTTTGAACTTTTCCTTTGGAGGGAAGTGAACTGATAGAGTATAGCAGTTTCAACCCTTTCAGTTGCAGAACAGAAATGTTACACCCCTCAATCCTCTACTCCCCCACTCAAAAAAAAAAAAAAATCACTTCTATACTTCTGTATCTATATGATCAAAGCTCAGGAGCTGGGACTTCTGGAAAAAATGCCAAACATTGCAAAACAACATCATAAAAAATACTTACTTTTTAACCATGAAGCAAAATTGTATTTTTTCTAATTTACATAGGTTTAGATATGAAGTTTAAAGGTTTATGTGGAATTTGGGATCCACCATGAAAAGTGTTTTTAGTAGTTGAGTCACTGCTACTGTTCATTACTATCATTGGTAAAAAAATAAAATAAAATAAAATAAAAATAGCCAATTAATGAATTACTTCATCTTTTTTTGTGCATGACTAGATATGTAGTCTCAAGAAAAGCAGCTTTTTTGGCATGAAGACCTTATTTTGTATAAGCAGCAGAGTTGTCATCTGAATTGATGTTGTACTGAGCTGTTAGAATGGGTCCTTAGCACAGGTGTGTAAAGGTGTCTCCAGTTTTTCTCACTGATCCCTGTTCTTCATGTTAGTGTGCAAGTTCATTCCTGAAGCCTGAGAGTAATTTTTTCATTTGAGGTACATTGTGAACAGAATCTGACTGCCACCATTGGGAAGGTCTGTGTTGTGCTGCCTGAAACTTGGGAAGTTTATACATAAACTTGTTTTGAAGTCTGTTGTTATGATTTTCTCCCCTTTGAACCATTGATACTTAAGCACCTGTCTGACTTTGGTCTGGAAATATGAGCATTGAAAGGGTTAATAATACACACCTAAAGGTATAGGTAGCGGAAGAATAATGAGTTCAGGTAGAGAATATGTTTTTGAACAGCCCTGAAGGGGGTGAACAGTTATTCCTTGTTAATCACGGATGTGAAAAATCCTTCTCTTTGTTAATCCTACATAGTTTAAGGGCAATGCATAGTGCATTCCTCATTTTAGAACAGGGAGGAGGCTGTGAAGCCTGCGGTGCTAATCACTTACCAAAGGAATGTGAGACCATCTTACAAGAATTATACTGGGGCACCTGTATTTATAGTTTAAAAAAAAAAAAAAAAAAAAAAATCTACAGTAATTATAATATATTAGCAGACTTTTGTCAAAACAACTTCAAATATCTTTTCTAGAAAAAACGTCTGGTAAATCAGAAAATAGGCAAAGGCTATATTTGAAGATGATATTTTAAAAGAGAAGCACGGTTCTAATAGTGTTTTAAAAATCAGCTTATTCTGCAATTAAAATGCAGCTATATAACAAAATATCTGATAAAACTTTTCAGTCCAAGAGCCATGTTCTTCTTTTGAAAGCCTGGTAAACTTTCATTATTATTTTTAGTATATTTTACTCATTTGAGTGTAGTTTCTCATGGGACTCCTTTTATAGGTCTAGAAGTCAAATTGCAGTGAGAAGTCCTGTTTGCTCTTTGCAGACCTTTTTACAAATTCCAAGGCAGGAAGGCTGTTTATTTTTCCCACATCTGTTTTGTGCTCATCCTTTGTCACATTGTTTGCTGGATGCTCTTCTTTCTTGCTTCCTCCGAAATGAGTAATTTGCACTGTTGCAAAATGTTGAAACCAAACATGATTCTATAGAACTGTTTTATCAATGTTTTTCTTTCAAATAGTGTTTTGTGGTCATAATATATTTTAAACTGATGCTACAGAAGTGCTGATATTAAACTTAAAACAATACATTTCACTTCCCAGATCAAGTTAAATAACTACAAAAACAGATTTAATAGTAGATGGCAATGGGTAAAAATTAACTTTTGACAGTATGTTACCTTTTAATATAGTATATTTTGGAGGGCATCTAAAATGCTCCTTACTTTAATTGTGGAAGCCACAGTTTCACCTGGAATTTTACAGTTAAACTCCAAAAGGCATGAGGAATTTGGCTGCAGGACTGTTACTTCAGTGACTCATACTGTTATATTACTTCATTTAATCTGAAGAGGCTGGATGAAAACGAAATCATAAGAATGGTGTTATTTTCCTTGATAGTTTGTAGCATATTGGGGTGGCTTTTTTTTAACAATAGCCTAATACAATGTAGCAACTCCTCTCTTAATTAAAACACACCAGGCTGTCTGAGTTTAGTTTGGCAGGATGCCTGTACAGGTGCTACACAGAATACTTGAATGAAAACTTACTGTGCTGACTTGGTACCAGAAACACAGTTACAAGCCCTTCTAGACCATTCGTAGGCACTTGTCTGCTTTCTAAACAGTCCGCCCAAAATAGATCATATCCCCCAATCCAACACCATTCCTCTTTTTTTTTTTTTTTTTTTTTTTTTTTTCCCTCTTGGATACCCTTTCTGTTGTCTGATCATCCTTGCTTCATCTGATACTTGATCCCATATTACTTTATGGAAGTCTTCTAATTTGTTTCCTTCTGTTGAGTATATGTCCATTACAAAATAACTTTAGAAAAATTTCTTGGCTTTGGAAAAATTTTCTGTAGTATCTGAGCAGCCCCAAATGCTGAGGTTTGGTAAGGTGTTTTACAAACTTTAAAATAAAAGGCAATTCATTCAATTGATATGGTCGAGTTAGTGCTCGAGTTATTTTGCATGCTTCCCTGGGTCTTTACTACAGTGAAGTGTTGTTATAATAAATGTACTTGATTTTTTTCCCCATTTCCCAGATGAGGACAGTCATGTCTGGGGTAGGATTTGTGCTCTAGTTGTTAAGGAGATTTTTTCCCTCTATCAAGACTAAATGTTCTGGAGTAACAAGCAGTTCTGGTCTAAATAATGAGTCTTCAGATATATCTTGCCAGTCACTCTGATATTCTTGCTGCACCGCCATTTCTGCTTAATCAGTCAGGATGATAATGGTCAGGACAGATCTGGATGCAGAGTGAGAAGCAGTTTGGCAATGGCTACAACCATCTCTGATGGACTGTTGTGACCTCCCAGCAACTGGTTATTATAGGAAACAGCTTTCCCTATCGGAGAGGGGGGAACAAGCCTGAAACATGGTACTGACCTTTGGTACCTTTATTCTTACTCTCCCATAGAGTTGACTTACTCAGCATCTGTCCTTTAATTATCATACATTAATTTGTATGTCAAAATTGAGAATGGAGAATCACCATTTCTCAAAGTAGAATAAAATCCAATGGGTCTCAAAGAATCACAAAATTGAAAATTTTATGGGAGCTTATCAAGTCCAATGACACCACATAAAGCAAAGTCAGCCAGGGCAGGTGGCTGACGGCTGTCTCCAGTTGGGTTTCAAATGTCTCCAATGATGGATAATCTTCAACATCACTGGGAAATCTATTCCAGTGTTTAACCATGCTCTTAGACAGGTTTTCCTTATGTTTAAATGTAACTTCCTGTTTTGATTTGTGTCTATTGTCTGTTGCCCTTTCACTGGGCACCACTGAGAAGAGTTTCATTCGGTCTTTCATACTAGGGAAGGAAGTCCATGAGGTACATATACACGTTGTATTTATACACGTTAAGATCCCTTTGAACCTTTTTCTCCCTAGGCTAAACAACTCCACCTCTTTCAACCTTTCTCCTTGTAACTGGTGGGAAACCTTCACCCTGAATACTCATCTTTGCAGCCCTTTGCAAGACTTGCTCCAGTATGTCCACGTCTCTTGTAACAGTGAGTCCAGAACTGGGCACAGTACTCTAGCTGTCTAACCAGAGCTGAGCAGAGGGAAAGAATCCCATCTTGACCTACTGGCAGCATTATTCCTTGTACAGTACAGGATGCTCATGGCCTCCTTTGTCATGATGGCACACTGCTGGCTCCTTTGATTTCCCGTTCACCCTGGACCTTTCTCTATAAAGCTGTGTTCCAAGTAGTATTTCTCCAGTGTTTGCTATTGCATAGGGTTATTCTTCCTCAGTTGTAGGACTCTGCATTTCCCTTTTGTTGAGCTTCATGAAGTTCCTCTCTGCTCAGTTTTCCAGCCTCAAGGCTGATCAGCCTGTAGTTCCCTGGATCATGCTTTTTCACACTTTAATGGGGTATTTTTTGACAGCAATTTTTGACATGTCATTTCATATTAAATTGATCTTTAATGAAAATTTTGTCTGTGTGTTTTTAAAGGATATGAATATTTTGCAAATGAGCTTCAACAAAAAGGTGTTATGTGTTATTTTTAAGTGGTGTGATGATAATGTCTTCAAACACTGCTATCAAACAATGAATGACAATCAAACAATAGGTGTGGATGTGCTTCTTTGAGTTTCTAAGCTATACTGTACTGTGTGTTACTATGCACAGAAAGCATTATTTACTTCTCAGCGAACTTCAGAGGAGGAATGAAGAATAATGGCTTCTGCTATCATTAACTTTGTGTGAGTTGGAAGCCTTCTATCGTTCCTGAAGCAATGGATGTAGAATAAAATATATTTGTGCCTTATATGTGGAGTTTCAGAGGGCTCTCAGCATCTATGCACCCAGTGGGACTGACTGTTTCTAATTAAAGAGTACAGTTGAATTATAATTTACTTGGAACTGCTCTTAACTTAGATCAGTTCTTAAGTTAGCTTTGAAGGCTTCTGCTTTCTTGGGGACCTACAGTTAGAACTGCATTTACTGGAACTAAAACCAGCTGATAGTATTTTATCTGGGCTTATCTAGGCTGAAGAAGACAACTTGTAGGGGACAAAATAACAGCTTTCAATTACTTGTGAGAAAGTTATCAATAAGCTGGAGCCAGGCTCATCAATGTGGTGAGACAAGCATAAATTGAAAGGTGAGATTATGACTAGGTAGAAGGGGAAGACCTTTTCACTGTAAGGACAGTTATGTTCTGGAACAAACCAGTTGCCCAAAGAGGCTGTGCCATCTGTCCTTGAAGGCTTTTCAGACTGTACTGGATGAAGCCCTAAGCAACTTGTCTTGATCTCATAACTGACCCTGCTTTGAGCAGGAGATTGGGACCTCCTGAGGTCCCCTGTTATGAAGGTCATCTTGGAACAAGAATGGAATAGAATAAAGACAAGGCTACATGGGAAAAGATGAGGGCTTCTCTGACTGTATGAAGTCAATTCACTGCAACTTGCAGTGAATCCACTGTAAAGTACTAACAAGTCTCAAAAACAAATACAGGCATGCTTGTGAATTGTAGTAATTGCAGAAAATTAAACTGCAAACAGTGAAATTAATATTTTTTTTCCCCACCTCTTCCTTCCTACCTCTGCGTGATTAATAGTAGATTGGTTACTGTGGCAAGAAAACTTAGAGTGACAACAGAATGGATGGATGGGATGACCAGACTACGCTGGGTTGGGATACTGTCACTGGGAGCTTAAAATGTTCTCCCCAAAACTTTCTCTGCCTCTAACTCTGTCATCTACCGACACATCCTCTGGCTCCATGCAGAAGACAAGTAAAACCCAGTTACGTTGCCATTTCTGCAAGGATAGCTTATTCTCTAGAACTCGTAACAAATGTAAATCATTTCCTTACGGGCAGTGATAATAATCACAGCTCTGCATGCATCCCTTAAATCAAGCCATTTACATATATATGTATTTATTTTTTCTGCACTGTTTGCTTCGCTATGTAACCTGTTGCTTGTCTGTACCTACATCTTATCTGCCTATTGGTATCAAGCTTTCTTTAAGGACTATTTTTGCCTGCCCATCTGTCAAAGATTCCCCTTCTGTGTCCTCAAACTGATTCCTCTGAAAGCTGTAATATCTTTGAGTATATTCATACACTTTTTCCATCACTTCACTTCAAAGTTGGTTTTTCTAGCCCTTACTATATTTAGAAGACCGAGCTCTAGAAACTCTAAACTGAAGTATTTAAAACATTTTGTGTAATTTATGTATTATGTGGACCTTGCTTAAATTTATCATGAAAAGCTCAAAAATTTGTCTGAGTCAGTCTGTCAGTTTGCCCCATCTCAAAGCTGGATTCAGTAATGGAAGAAACAGAAATTATATTTATTTTAATTGCAACTGTGGCTTAGCTTTGTTACATTGAAAGAACTATGTGATGTCAGACCCTCATCCATTTATTTCTGGACACTACCCAAGGACTTTACAGTTCAAGGTATTGCAATATTAGAAGAGATTCTAACGTTTTCTGTTGCTAATGCCACTAACACTTCATCTCTTCTGAACTCTCCTCCTTTGCTAGAGAAATGCCATTTTTTTCTGGCTTGGTTGGGAAACTGAAAGGGAACAGTATGGAATATTTCACCACTCTTTTTTCAGTGGTATACCTTGAACTTAATGCCAGTTCTGGGAGAGCAGTTCAGTTGATGCAACTGAAATTTCTCTTCTCACATTGTCCCAGGGGAAATGCTGTCTGCTAGCAAGCTGCAGTGAGGTCTGTGCTGACACGCTGAAAGAAAAAGCGATTATTTTTTATTTTCTGGTTGTTTTTGCTTTGCAGTACCTGTAGTTCTTGCAGATTGTAATGACTGTTTGTATGTTCTGTGTTTGTTTGTTTGTTTGTTTGTTTTTTTTTTTTTTTTTTTGTTTTTTGTTTTTTGTTTTTTTTTTTTTGTTTTTTGTTTTTTTTTTCTTCTCTCTGCTAAATCTATGGTTACCTTAGTTTTCAACTTCTGGGGACAAAGACAATCATGTCTGTCTCACACTTATTCCATGTCTGCATGTTGAGGACAGGCACTGTTATTTCAGACAAAATTAAATTTGTCTGCATGAGCCAAAGGTGCCACAGGAAAAGGTGGCAATGTCAGTATCAGAGAACCAATATCTGTTTTAAAGTAGGAATGTATTTTCTGGACTTTTTGTATGTGGCTCTATTTCAAAGATTGCAGACTCTTCATAGTTGACTGTATACATGAAAGCTGCTGTGTTCCAGCATACTGGTGTATGTGTGCCAGGTTCACTGCACATCCTTTTCATTCACTTATGTTTGAATTCATAGATTGATTTATTTTTTAACACATATATTGTAGTCTTGAAAAAATGTTTCAGTAAAGTCATAAAATTTACTTACAAGAAATTTAAGAAAAACAAATTCACCCTATTGAAAGCATTTTTTTTAGTATATAATATTTTATATATATTTATATAACTTGTTAGGCTTAGCTGAAGCCTCTTTCTTGAAGTCATACTTAAAATGAAATGTCTCTCATCGCCTTCACAAAAATTAACAATATTTGGTACTCTTGGGCACAGGTAATAAAGGATATCCAGATTTTTGGTAGAGAAAGCTGAGCTCCTAAAAGGAGCTACAGTGAGAGGGATGAGATCATTCAAAGTAGAAACTACAAAATACTGAATGGTCAGTAGTTTATTTAACTCATGTCCCCTTAATTCACTTAGTGCTCGAAGAACAAATGTTTTAATTTTATGAAAGGCAAAGTAAAAATGCAGGCTGAAACTAATTCTAAGTGCCAAGCTCTGTTGGTAGAAACTCTTGAGTCATGAATGTACTGCTATTATTGTTAGGTTAATTCATGAGTTTGATTTACTACCTATAATTTAGATTTTTAATGTCTGTACAGCAGCATGTGCATCGTTTGTTAAAACTATGTATACTCAGTTGCATGGGCCGTGTGAACCATAGGTAGCAATAGAAACTCACGATCTAAGGTATTAACTGCTTGTATGGAAAGTTATGTATTAGTACAACTATTTGGCCTGTGAAGTATACTTATCAAGTGATGCTGAGTATATCCTTTTAAGATTGCTGTTGCCATTTAGGGAAAGACAAGCCTGTCTGAAGAACTACACCATCAATTAATGTTACATCATTGTATGGTATCACCATTTTGTATTATGTTGGGCATACAGACAATGTGTGATTTCATTGCACCTTTAGTTAGAGCTAGTGATTATTGCTTAGTATCTGAAGCAAATAGTCCTTACAAAAATATGAACAGATTTTTGTCCTTAATAGTTTCTGATTAGAGACTAACCTCCCAGTCTTTACAAGTTTTCCCATTTTATTATTTATTTATTTATTTATTTTTTGATCTGTAATCATATCCTTAGAGGATTAAGTCTGAACTATCTAACAAGGAGAAAGGGTGAATGAATTTTACTTCTCTTTTTATTTAACCATTTGCTCATGTTCAATATGTCAGAATTCCGTCATGTTCTCAATACTCCTTTCTGATCAGAAATGTAATCATTTCTTTGAAACAGTTTTCTTCCTACTACTTCAGTTTTGTTGTCTTTAATTCTGTTCTACAAAAACTTACTAAAGGTAAGAAAGTGTCTGTTTTTTTAATTGCCTTATTTTGAAAATGCAATAGATCTACAAATAATAAAATACTATTTTTATTTTTTTTTTAAACGTAGGTACAGTTTTCTGAGGCAGTGTTCAAATCAAAAGTTTTCCAGCATTTATTAACTTCTTTTTACAGTTGTATATTTCTTTTATACTGAAAACTTTCCTTCTACTGATTTGGGAATATGATTTGTGGGATCACATTTTTGTTGCTGTTGGATTAAGCTTTTTTTCTATTTCTTATTAAAATGCATCTTCACTCACCTCACTTTATCCCAGTGGTATAATCTTTTCTTTTCAGGATGTTTCTCTCACTCAAAAGTCTCTTCTAGTCTTCAAAGTGTGTGACTAAAATTTCTTCTGCTTAAAGATACTAGGACTTCTGGTGCTTGACTAACAAAAAGGAATATGACATTAAAATTGTATTGCTGTCAATATCTAGACCTCAAAAACCTGATTGCTCTCTCACTGTTTGAAATGTGGGAGCAAGCCTGTGGGTATGTAAGAGTCTTTCTCAGGTTATTTTGGTCTCATCAATAGTCACATTGAAGTTTAAGGGAACAATAGTTAAGTGAACTAAATCAAGTGGCTAAATAAAACTGAGTCTTGAGCGTGTATCTATCTACATTAGGGAATATATAGGAAAACCTTTAAATTGGAAGGGCCCTTATGTGGAACAATGGTTTAAGTATGAATAATCAGCCCTGAGAGACTGTTTGAATTCATCCCTAAGACTAAGAAGCAAGAAGTTCTGAAACTTTATGAAATTCTAAAACTTAATTTTGCATAATTTCTGTCCAGTAGCTTTTTTTAACCTTGTGGAATGTCTTGATAAATACATATTGACATAAGTAATGCTTAAGGGATAAAATAAATATCAGACTACAGTGTGCGGTCTGGTGGCCAGGAATACCCTAGAAGTAGTGGATTGAAAAGCACTGTGCATTGTGAACTTGGATTGTGATGAGGTTGTTAGGAGGAAACAGTTTTTTCAGTATGTTGCCTCGCTTGAATGGTAGGTGACATGTGTTGCATTGCTTAAAAACAAAAACCTGTTTTGAGTTTGAATTCTTGAATGGTATGACTGTATGCTCCAGGGCTGTCATTTATACATGTTAGAAAGAATAATCTGCACTGTGTGTTTAAAAAAATCATAAAGATGGAACGTATTTGTTTTGGAGAGGGGTTGTTCTGTTACCTATTGTTATATTACAGTGGACTTGGAACTTGTCACATCAATCTATATAGGTTTAAACCCTGGTCAGGATGTTCAGTGAGAAACTGAATAGACAAATAGGTATCTTCAAATTCCAATTTCCAATTCTTCTTTTGTAGTGTTTTATGTATCTTCTGTACAACTTTTTTTTTTTTTTTTTTTTTTTTTTTTAACTTTTGAGTATTTTACAGCTATAGACAAAACCATATGCCAAAAACAAATAAATAAAACCTGTAATGCCAAATATAAGTCGTGACTTTCTGAGTTTTTTGGCTTTCGTTTGATCAGGATGTAACAGTTTTTGTTGTTATTGAAATAGGTTATATAGATCTATTCTCTTATTACTTAACTAAGTTCATGTGTTTGCTATGTTTTCCCTTCAACAGTATTTCAAGGTCACAAAATGTTTGTTTGCTTCATTATACTGAGAGGAACACAGTTGGAGGAGGACTGAAGTTACTCTGAAGATTTTGTATTTTTTTAATTTTCTCATTTATGTGGGATAGAGTCCTGAATTAGTGGTTGATTACAGAAATTCAAAATAATCTTTCATAAAATGAAATAGGTAATACAGTCTGTTGGGGAAACCAGAAAATGTAATTAGTCCATGGTGAATTTACTGCTGGACCATGTCTCCGCTAATGGACCAGCATTACATAGTCTTTCTGGTCTTTAAAATCAGCTTGTTACAGCACAGGAATCTCCTCAAAGTATATGCATTGCATTGCTGTAGCACTTTATTTGTAATCTAACACAACCTTTTCTTTTTCTTTTTCTTTCAAAAGGCGCCTAAACAGAAATAACCTCCAGTTGCTTTCTGAACTGCTCTTTCTGGGGACACCGAAGTTATACAGGCTGTAAGTAGCCACAACCCAATAACTATTCTTGAAAATTTGGAGCTGATCTGTTACTCTGTTATGCATTAGGTTTTTGTCTTTTGCCTCAGACAGGGCTAAAATGCATTTAGGAGCAATGATCTTTTGGGTACTTCCTTTGACTACTTTGCAAAATTTTATTTTTTTTTTTTTTAGAATCTGATAGATGCAGATACTTGCATGAAACAAAATACTGCTTCATCCATGCCCCTATCTGTTAACAAGTCTTGTTGAAAGAATGCTATGTTTTTCTTTCTTTCTTTCTTTCTTTCTTTCTTTCTTTTTCTTTCTTTCTTTCTTTCTCTTTCTTTCTTTCTTTCTTTCTTTCTTTCTTTCTTTCTTTCTTTCTTTCTCTCTCTCTCTCTCTCTCTCTCTCTCTCTCTCTCTCTCTCTCTCTCTCTCTCTTTCTCTCTCTCTCTCTTTCTCTCTTTCTCTCTTTCTCTCTTTCATTTCATTTCATTTCATTTCATTTCATTTCATTTCATTTCATTTCATTTCATTTCATTTCATTTCATTTCATTTCTGTTTCCTTTGTTAAATGAGCTGCATGTCTATGGAGATTCTCACCCAGTGACATAGCACTGTACAAGCACTTTGTGAGGTTTCTGTTGTGGCTGTACACACTCGATCAACCAAGACAATCAGTGTTGGTAAATCATAGCCTGTGGAGATGTCTCTCCCAAAGAAAACACAGGTGGCAACATAAACTCAGGAAAAAAAAAAAAAAAGCTATAAAATCCTTTGTGATAAATAAAAAATATATCAAATTGGGTAATGAGTTGTTGTTTTGATTCTCTTCTTTGGTTTGATAATGTTTTACTCTTGGCAAGATTTTTAAATTAATGTTTTGACCCATTGGCAATTTGTAAGAATCTACTAATTTATGTTGTAGTGTAAACATGGAATGAAGTTCAGATACTGATTCCTGTATTTATCTACGCAATCACTTATTATTATTAAATAAATTTCAAGGTAACTTTGTAGTATGTTGTGTGAATGGAATACAACATGACATGCTTAAATAGGCTTTGAAAAAATTAGCCATCTTTTAATTGAAGATGTGTATTTGACACATTTCTTTAGGCTTTAGGTGAGAGTTCTGCTGTTGAAATTGTTGTTGAGTTTCATGACTTGTGTGCTTGGAAAAAAATGAGTGTAGGTGAAGGAAGGTGGGGTTTCTCTTATTTATGTTTTCACTTTAGTATATGGAAATGTTTGTGAGAACAAATGTTATAATGCAGCTTTGATTTTTAGGTGTTTATTTCTGTTCTAATATTGCAAAATAGTTCTTTTTTTCCCTTCTTGAAGTAATTTGAAATGGAAACTGAAAATGACTCTATTATTGTTGTAAACATTTAGTTCTTTGTATTTCTGTTTCTTCCCTCTGCTTTGGATGCATGTGTTGTTTCCCAAACTTCCCTGTAGATGCAATGAGTTGTTAAATTACTAGGCCAGAAAGCTCCTGAAGGCTTTTGTTCTGACAGAAATATTTTTACACTGCTATAATATTATAACATATTCATATGTGGTTTTATGTATTAACAATTCAGTCTCTTCTGTAATTTCTATCAGCAATCATGGAGATATTACTTCCATCAGGAAGGAAAATGAAAGGGATTTATGATCATTTTATTATTCCAACTGTAGTGTAAAGGTTCTTACCTAAATTTGTAAAAAAATTGAAATGAGCCATAATTTGCAGGAAAGAAATGGATGTAGACTTCATGCAAAATCATACTTGAATGCATTTAATTCAGAATTGTATATTTGATAAATGTTAGTCTTAAATCTATAATATCTTTTGACATAAAGCACACAACTGCTCATAGTGTATATGGTAGAAAGTAAGAGATCACTAGCTTCGCAGTATTAAATTTCCTCTGCCTAAGGGTTATTGTTGATCAGACCATGAAAATGAATGTCTGGTTATAATGTATTCATGTTTAAAAGAAAATACAAGTGATACTAAAAATCTGTGGTCACTTAACACTAAATTTGTAATTAAAAAAATATCAGTCCTACAAAAGTATTGATGCTAGTTAAATGCTCTTGGTCAACTTTCAGATTATATATAGTTTGACCACTATGAAGAATATTAAATCTTTTCTTAACTTTTGTTGTATGTGCTTATACATATTTATATCCAAATAAATACATTTTTAAGGACAGTTAAAGTTCTTCAATGATCAATAAAATGTATAATATTCTTTGGGTTTAATATTTATTTTTGGCATTTAACAGCTAATCAAACAGTGTGTGCACTGCAAGTTTTCAACATACTATTGAGCTTCTGTGAATAATAATTACCATTTGACCCTTGGCTGTAAATGAGATGCCAGGTGAAGAAGCACATATGCTTGTTGTGTAGTCTAAATGCAATATAAAAGAAAGAGGGTACACTGTATATGAATTATGATTAGACACAGTTGGTTGCCGCCAGCGGCCGGCTATGCTTTCCCTTTGCTGTCTGCTCCAATTTCTCTTTGGACGGGTTGAGAGAGCACTGCATGTTCAGGTCAAGATGTTTGCCTAGAAATAGTAGTACAGTTGCAGCTGTGTTTGCTGGAGCAGGAGACTAGTTTAAATAGCATTACCATTTATCCAGTCCATTAACAGAACTCTGTAAAATAATACCAACTCTGCATAAACTACAGGACACTGTAATAAAATTACAAGCACTTGTTGACAGATGGGAAGTGTAAGTAAAGGAAAGTGATAGGTTGAGAGTTTAAAAGAGACAGTGCATTATTTCCTATGTCTGGAGACTCTTGATTCAAAGGTAATTAAATGAATTATTTTTCAGGTTACTCTCACATTTAGCAGCCTTCCAAGAAATCTCTCTTGGAACCAGTTAAAATGGATAATTTTAGTCAAAGCAGAAACTGATTCTCTCATTAAGAGTTATCTGCAAAGGTGTTTTGACACATACATTTCAATAGGAAGTAGTATGCTAAAAATAGTATGACTAGCGCTGCAGGGTATATGAATCTTACCTTGCAAGATCCCTTTCAAAGGAAAATGTACATGAACCTCTGTTTTGACGCAATACTGTTAAAATATAGGTGCTGTTGTAAATCCCAGGGGGTAACACAAGTCCTTGTTCAACAAGTATTTTTCTTGCAGGAGCGGGATGCGTTGTTTTCAGTGACCTGTGTGCTCACTCAAGCTAACTCGTACAGCATCAGCAATGGTGCTTTAGTGCAGGGAGCTAGTGTGTGCTTGGCTGAGGCAAATGGATTTTGACTGCTTACTTTGGCTGGTTAGATCACAGCTCATTGATTGCCATTTGCTGCAGGATACTGAAGGCTGGGCCCAAGCTGTTTGAGGATTTGGTTTTAAAAGATAACTTTATTAATTAGTTGCATATAAAGGATTTTAAATGCCATGCACAAAGCTTGTCCCTTTTGATCTACGTTGCTTGCACTTGGAATGAGGTTAAGCTCCCTTACTGACCAATATTTTCTATATGACTAATAATGACAATATTGGCTTTGAAAAAAAAAAACAATATTTCTAGTGGATGTGGTCTGATATTAAATACATATCAGAAAGGAAAGGTATCTGATACAGCGCGCTTGAAAAGAAACACATTGTGAATAAGACATTTCTCCTCTAAAGGAAAAATCTTAATACAGTCTGATTAATAAACCCTTGGTTCTGAGGTATCTGTTAGTGACTTAAAACAAAACAAAAAAACCCTATCAGATAATACAAGAAGAAAAAAAAATCTAAAAAAATCTAAACATAGGAAAAGAAAATTGGAAAAAAATCCTCGGCCAGAACAGCAACAGCAGCAACAACAAACCACGCTGCATGGGGGGCCCTTGCAAAAATTCCTCCTGAATTAATTTCTGCCAGCTATGATTAAAGTGTGTGGTACTAGATGTGTCAGACACCATAGTTCTCTGCTTCATTTTACTCTTGGCCTCTTTGGCCCCTGCCACAATAAATCCCACAATGGTTAGGCAGGAATTGCAGGTTACAGTTGCCAGGGTTACCGTTGTCCAGCCGGACCGACATCATTACTCATTTAGCCAGCTACCCCGAGCGAGCAAGTGCTGCTGCCCGCTTCTGTTGCGGGGAAGGCTGCGGACGGCTGATGCAAAGAGGAGGAAAGTTCTCTGGGCGGCTTTCAGCTCTGTTTTTCCAGCTGCTGCAGGGGAACCTGTGATTTGCATCATTTGCGGTTATACCTTCTTTAGGTGTTTGCTGAGTGGTGGGTGGTTTTGTTCTCTTGGTAAAGGTAAAAAGCAGTCAGAGTGGAAAATGCAATCAGAATGGAAAATAAATAATAATAATAATAATAATTAAAAAAAAAAAAGTGGCGTATGTTAAGCAACTAAAGCAGTGACTTCTAAAATGTTTTTAAGATGCCAGTCTCATTGTTAAGGTAACTGTATTTGAGGCTTAATTCATGGATTTGTCACATCCCATCCTTTTTAATAGTAACCATGGCAAGTGAAACTGCAGTAGTAATTTTATCAATAAGACATTTATCTTTAATCTGGAATGCCTTAATGAGTAGAGAAATTGCTCATTAAAAAATGTTCATTATCCCAAAGCCTCCAAAATCTTACTCCAACTGCAGACAGGTGGCTCTGGATGTTAAAAATCCATTGATGAGCAAGTTTTCCCTTCTCAGAAAGCACTACTGGTGAATCCCTCTTCTGCAAGCGGATTGGTATTGGATCTGCTGCTAGATAAGAGTACTGGGTAGGTTCCCACTGGTGCGTGTGCTGCAGTGACATTAGTGTGCTGTGCGTTATTGCAGAAGTGTGCTGGATGTATAACCAAAAAAAATATTGCGGGAGGGGATTTTTTTTAACCTCTCCATGAATTAATAGTTCACCTTTTTGTTAGATCCTTCCTGATAAAGAGTTTCTTAGCCATTGGTTTCAGTTTTTATGGTTTGTTATGGGCCATTTTAGCAGTCTGTACAATACTACTTGATTTTTATTTTTTTTGTATGACAGATTTGAATTTTATACTTTTAAGAATAAATGAAAACAAGTCTTTCATCACACCAGTATTAATGACTTTTTTTTTCTACTGTAGTGATTAATTTCAAATACAAGAATGCTTAAATTGTTTTCTCTAAACAAATAATAGGTTCCCAACCAGTAAAGTCAGTAAGAACTTAGCAGTTCTAATACTGATGAACTTTTAATTACCAGCATTATTTTATTAGCATAATTTTTGTACAGTAAGTATAGTTCTTAGAAAATAAATATCTTTCAAAATTATTTTTATTAACAAAGAGATCCTAAATATCATATATGTATAAAAAATGTACAATTTTGGCTATGTTGTATTATAAGCCAGTAATTAAAAGGAAATCCCTAATTTAACACACAAGGCTAATTACTATTGCTTGCAGTGTGGATGCGCCATTATCATAGCGGTGCTAACTCAGTGCATTGTCACTAATTCGAAGTCTTAATGCCCTAATCTAAAATGTTTTCAGAGTGAATTTGGTCCCCTATGCTGTAAGTCTGCTGTCAGTTCTGTGAATTTTATTTTTGCTGTAATTTCAGTCCATGAGTAAAGACAGGACTATAAGAATACAACAATCGATATATATTAGATATATCAATGCGATATATATTAAATATATCAATGTTAAGGTTCATTACCTATATGAAGGAGCTGAGTAACTAAGAATCAGTTGCCTACCATGTTAGGTTTGTTGTCTCTCTTCTTTGGCATTCATTCCTGGTATGGAAAATCTAGGAGGCAAAATTCTGTAAGACATTATAAACTGATTTTTTTTTTTAATTATTTAATTATTTATTTTTTGCTTCTCTGTCACCTGTTCATTCTTTAATCTAGGGAGAAACATAAATCAGGAGCTTGAATGCTTTGCTTGAATGCTTTATGCAGCTTAGCTTGTGTGTGTGTGCTTTTTCCTCTTGTCCTATTACTTGCCTCTACCTTCAGTTCTCATTCTCTGTTGTAATGTTTCAAAACTGAGAACTCAGTTTACAACCTAGTGAGCAAAACAAATATTACTACAGCTTTGTTTCAGACATAAGCTCTACTTGTGTAAGGTAACAGATGGCAAGATGGCTATCGAGATTTCGGAAGTACTGCAAAAACTTGTACAGTGCAGCAGGTGATTTATTTTTTGAACACATAAATTAGAATTATATATATGCATTTCATGTGCAACTTGCAGTAGTTATATCCTAGCAACAGCAAGCATTCAGCCTTAGGTTTAGTTGAGTAAAAGTGTTGGTGGAACCAGGATGAACTTTTGAAATGTAGTTGGGAGAAAAAAAAAAAAAAAAAGAGTAAAATGTATTATCACTGTGGCAATTATTACTTAAACTTCACATTAAATAACTCTTCCTGCCCTTTAGTGTTTTAGAGTCTCTTAATCTATAGGCTTTTCATCAGCTATGATTTTTTATTTTTTTTTATTTTATTTTTATTTCCACAGCACAGCGTATGCAGCACAGCACAGTGCAGGGAGGGGAAAAAAAGGTGTACCAAACATAAAACATATAAAATTCAGATTAAACATTGCTAGTTGAATAGTATGGTATTTTTTAAATTGGAAACATTTTTTTTTTCTTGTTTCTCTTAAGATAGATGTTTGGTTTTAATTTTGGAGATAATTGGGAAGCATCTTTAAGTTGCAGTTAAATGTGTCTTTATTTCTTGCAAAAAAAGTACAATTTCATATATTGTTTTAATGGTGATATTTCATTTGCTGTGGGATAAAATGACATATCATTAAATCTTTACATAATCTGCATTACCAAAGCTATAATTTACTATTTTCAGAAACAAGCATCTGTAGGGATACTTCTATTGACTTTTTATTATAACAAACATTCCCGAACTGTTTATAGTTGCTTTTAATCTTAATTTGAAAATCATGTTAAACACCAAGGAAACACAAATATGGCTTACAGCGATTCTTCTGGACCAACACAAGTGTCTGTGGTAGTCATAATCTTTTATTGCTGTTAGCATTTAAATATATCTAATGTAAAAACATGAATCATTAATAATTACTTATTTAACCCATAGCACTTTTAAATAACATGGTGGTATTCAAATTAATTAAGTCTACTTTAGTAATTATGGCCTTGTTACCTCGACCTCCTTGGCCTCAAGCAAAAATAATTATCCTCTGTATTTTTGATGATATGACAGTAATTAAAGAAGTGGAGGATTGAGATAACTGCTTTCTTAATATGAAAATTAAAGTAACTGGTTTTGGATCACCTGTAACCATATTAATGTCCAGTTGGAATCAGTCTCTGGGTTGTTTGTGGAGGGTTAACCATGAAAGCTTTGGTAAATTGTGATATAGGAAACCTTTTAGGCAAGAGTTAAGTAGGAAACTGAATCTCAGTGAAGGAAGTAATGAAAAGTAAAAAGGCATGTCAGAGGAAATGCCATTATTATGTGGTGCAGAAACATGGTGTGAAATGTTATAAAGGGGACATCTGTAAGTCTCAGCTTGCACAGAATGGACGTTTAAGTGCAGCCATGTCATCTTGATTAAAAATAAATAAATAAATAAATAAATAGAAAAGAGGAATAAATCAGGCCAAGGGAAAATGTGAAAGTACAGAGACTTGTCCCTATGATGGTAGGTTTCTTCTGCAAGTGGAAGATTAAAGCCTGACGTAACTGAATAGCTCAGAAAAGTCCAAAGAAAGGTTGATTGCTTCCCCTCCAACAGTTCCAATTGATTGAAAAAAGCCTAATTTAAAGTTCTGTTTGTTCTGTGTCTTAAACCATCAGAATTTTCTTTTATTAGAACTGGGGGAATGCTCTGGAAGAGAAAGAATCCAAGGATAAAAAGTCATTGCAGGCCAACAATTGTTCCTAATCCTCACAAAATGCTGGAGAAATTAAATTTATTCTTTATTGCTCAAAGTGTTACCTAGGTCACTGGGCGATGGGAAAATTGAACTGGAAGTCGAGTAGGCACAATCTTTGTTTTGTGTCTAGATGCTTAACCTTAGACACGACAAGGCATCTTAGCGTGTTGTGGGAACTCGGTTCAGAGTATTAACACCAAGACGTTTATTACCCTGGATTTATAATAGGCTATGCTGTCAGTAGATGAAAATGTCGTGTTTACATTTCAGTGTTAAATGATCATTTAATTAACACCTAAGGAAAAAAAAAAAAAAAAAAAAAAAAAAAAAAAAAAAAAAACACTTGTGAAATTCTTAGCAGCTTTTATTGTTGGTTGTTGGTTTCCTTGGAGGTTTTAATATCCAAGTTACTCTGCAATTGCTTCTATAAGTACAGCTAGAAAAGACATTTATGAATGTAGTCAAGAAGGACAGACAGTTTAACCCCTGTTGACCCTTCATCCTGAATGTTGATTTATATAGCATTTTAAATGCATTGAATTTGTTTTAAAGCTTCTCTAAAGTTACTCACATAACATTCAAACAAGAGACGTGTTTTTCCTTTTAAAGTATGTCCCTAATTGTACATTCTGGTAAAGAGAATGTACGTGAAAGAGAATGTATATGAACTAGAATTCATATTTTTCATAGAAAAGTACTTACAAAAATAGAATGTATTAACAAAAAATTTACAATAACTTAATATTAAGATAATTTTTTTTGCAAGATTTGTCTGTATGATCTTAATAGGAATGTGAGATTTTATAAGAAGAAGGGTTATGAAACAGTACATCGTGCATTGGTTGTAGTAGCTACCATCTGAATTTTTCAAAAGGAGTAGTAAATTGGCAAGGGAAGCAACATTACTACAAAAATGCATATCCACTTTAGGCAGCACTGATCTACTTTCATATGTTCCATTGTATCAAAGAAAGTCAAGGCTATCTAAAAGCTTTAATTTGCTCTTGGTCCTTAATAATGCTCTTTGTTGTAATGACGATCTACAAATGCTTTTTGCAATAATGTTCCTACAAAGCATGTTTGAATAGTTTTTTTGCATCCTGGAGCTAAGGCTAGATGAAATGTTCTTTGTTAAAGAGCAGCTGCTCTTCAACTGATTTTTTTTTTTTCCATAAATATTCTGTAGTAAAAACTGAAATTACAGCTAGGTTGAAACATTGTATTTTTTGGAGTTTTTTTTTTTAGAGGCGTGTTTTTAATCAGACTGACAGGCTTTAAAACCCCAACTTTAAAGCATGTTAGTAGGTTAATAATAAAAACACAGAACAGATTAATTTAATTATTGATGACACAATTTTTTTGGTATACTCTTTCTGATGATCATATCCTTTACACATGTCAATAAGTGAGCAAGAAAACTTAGGAATCTGCTGATACAGTAGATGTTTCTTTTCTCCACACAAATGACATAAAACATCCAATACTTGATGAGATATTACAGCTGCAGTGTGAGTTCTATCTGCCAGTGAGATGTTTTGCACAATTCCCTAAATATATTTATTAAATTGAAACCTAATATTCAGATACAGGCTTGTCAGATGTATTTGCATTTGCTTTTCTTGAAAATATTTGACTGTTTGCAGTTAAAGCAGTGTATTCCCTTTCAGCTAGTACATTTTTTCATCGTGTTTAATGGGAGTTTCTGCAATACCTATTCCTCTAAATTGTGACATCAGGTGAAAGAATACTTGGGATAAAAGAGAGCCTTCCCCTGCCCCATACTTACATTACCTTCTCTTCACAATACAGTCCTGCAATAGATTTTAGTTTTATTGAACTAGTGAATAGTTAAAGTAAGTATGTAAGGAAGTATGTAAGTATGCAGGAAGATGCAGACAACTTTCCACAGACAGACTTCGGCTGAAACCATGGTGCACTGTGTGGGATGCAGAGTCCCAGTGTGTAGGCCACATCGATTATCTAAGCAGCAATTAAAGGGACTCTCATTACGGTAAGGATAAGGAAGAGCACAAATAGACAAAGTGCAGTGTTTGGCCTCAGAGAGGAGAGCTGAAGGAAGGGCTGCTGCAAGGGACAACCGAGCCTGTTGTCTCAAACCTTGTAAGACTATTGGAGCCTAGGCTGGTGGTGTTATTTGGGAAAGGCTGCTTATGAATACAGAGCGGAGTTTATTCTCTCCTGCAGACACTTGAGGGGCCGGCTCTGCTAGCGGCTGTTCAGGCCCACCTCATGGGGAATAAAGCTGGGACTTGCTGAACTCTTTTCATCTTTACAGCCAGGCCCAGGTGCAGGCCCTTCCTGGCTCAAGGGTGTTTACAGGACCATGCTCTGAAGGCTTCTTTCCATGGCCCTTAATCTTTAAGGGAGAGAAAGAAGGGGCTGAAATGGGGGGTAAATCTTTGGTTAAGTACTCCTTGAGGATTTGCAGGGTAATGCATACAAGAGACAAAATCCTCGCCTCTTTCTTTTTTTTTCCCCTTCTGTCCAGACAGTTCAATGACATTTTTATTTTTATTGTGAATGTCTAATCCATAGAGTTGTACAGAAGGGCTGCTTGCACTTTATAAGGTAGCACTTCAGAGTGTGCGTGAGGTTTCATGGCTGTGGTTCAATGCTTTTATTAGTACTTTAATACAAGGGAGATAGAGGAAACATCAAGCCTCTTTTTTTTCTTCTTCTGTGGATTTTTCGTAGGAATTCTGGATAGCTGGAAGGGATTTAGGTAGCTGTTTGACCTCAAAACTGAAAAGGTTGCATCTTGTAAGTTCGATAAGGCCCACAGGGAAGGGTTGCAAAGATAGGATAACAGCTAATGTAATGAAAGGGTATTTGTAGTAGCTGCTTCTAAGAGTATAAAGATATGAAAGGCTAAATGGAGAGAAAAAAAAGAGTGTAAATATGTATCTTAACATGGGGGGAAAAATCTGAAAAGCTTAGCAGAACTAGAGAGAGTAATCAAAGTGAATTACAAATAAGACACACCCAAACATATGCAAACGCTTCATGAAAGCAGCGATATTTTCTGAAATTAGAGAAAATTCCTGTTTGGTCCTTAATACTTCTACGTTAGTGTTAAATGTAGTATGTGATTAGTTGGTTTTATCATGTTCTGGTTTTTATGAATTGTGCGTCCTTTGTAAAAAAAAAAATAAGAATCTGGCTTCCCTCCTTAATTGTAGTAATGAGTTTGTAAATTCAATAGAAGAAATGCTTTTGTTTTTTTCCGTTTGTCAAATTTTACAAAACTTTTCCTACGTTGTTCTTTGTTATCATTATTTATACCTCTTCCATCACTTATGTCTACAAGACAAAAGGACAAAATAATACCACCCAAAAAAGCTCCTTATATCAGAGTGATTTTATAGAAATGAAAAAACAGAACTCTTACAAAGTGGAGAGCCTACCAAATCTAAATAGGAGTGACTGCTGCTTCTTACCAGGTACACTGTCTATAGCAGAGGTGGAGAAGCCAAAAGTTTTCAGCTGACACAAAGTGCAAAGATGGTATATCCTGTCTGAATTTGCTTTTTATGTAGGTTTGGTAGATATATCATTTAAATTTCATAGAGAAAAAAAAATTGTAACTGAGAGTAGCCAGATTTGGGGGTCTAACTGCCAAAGCAGATCATTGTCACCATTCTGGCTGATAACAGTGGCTTTATTTGTGCAAAAGAACATAATCTTACACCATTTTACGAGACTTCCTGGGACAGGAAATAATCAGAAAATTGTTACAGCTATGTTGGGGTCTAAAATAAAGAGTACTGTTAGTAAAATTTGTTCACCTAGAGTGCCATATGAACGTGAAAGTGAATTCTGCAACATGCATTGTACTGCTACCTTTACTTTGTAATTTTACATATTAATTTACAATTAAGTTCAAAGCTGCTGGGGTATGGCCAGTTGTGCTACAGACTGTTGAAGTTTTAGATAAGGTGCTGAGCTGAAATATTGGGTCCATTGTCTTTCTATCCTGTTGATGACTGATCTAGACTGTGTAAACAGCATACTGATAAAACTTGTTAGTAGGGATAATTTAAAAAAAATAAAAACAAAAAGAGGAAACAATAATAAGGGATTTAAACATGAAATAAATGAAGTATGCCAGAATTGTTTATCCTGTGTGGATGGGCTGGGGTATGTGGAAAATGTGAAATACTTAGGTCAAAATCAAGACTGATCACAGGAGACACAGGTATTTTATGACACTTAGTGATAATAAGACATAAATCTACAGTGCAGCATGGAGCAATAAGATTGTGCAGTTTTATGCATATGTATAACAGACACTACGGGAAATGGAAAATACAAAAAAAAATTGAACTACACTATGTAGCTCTGCAAAACCAATGGAGAGGTTGGGTTGTTTTCTTCTGGCTAATGTTGTGGAATATGCACTTTTATTTTATTTTATTTTATTTTATTTTATTTTACTTATTTTATTTTTTATTGCAATGCCTAAAATCATTTCACCGTGATTTTGGCTAAATTGAGTTTTGTTTGTTCTTGTAATCAGGTTGCAAAAGCTTTTTTTTTTTTTTTTTTTTTTTTTCCTCATCCAAATGAAATAAAAATGAATGGGATTTAAATTATGGGGAAGGCTTTAAAATAAATATGTGCTGTTAGCTTAGTTATGTAACAGTTGAATAGAAGCAGAGTAGAAGCATTGTGTGTGCATATACAGAGTGAGAACAAAGAGCAAAACTAGAGAAATGTAATTGAATTAAGAGGTTGGTTGGTCAAGAAAAGATTTCTGTGATGAGTTGCAAGTCTTTGAGATGGGTGACCTAAGAATGATCATTTGGCATACAGTCGGTACCCTGGTTAAAATACTAGTAATGCTTCCAAAGTCAATCAATTCTTATTAGAGAAGTGGAACTTGACAGTCTGCTGAAATTATAAATTCACAAAATTTAACATTTAGGAGTAAGAATGGGTATTGGATTCACTCTGCAAGAGCAGGAAATCAAAGCTTTCTTTGCCATGAATTTTATTCACTGCAGGTGTCTGTTATAATCTGTCTTCATAGTGAATTTATTCACAAAGGAGACAAGTGGGGAGAATGGCCTAATTCTATTTTACAGTATGACAGCTTGCACTGTTATGCTTTATGTAATGTATTTGACTAGGATGGTGAAATAGTCAGAAGGAGCAAGCATTGCTAGTAAATGGTACATTTTATTACTAGATAGGCTCTAGACAGTGAGTTGGTAATAGGTACAAACTTATAAAAACATTGGGAAGCTAAAATTTTTACCTGAAAGTGGTGAATACTGTATTTGACAGTGTAGATTAGAAATCAGCTGATGGCTGTTATACTTGTCTTACAAGAGCTGCAGGTCATCATGATAGCTTTTAACAAAGGAATCTATCAGTCTAAAGAGCCTGCCAACACTGGCAGAAAAGTGTTGAAGTGTTATTAGTGTATTATTTCAAATGCTTTCTTCTAAATAAATTCAGATTAGAGTACACAAGGATTTTTGCATGTTTTAATAAACAAAAGGAGAAAGAATTTTGTATCTAAATGTATCTAAATAAAATCACAAGGTTATGCTACTGTTCCTCTAACAGACTTGAAGGTTTGTTTACGGAAGTGAAATACTGTTAGCATCAACACAACTTGCCTTCATGTATTCCATGGAAGAGGAATTTGAGTGTTCATGCCTTTTATGCATGCAGCAAGGCCTTAGTGTGTGATATGTCAGTGTGCAAATATATTAGCAAGGGTAATTGTTTGGGCTTTCATGATGGTGTTTAAGAACATAGAATCATAGAATGGCTTGGGTTGGAAGGGATTTTAAAGATCACCCAGTTCCAACCTCCCTACCTTGGGCAGGGAGGGACACTTCCCACTATACCAGGTTGCTTGATGATAACATATGAACAACAACAACAACAAAAAAATAAAAATAAAAAAATCCACAGCCTTTGAAGTAGTCAGAGTAAAGATATATTGCAGCTGGAGATGCCTCTCTTAAAAACATTTTTGAGCTTGTCCAAAGGAAACTAATCAAGATAAATATTATCTGTAAATATTACCTGCATTAATCTTGCATTGTTATTTGTTGAATTAGATGTATGTGTTTGGAACTTAATGCCTTCATAGAATAAGAATGTGATAAAGGATGCTATAGTTCCAGAGTTCTAGTTCATGGTTCCTTAGCAATGTAACATTATTTGACTGTGCACTTGGTTGAAATCGGAACCTTAGACTTGTTTTTTGTAACAGTATTCATTGCCTCTTTTTTTTTTGTTGTTTGTTTTGTTTTGTTTCTTTCCCCATGATCTAGCTGTGGGTGAGCTTGTTTTGTAAGAAAGTCTGCTGTTCTTAATCTGCCTTTTTGTTCATTTTACTTGCATTTTTTAATTATAGTCATATGACTTCGTATTGTCCATTGTGTTTTATTTTGGCTTCTGAACTCAGAATGACTTTCCAATTACTTTGCTAAATGCAAATGTTGCAGAAAACCTTTTAGTGGTGTAACATCTCACCCTGCTCAATACTAGTGCCAGGTCTCATGAATTTGGCAAGTATTTAAGCAAAAAGTAAGAGTAGTTTTGTATCTTCCAAAGAAGTTACAGACAAAATGATCAATGTATCCCTACTGCTCAAGTATGTGTTCATAATTATTTTGATACTCTAAGGTTAATGAATTTGCTTGGATCTGCTAGTAATCTCTTTCATTTTAATGTCAGATGTGGAAAATCCTGGGTCTATTTCCTGTAAAATCGGTTAGGAAAAGAAATGGAATACAGAAACAAAGTTATGACCAGTAATTAAAAGCTAAATGAATAAAATTAAATTAAAAACAAAAAAAAAAAAAAAAAAAAGGAAAAAATGTTTCAGTTTAAAAAGTTGGGTGGTCCGGAAGATTGAAAGGATGTTCTGACTTTGGTGTCAGTTCCTTACCAGTGGAAAATACTGTATAACCAGAAATCACATTTTAATTGATGCTTTGTTTAGCTTTATCCTTAATTAGAATATCCTGCTGGGTGTAGTTTTATCAGCAGTGCTTTGAGATTGTGTAATGGTTAAAGAGGATTACACTACGTAAAACTTTCCAGATAGGAGTGTCATTTTATTTATTTTATTATTTTTATTTTATTTTTTTTTAAGAAATGTGGTGTGAATTAACTAGTTTTGAAAGGAATCGTGGTGAGCTTTTTTTTTTTTTTTTTTTTTTTTTTTTTTTTTTGAGGGGGGGAAGGAGAGGGCTTGAAGAACGTTTGAAAAATATGGTTTTGTTTGGTCTTTGTTTTATTCTTTTTGTTTTGTTCTTGGATGTGAAGTTGGAGATGTGAATCAGAAGAAACCGCTCCAGAATGTATGAACCATAAGGGGAAAGTAAGGCAATATCTACATTGAAGTTCTATATAGAATTGGTACTCCGAAGTAAGCCTAGGTAGTGTTTGAACACATGGGAATTTCTTAAAATAAACACATCCACAAAGGGAAAATGTGATAATGACTTGATGATGATGAGTGTCTGCTGTTACCGGTCCAGTGAGATGCAAGTGCCAACACCCCATCCTCTACACTATGATCCAAATTGTAATGAAGGAATTTGGCAGCTCTGATGCCTTTATGTGAATGTATTACCATGGCTATGAAGATAAATATTTCCAAAGTGGAAATACTAACAAATATTTGGTCACTTCCAAGCAGATTATAAGTGAAGAGGCATACTAAAAGAACCAAGATAAATAAGAAAAGGAAACATATCTTCTGAGTACGTGTGTTCCATTCCTGCTTCTCTGGGCTTGGTCTTTCCTTTTAAAATCAATATATTTAGACAGATAGATGCATTCTTTGTGAAAGTTGCATGCTAGTTTCTTAATTTCTTCCAACTTCCTTCCTGTTCTTCCCCTTCTGTGACTCTCCTCTTATGCAAACATCCCTGATTAAAGCCTGAAGCTTGCTGGAAGTTTTCTGTTCTGTATTGCAGGCCTGCGGGCTGTCCGATACCACAAACTATCTACCAAAGTGCAAGATTATTCACAAGGGCAGGCTCCCCCTTGTGGGTACAGAGCTGGTTACTTGCCAGCCTTTCATGAGCTCCTTGGTGCTTCATGAATTTAACCTAAACTTTTTTTTTTTTTTTTTTTTTTTTTTTTAAGTTAATATCTTTATATAATTCCAGAGTAATTTTTTGTATCCTCAAGTAGCTATCACGGCAGACTGACCTGAAAACTAACTCAGAAAGCAGATTTATGGAATGGGAAAAATACTGACAGAACACAAAGATCTTTCCTATTTGTGTTGCAACCCCTTTTCCTTCTTTTTGATGTAAACTATTCCTGTATAAACTAAATACATTGGCTTTTTCTTAATATTCTGCCTAGCTTCTCTGCTAAATAGGCTTGTGTCCTGTAGGGTGGATGTCTACCATATGGTGCTGATACCTGTGGTGAGTATCAGCCCTTGTGGCTGGCAGATTATTTCGTGTCGGGTTCTCTGGGTTTCTGTGCCAAAGGTTAGGGAGAGCTGTATTGCTTTGGTTAAGATGAGGTTGTCTGTCCTCTGTTTTGAATTATGATGCACGATTCTGCAATGGAATCTGGGCTATGGCAGAATTTAGAATTTCAGAAATTAAAATTTTGAATTTCAATGGTAGAATTTAAAATTGTTAAAGGTAGTTTTTCCAGTCTCTTCACTTGGCTGACTCCTCCTTGCGAGGTGTTCAATGCAGCTCAGTGAGTGACTTATTTACAACAGCTTAAGAGGCTTTTCTCTTTGCCCGCTAGCCCAAGCTGAGTGAGTCATCTGAGATCAAGCTGTTGACAGAGGAGATGCTTTCAGAGCTGCAGATGGCACTGCCAGCATCTTAATGAAAGCTGGTGCCAAGGCAAGCATATGAAAATGTAGGAAACAATACCGTAAATTGCATGTGAATCTTAAGAAATAGTGATGTGTCTGTAGATGAAAGATGCTGTGCATTTTTCATAATGACAAGAAAATTAATCTTCCCCACTTCCATTTCCATCAGAGCCAGCTTCCAGTCCTGTCTTTAATGCCTACAGTTAATTGGGCTGATAAATCAATCAACACAATTTCCTAGTATTTGGACATAGTCTCTAAAGTGAATAACTATCTGGGGGTAACATGCTTACCTCTTGAAATTCAAAACCCTTCTAGTTCTTCCAGATTCTCTTTTTTTTTTTTTTTTTCTTTGACACTACTAGCCAGTACTTCTGTAATCTACATATACAGGATTCTGGCTGAGGGAGCTGAACTCTATATCTCTCCATTATTCTCGATTTGTTCTCATTACCCAAGTTTTTTGGCTGCTCTTTTCATACATTTTTTTTTTCAGTGTGAAATGGGTAAGATGACTGTAAGAACGTAGTGGCAGATGATACCACCAAGTGATGTAGCCTGCACATTGAGCCAGAACCAAGAAACATTGCAAATTATATAACTTCCTATCTTGCAGATGGTCACTTGAAAATGCTGATGATAGTTCCCGGGGATGTTGTTTAGCTGTAAAATATCTGTAAGGCATTTCAGAAATAAAGAATATCTCCATGCATTCATCTCTCTTGCACGCCTAAATTATGACAGGTATTAATTCCTGAGTCATCATCCACTTTATATTTGGAGAAAGATGCTATGGTTTCTCCTGTATTTGTGGACAGATATTTTGGGTTATGGACTTTGTTGTTGTTGTTGTTGTTTTCCCTCCAGCTCTTAGATCTTAGAGTTTCAGGGTTTTCTTTTTCTTAATGAAACACAGGCTTGTCAATTCTGAACACAGAGTCACAGGACAGGGAATATTTCCATGTCAAAATTTTTATTTCCTCACCAACACAAGCTCTGACAGTGTATAATGCACTTAAACCTGTAATTTGACAGTGTTCCAGCTTAAGTTTCCTGGGCAGTCAGGAGGAAGTTCATGCTAGTCAAATCTCCTTTTTAAATATCATGGATCAATGAAAGAAAAAATTAGGTGCAATGAAATAGAGGATCATTTAATGGATAAGGTAGCAATAATTTCTGATGACACTTTCTTCTTGTATAACTTGTCAGAGCTCAGGGCATATCATGTTTAGTCATGCTTCTTCCATTTTTCAGTTATCACCTTTATCAGATTCTTGGGTACAGTGAAAGCTTTTTGTCTTCTCAATTTCTTCAGCATAATATTTCTAATATTTTTATCCTTTCTCCTTTGCTGTAGTGTCCTGAACTTTGATGTGACCTTAATTATTGGTGACTTTCACCATTGATAGACACAGTGATATCTAGACTTTTGTCTTTGCTGGAGAAGATGACTTTTTTCCTCCTGAACAATTTCCTTTTCTGCATTCTTAATGGAAAGTCTGGTTAGTCTAGCTTTATTATAAATGATTTCCAAGACACTTTGTATAAAAATACATATTTTCTTTTTTACTTTCTATGGGAAACATTGTGTGGAGGAGAATAAAAATTATGTGCTTGACTTAGAAGGCACTGCCCCTATTAATAACACATTTACCTTTTTTTTCTTTAAAAAAAAAAAAAAAAAAAAAAAGAAATCATACCTGAAAAATAAATATCTATTTTAAATAAATGACTATAAGTGATTTTACATGTAACTTCCAATTGCACAAGGGTAACCATGACATTACTTTTTGTTCCTTGTGCATGTTAGTAGCTTTAATTTAGTAGATTTGTTAAATGTGTCTGTCATTGTGTTAAAAATTTTAATTACTGAGGTTTGTGAAAGTGCTTCCAAATACAAGAGGTATTTGTAGAAAGCTGGATAGATTGACAAGTGATTGACAGGGTAAATAGTCCCACTGTGTTCTGATATCCCATGCTGTGGTGCAATGCTACAGATACGACATAAGCCTCAGGAAGTAGCTGCAATCCAATTTTTATTAAATTCTTAGTAGCAATGTATCTTGACATTATTGTTAATTAGCAAAATAAGTGTACCACTATTTTTAATTCTTCTACTTAGAGAGCTAAACTGTAATTTTGCAGTCCTATAACATGCTAGTATAACTTAATAGTGGTATGTTCATCGGTGGAAAAAATCATACGAAAAAAGCCATGTTCCATATAATAACTGTAGACTAACACTGATTGTCCTAATCTGCCTTCAGAACAATAACTATCAAATCTATGAAGCTCTTAATTTTTCAAAAAAAAAAAATAATAAAAAAGTACAGTTTTACCTTCCTCTCACCCTCTCCTTCACCCCGCCTTCATGAAGGGGAAAAAAACAAAACAAAACAGCACCACAAAAAAAAAAAAAAAAAAAAAACCAAAAAAAAAAAACACACACACACACACAAAAAAAACCCACAAACTAACACAAGAAAAACAAACCTCTAAAAGCAGAAATGCATTTGTTTGTTCACTGTGAAGGTCTTTGCTTTGTAAAAACCGGTAAATCTGAGGATGTTTATTGACTCTTGAGTGAAGAAAGTAATTCTCTCATTTTGAAGGTTTTGCAGTTATAACTTAACTACATTTCTTCTAGGGAGCCAAAAGGCAGCCAGTGTAACTTTTATGCAATGTTAGAACTTAATCTTAAAGAATCACATGTGGATCAGGGAGATGTATGCCTGACACATCTCAGGTTAAGGGGGTGTGGTGGTTTTACTCAGCCGGGCAGCTGAGCTCCACCGCAACTGCTCTCTCACTCCCCCTTCTCAAAGGGAAAGGGGAGAAAATACGATGAAAAGGGCCCAAGGGCTGAGATAAGGACATGGAGATCACTCAATTATTGCACAGGCAAAACAGAATCAGTATAGGGAGATTAAAGAAATTTATTGCCTATTACTAACAAGCTTGAGAAGTGAGAAACAAAGAAAACAAACTAAAACTACCTTCCCCCATCCACCCTCTGCCACCTCCTTGACCCAGGCGGCACAGGGGAACAGGGAATGGCACGTCATCTCCACTGCTCCTTCATGGTCACTCTCTGCCTCTGCCCCAATGTGGGATCTTCCCATGGGATACCATCCTTCCCCAGTTGATCCTGTGTGGGCATCCCACAGGCAGCAGCTCTTGGAGAACTTCTCAAGTAGGGGCCCATACCATGGGATCCGTCCATCAGGAGCAAACTGGTCCAGCACAGGTTCCCCATGGGTGGCAGCTCTCCTCAGACCCCCTACTCCTGCGTGGGCTCCTCTCCATGGGCTGCAGCTCGAGCCCGGGGCCTGCTCCTGCGGGGACTCTCCATGCGCCTCCTGCAGGCCACATCCACATGCTACACCAGGGGTTCCTCTCAGGCTGCAGTGTGGGGATGTGCTCCATGTGGGACCCATGGGCTGCAGGGGGACAGCCTGCTCCACCAGGGGCCTCTCCACAGGCCACAGGGGAACTTCTGCTCTGTGCCTGGAACACTTCTCACCCTCCTTCTGCACTGACTGTGGGGTCTGCATGGCTGTTTCTCACTCCTCTCTCCCTGCTGCTGTTGTTTAGCACTTTTTCCCACTTTCCTAAATATGCTTTCACAGAGGCACAAACAACATCACTTATTGTCTCGTCTCTGGGCAGTGGTGGGTCCCTTTTGGAGCTGACTGAAACTGGCCCTTATCTAACATGGGACAGCTTCTGGATTCTTCTCACAGGGGCCACCCCTGCAGTGCCCCACTATCAAAACCTTGCCATATAAACACACTACAGGGGGCTGGCAATGTTAACTGCTAACCGGATCTTTTGCTGTTTTGAAGTCTGTCTGAACCAGACTTCAGATGTGTTCTCAAACTGGACCCTCATTTCATGTAAGTAGCTATCTTTTCCATGTTGCCTAGAGGTTTCACACAGTTTGACAACTTGCTTTTCATTTCCTTCTGAATGGGTCATGGCCAAGTGTCTAACTGTGTTAAGAAATATTGTAAAGTCAGGCTCAAAACTCCTCTTCACCTTTGTTAGTACAGAGAAGTCTAGATGTTAAGTGAAGAAAGACTTCTCAGGGTTCTACTGTGGTATTTTTTGTCGTTCATTTGTTTTTTAAAGCAATATCTTTAGGCTTTACCCTTAGCCATCTCTCTGCTAAATTTAATGAGCATTTTCACTTTGCATCTTCCTAAAATGTCAGTGTGGTGCTCTAACCTTGCCATGTAACTTAAGAGATTTTGATCGTGAATGATTAGATAGTGAACTATGTAGTAGGCGTTTCCCTAAAAATACACCTTTTGTGGCTGTAAGTATTAAAAGAGCTGGCATATGCTAGTGTGTTCTGCTGAGTGTAGTGGAGAAGAAATAGCTGAAAATGTTGTGAAAGGGAAATGGAAAGTGGATTTTGGGAATGAAATCAAAGCTATTTCTTTATACAGTACATGCTACTACCTGGACCTGTCCATTTCCTTCCCCAGTGCTTTGGCAAGTAGCTTCAAAACCTGTAGAACAGAGGCAGCATGGGCCTGAGCTCATTCTGTTGCCTCTTAGGAAACTGCTGAGTGACTGGAGCTGCTCAGGAGGATGGGGGTCCCGAGTAGAAGCTGAAGGAAGAGCGTTCATGCCCCTTCCACTTCTGAAGAAGCAAGAATGCAACTGAGAAGAGGAACACAAACACTCTTTTATAGAAAATATAAATAATTGATGAGAAATAATTGATGAGCTCTCAGATTTTTGAGAAGATTTTTCTGGAGGGTGCTGAAAAGAAATACTGACTCTCTTCCTAAAGGTCGTTGTTGTAGAAAACTAGCTTTTTAATTTTTTGCCTTTTGGACATGTTGTATCTTTTCTCCAAATGTTTATGATCCAATGTTCCTACTCCTTCAGATACTTCAGATAAAACTAATCCTCCTGCATTAGTTGTAAAACCTTCTTGGTTTTACAGAGGGTGACTGAATAAATTCATTGTTAGGGTAAGGGACTTTTCATGAGAGGGGTAAAACAGAACAGAGACCAATAAAACTTCATCTATAAATAAAAGTAAGAAATTATTAAATTGAGAGTTGAGTGACTTATGTGTTGTAGTGTTGTTTTTTTGTTTGTTTGTTTTGTTTTGTTTTGTTTTTATGCTTTGCCAAACATTTCAGCATCTTAAATAGGTTTTACTTTGGCAGTAGGTATGGGAGAATTTTTCTTCAAGCATTGTTATACTTGAACTTTTCACAACAGAACCCAAGTATTTTAATGACAAAATTACTAGGTCTCTTCTGATAACTGGAGTTGCAAAGGCAAATAGTCTTATTCCAGAATCTAAAACCTTCCTTATCAAGAAAAAATCCAAAATAAGAAAAAACTCAGAAGCATTTTTTCCTGTAAAGAAGCATTTTTCCCACGTTATGTGCATTAGTGTCTCTAGCATTCAGTGATACTTAATATGAAAATAATTGAATTTTCAGAAGGCTGTGTCCTCAAAGCTACCTGAAACCTGCAATAAAGAAACTTAGAAACTATCAACATCTAAAAAAATATATATGAACACAGAACGTAGAATTAATATGATTAATTTCTTGTACTTCAGAATGGTGTTGAAAATACTTTCTGTTTTCTGATTTCACTAATGGATGTCTCCATTGAAAATTAATTCAGAATTCACAAATTTATATATAAAAACACTTCATTAAGAAACTATTTTATCTGAGTTGGTGGAATCGTGTTGTCTGATATCTTGTCATTACGAGTTGTTGTCTAGGTGAAACCATCTGCATTAATCTTCTAAACTGAAGAATATTTTAATGTTAGAGTTTATAAGCTAAAAAGTATGAGGACTGGTTCTCATACTCTTTGGTCCTATTTCTGTAATACCTTTAATAAAATGTGACTTAAGTAACACTGCATTTTTTTTTTCCATTGGAGCACACTAAGACTCTTTTGTGGGTCATGGTTTTGCAGAGAAATGTCCCAAACTTTAAATAGAGGTGGATAATAAGATTAGAAGTTAAAGCAAAGAATTGTAACTGCCACTGAAGGAATAGCTTTGGTTACAGAAATGCAGATACAATCTTGTGATTTTTGCAATACCAGTAAGACAAACACCACCTATTTCTTAGCAAAGTCTTGTTCGTCTGGAACCTGGATATGACTGATGTAGAAGAGGGAGAATAAAATTATTAGTTTGGCCCAGGTGAAAGAATGATAAAAACAGTGAAATACATTTTTTTTCTCTTCTTTGTTTGGCTTTTACATGCTTACTGTCATTCACTTTCCCTTAAACTAAGGTCAATACCTTGCACTTGCCAGCCTGCTCGCATTCTGGCTTGCATCAGGAATAGTGTAGCCAGCAGGACCAAGGAGGTGATCGTTCCCCTGTACTCTGCTCTGGTGAGGCCACACCTCAAGTCCTGTGTTCAGTTTTGGGCTCCTCACTACCAGGAGGAGCCTCACTACATTGAGGCCCTGGAATATGTCCAGAGAATGGCTACGAAGTTGGTGAAGAGCCTGGAACACAAGCAGCTGAGGGAACTGGGGTTGTTTAGTCTGGAGAAGAGGAGGCTCAGGGGAGATCTTACTGCTCTCTACAACTACCTGGAAGAAAGCTGTGGGGAGCTGGAGGTCAGCCTCACAGATAACTAGTGATAGGACTAAAGGGAATGGCCTCAAATTGCACCAGGGGAGTTTAGGTTAGAAATTAGGAGACGTTTCTTCTCAGAAAGAGCACTCAGATATTGGAATGGGTTGCCCAGGGAAGTGGTGGAGTCACAGTTTGTGGGAGTGTTCAAGGAAAGGTTGGACTTGGCTCTTAGGGACATGGTTTAGTGGGTGATATTGGTAGTAGGGTGGTAGTTGGACCAGATGATCTTGACGGTCTCATCCAACCTTAATGATTCTGTGATTTCCTTCAACCTTCAGGATCCTTCGCTTCCGGAAGTTGATGTACCTGCTGTGTTCCTAGATATATCTAGGGGTTTCCTGACAGCAAAAGCTGTCTTTGCAGATGTTCTCCCCCTATATTTAGACTTCCTGACCCTTGTCCTCCTCATCCAGCACTGGTATCTTCTCCCTGTCTTTTGTTCGGAGTTAACTTAGCTATTTTTTAAATGTATTTGCAGAATCTGGTCCTATCTGGAAGCATTTTGTTCCCAGAGATCCAGATGAAAAGGGTAAGGCTGTGGAAAAAACAAACAAACAAACAAAAACTTATTTCTGACTCCCTAAATGAATCTAAGGAGGTGAAAGCTGAGACCAACAGGCTATTCCCTACAGTACATTAATTTGATCAAACTTATATTCACTGCCGTCTATCAAAGTGGCATATTTTTCAAACGAACCATAGAACTCAAATACTTGCTTCAAGTGAGCTTGGTAGCTCCAAGTCAGCTTGTGTTTATGAAAGTATGCATGCCTGCTTAACGCTCAGTGCAGTTGGAATGATTGTAAGGCTGCTGAGAAGCTATGTTGTTGCTCTGTTTTTATCTCACTGAGATGTAGCCTAGTGTTTTTCATATGTTTATATGCCTTAACAGCATAAGGCAATATTACACTCCAGTAAACTGAGAGCCCAACCGTATCCTGGGCTGCATCAAAATCAACATGGCCAGCAGGGTGAGGAAGGTAGGAAGGTGATTCTCCCCCCCGCTCTGCTCTCATAAGACCTCACCTGGAGTGCTGCATTCACCTCTTAGACCCCAGCACAAGGACATAGACCTATTAGAGCGAGTCCAGAGGAAGGCCACAAAGATGATCAAGGGGCTGGAACACCTCTCCTATGAAGACAGGCTGAGGGAGTTGGGGTTGTCCTGTCGGGACACAACCTTAGAGTAGCTTTCCAGTACCTAAAGGGGGCTACAGGAAAGCTGGGGAGGGACTCTGTCAGGGAGATTAGTGATAGGACAAGGTGTAATGACTTTAAGCTAAAAGAGGGTAGATTTAGATTAGGTATAAGGAAGAAATTCTTTCCTATGACAGTGGTGAGGCACTGGAACTGAGTTGCCCAGAGAAGTTGTGAGTTCCTCATCCCTGGAAGTGTTCAAGGCCAGGCTGGATGGGGTTTTGAGCAACCTGGTCTGGTGGGAGGTGTCCCTGCCCATGGCGGGGGGTTAGAATTAGATGGTCTTTAAGGTTGCTTCCAACCCAAACAATTTTATGATTCTATGATAACTGAAACTTTCCCAATAAAAAGATTGGGAGAGTTCTTTCCAACCTGTTTCTATAACAGTAAGAAAACAGTAGTCATTTTAATAATCATTGATGTCACCATATTAAATACTTGCCGTTATCTTAACTTGATTGATTCACAGACAAAATCTTTTAGATAAATTATTTTCTGTATTGTTAGTGTCTTCTTGCAAAGACACAAACTAGGTTATAAAATAAAATAAATTTGCACTTTTACAACTTCGTTCCTATTGCTGCTGTTAATAATGCAACAGAACAAAATTAGTTCTTGAGCTGTTGAAGAAAGAGTCTTAACTAACCCTTTTTTTCCTGCTCAGTGGACTGTTCTGTTGATCTGCATATAAGTTACAGCATCAGTGTATTAGGTGCTCTGATCTGCTGTATTTTAATTCTGTTGTTGAATACATGAACTACTACCCTCCTGAAGTAGTAATTGCTTTAGTAGGTGGAACATTTCTTTCATTGATTATTACTGTGAAAAGCTACAGAATGGCTTTTAACAAAAGATAAAGGTAGTGTTCCAGCAGCAACAGTGAAGTTAGGTGGCCTTTCAATGCATTCATCAAGGTCCTGCTTTTGACAGAGAAACAACCATTTACAAAGAAAAATGCATTTGTATTCACAGTAGTGCAGAAAATGCAAACCTTCTGATATACTTTGATAGTGTAAAAGAGGGTGAAGGTGGAAAGAAAGGCTTTAAAAAAAGAGTGGCTTAGATTTTTTTCCTGAAATTCCTCAGTTCTCTCTTATTTAAACATTTCAGCTGTTTTTTCCCCACTATTGACTATTCTGATTTATTATTATGACTGAAAAAAAGGATTATTTAAGTTGGAATTATAAATTAAATCTATCTATCTATCTATATAATAATATCTATTGCCCTTTTATTCTTAAAATCTCACTTCTGTGTAGTGCAGTGTGTCTTGCTGAATACTTGCAGATAGTTTTCAGGCTGTTTCTAGTTAGCTGAAGAATCTGGCAGTTTATCTAACAGGGGGGAAAAAACAGAACACATCATTTATGCCCGGAGCATTCTATTTCTGTCCTTCAGTATATTTCATTGTGAGACATGCAAATGTATTATGTTCCTCCCAAACTAGGTTTGAAGTATTTCATATCACTGGTTATCTGCTTCATATTATTTAAGGATCAACATGTAGGGCTGTTTTCAGAAGAGCAGAGACCTCTCTGTTCTCCCATTAATTTCATCTGTTTTCTTACAAATGCACTCATTTCCTTTTTTTTTTTTTTTTTTCTGTAGCACTTCTACAACTTTTTTTTTCTTTCTTTTTTTCTTTTTTCCCTAGCTTCTGATTGGTTTCATTTTCTGTGCCTTGATTTTAAGCATTTTAGGATGCTGAAACAGAGACAATAACTGTCTTTTTACAGCAGTCATAATATAAATTAAAGCTCTGTTTGTGGTGTTTTTCTTGCATTTCAATTCATGTTAATTTTAAGTATATTTTCTATATGAGTATAAAATCATCCTGTTTTCAATTCTTATTAATTAATTAGGGATGTGGCCTTTGCTTTTTGTCTACAGAATATCTGAAAAGATAGGAAAGTAATCCCCCCGGCACCTTGTTTTAACAATGATGCTTGTGCTTGTTTTTGTGAGTAATCAAGTAGTTGACTATTGCCATATTTACATATTTACAGTGTACATCTGGGATATTAGTTATGTTTTCCTGAAACGTGTAGAGGTGTGGGAGAATTTGTGCTCATCTTTGATGCTGAGTAAATAGATCAGCTGAGTAAATAGATGCAGCAGGACTAAAGCAAAACATACTAAGCTAGAGTCATATGTCTAAAATAGCCAGGGAAGAAGTCACTGTTTATATTCTACCCTCTGGGATTTTTTTAGAAGTGGAATGAATATCCTTAAGTTGTTCCTGAGGCAAGGAGACTACGTATTTCTTAACTTTCTGGAGGCAGTCTATAATGGTCAAGATGCATGATTTTCTGAGATGTTTCACTGCTTAATGGATCTAAAGCCAACTGAGTCAAAGAAAGAAACTGTAACGCAATGTTTCAGTGTGCAGTCCACAAATTGGGTCCATGCTTCTCAGCTTTTTCAAGACTGGGATGATGCTTGGCATGAACAAAGGCTGCAGTGTAGTTACATGCTATATTGCAGGTAACCTCCTCCAAAGTCAAAGTGCCAACTGAGAGTGATTTAGGTTTGCAGTTTGCACCCACGTGCCTTTACTCGTCTTGAAATTCCTCACTTTTATAGTAACTTCTTGTAAGTCTTGAATTGGTGCCCAGGTCCCCTTTTAGGTGTCAAAAAACAGGTTTATTAGGAACTTGCAAGCTGGCAAGGAATGATTTAAGAAAAACAGTAGGAAATGCTGAGGGCAGATGTGTGGCTTAAGAGTTCTTCCTCCACACCTGTTGGGTGAGTCTCCTTTGTATCGTTGCTGGTGTACTTTCTCTTGACGTTGGGCTAGCTAAACTTTTCTCACAAGAAACAAGAGAAAGCTAAACACAAGTTATCTGAATGAGAAAGGTGACTGCTGTGATTTATCAAGCTAGACAAATAGAACTTTCCCATTGAAGGCTGATTTTCGTCTGCACCCATGCCTTGAAGAGATGCATCCAAGGGCCCAGGAGAAGGTTGTGCTCAGGTACTGAATGTTTTGGAACTTAGTTCTCATAATTTTTTGTTTTGAAAATATTCCACTGCACAGTGAAAATGAAAATTGGTTTTAATTCTGCTCTCTGACATTGCATTATCACTGGTAACTCCTCTCTCCTTTTCCCCAAGCCTTTTACTGAATATTTGGTTGCTCTTGCAGAGTAAAACAGTGTTGGAAGAATGCTGCAGCCTGGTGGTTAGAGTAATCACCTGAGATGTAGAACATCCAAGTTTCAACACTTTTCAAAAAAGGTGATGTGAGAACAACTGCACGGAATCTCTGGACACTAAAATCAGCCTGTTACTTGAAACAGTGATCTGCTTAGGCCCAGCAAAATCTGTAGTTTGGGGATGGAGTTGCTTAATTTTGTCAGGGTTATGGCATTAGGGAGTCTGCAAGTGTCTGAATGTTCGAACTTAGGTGGTCTTCTACGTACTGCCTAAATAGCACAAATGCCCCTGTCATAGAGTTTTTAGTTATGTAGAGGGTTAGGTTGCAGCTGAGCAGGAAATTTGAGAGCATCAGTGATTTCTGAATATTGGTACCTGCAACTAAGGCATTTTGTGGATTTAGTTCTTGGTGTTTCCCGCAGGTACAGTCCTTTTGTATGTAGGAATCTTTGTTATTCAGTTATTAACATTAAAAGAGCTTTTGCAGTTTGTCATGTTAGAAGCTTTAAGTGGTTAACCTGAAACATGATGCTGCCTTAATATAAGATCGTTTTAGGTTACCCAGATTCCCATTGAACTCGTGTTCATTTGTTGAGATGGATTGCCATTGTTATCTATGGAGTTTATAACTTCTTAAAATGTTCTTGCAAATCAGTTCTTGAAACAATGAACAATGTGCTTAAAAAGAAAAATCCCAGAAAGTAATAATTTGGAGCTAGTTCAGTTGTACTGGAATAAGGTGTTTGGTGTTTGTTTTCCCCCCTCCCGCCCCGTATTTAATAAGAACACCTCGCAAAGAAAATATATAGAATTTATTTATAATAACAGTTCACAGTATGTTTTTATACTACTAATAAAATGCTGGTATTCGACAGAGAGCTTTCAGGTGCTAGATTTATTAAGACCTTTTTTTTTTTTTTTCTCCCCCCCCCCGCCTTTTTTTGAAGGCTAGGTTTGGAAGAAGGCCATTTTGAATTTTATGAGGAGAAATTTGTTACAGTTGAGCCAAGATATAATATCTGTGATGCAGTGTTAGAAATAGAACCAGTAGTAAGGGTGTCTTAGAGACAGAGTAATTTTTAGGAATTGAAAGCATTTTTTAAAAAAATCATATATTATAAATAACTTAAAGTATCTGACATTATGTATACAATTAAGTGTCTGAAGTCTTAACAATGTCTGAGTACTTACAGAAAAGGCATAAAGGTTTCCCCCTATCATTCCCCCTCACAACTTGTAAGTGCTTTTAAAAAGCATCACTAAAAAGACATTAAGAAAACAGGGATCAATCCTGGCCCTTGATTTGTGTGTTTCACAGGCAGCCTAGTCTGGAGGGACTTCTAAAGTAGGCAGCAACTCCCAACCTCACTCAATGTTACTTTCTTGGCGTAGCTCTCCATTTGAAGTTTTATGTTTAAACTGCAGTTTCTTCCACCTATATGTGTTGGTCTATACGTGCCCACCTTCATACATAACTTTATTGCTGCAGGCAGTCCTAGTCAATGTTGTATCAATGTAATTTTTCCTCCCAAAATTGGAAAGACCATTCTCTTGATGAAGGATAATGTTTCTGAATATAAGTACTGTATCACCTGTGGAATTTTTATGGTGGTGTGGGATAACTGTGCACAGCCCGTTAATCCGTGAATGGGTTGATATTCACACGTTTCAAAGCAAAAGATAGCTTTTCAAAGCCCATGATAGCTTTTACACTGAACAGTTAATTATATTGCTACTACTTTGGACTTACACTATGCCTTTCATCCTGCGATTTTCAAGCATAGAAAAAACATTAGCCTTGCAGCATCCATGTCATTGATGTAGGTAACAGTAATAAATCATTCTGAGGCTTGGTTTACTTATTTTTTTTTATTATTTTTTTTTTTTTAGTAAAGTAGGTAAATGGGCTTATCCAAGGCAACTATTGACGCATCTGATCAAGAACTGCATTCAGAGACTTTATTTTCAGCCCCTATCTGTGTAATACAATAAAATTTGTGCTCTCTGAGAAAGATTTGGTTGCTTTCAGAAGTTGTCTGAATTGATCTTCCATGTTCCAAAACAAGTTTTAGGTATATTCTTCTTAGGTGCTGAAAATGCAGCTTTGGGCACTTCAGCTTCCAGGGGTGAGAAAAATCACTGGTGATTTGATTTTGTCTGTGGTGTGTTTTTGGTTGGTTGTTTGTTGTTATTTTTTTTTAATAGTAACCCATTTAAGAAGTAAGCCAGTTGACTGTTGCCTGTTTAGACCACCAGAGCTGTCACCTCTAACAAGAAGTCCCAGTGGGTTTCTGCCTAGGAAATAGATGCATCTCCTATCAGGACTTGACAAATGGTATTTTGTTGTAATATTGATTCTCTGGATTGGTGCCTCTTAAGAAAAAAAGTTTTCCTATGGTGGTTACTGGCATTCCTGAAAATTCAGCATTAATTTAGTTCAGTGATTTATTTAACTTAAGGTTAAATTATAGTGTTTCATAGTAGATATTTCTGGATATGTTGCATCGAATTGAGCTGAATGTATTTTGGTGTCTTAATAGAAATTTTATAGGTGTCATATAAATAATGTGGGTGTACATTCTGCTACTGTTTGGATATCCGTATGCCAGCAGAGTCACGCTTACTGACATCCCCCTCGGTGCCACCAGAATGCAGATTAGATTGTTCAGTGCTATGTATGGCTCATGGTTCAGTACTTCACAATGCAGTCTGACGCTTCTTAAACTCATGTGAGTCTAGAAAAAGACATCGGGAGATAGGAAGGTTGAGGAAAGCTTTTTGCATCTTCCAGGTAGGGATCTTAAAGTGGTATTTGATAGTTGTCTTTGAAGTGTTTGTCCTCACATCTTAATTTAGGAGAAAAAAAAAGGTGCTTTTTCTTTAGTAGGAACAAATTGAAATGATATATGGATAGGGCAGAGGTTTTTAGATGGTACTACACTGAAGCTGATTCTGTTTCTTTGTTCAGCTGTAGATGTTTTGTCATTTTAATGTTGAATCTTGTAAATGGATAAATATCTTTGCAGTGTTGTGTGGCAAATTAATAAGATGACTTGTAAATACTGTCTAGATGAGCAGTATGTGATTCATGTAATTTACTCTGATCATTCTTGCTTCAACAGACTAGTCCTGTGATTAGTTATTTGTAGTGATTTTTAATTGTATGCTTATAAATACTGAAGAGCTCTCTGGATGCTGGGTACACCAGAACAGAAGGAGGATGCCTTACTTTGTCAGATTTGGCTTATAAAATGGAATTCTTGTGGAGTTGCAATGCAGAAGTTTTCCTTTGACCATTTGCATGCTGCACTGATTTGCATGCATAGAACATGAGTGCAGTTTATTATTGGCATTTCAGAATCAGATTATTTTTGGAAGTATGTGGCTTGAATCTTTCCTTTTGGCTCTGGCTGTTGTACACTCTGTACATATGCAGATGCAGTGGAAGACTGAGAGATATGTAGTAATTGCTCTAACTCTAGGATAAGAATCTTTCTCTTGGCCTCTCTGGCCAACGGCCAGATAATGCATTGACTCAGTTGAAATGCATTATTATTTGAGTCAGGTAATTTTTGTTATTAGGTTGACAATTTAAAAAGTTAATTGCAGTGTTCATTGCATGACTAAAATTACTTTTACAATTAAAATCATCTTAGCAATCGTGTGCATATACATGTTTGTATCCACACATAACATCCATTGTATTCTGGGAAACACAGCATCTCTTAACAGCAAGTATATTTTTGTGTGCCTTTTTCACATTTGAATCAGTCAGCATGTGACCAAAACTATTAAATCTTATGTGAACCACTGTTCTTCACATCAAAGAAAGTAGATGACAAAGCTGAAGATCCAAATTAGAAAAATGTGATTTTAGCTTTGATTTCAGTCTAAAAACTAGTGTACAGGCATCTAAATCCCTGTAATAAACCTTGGTATTGTTGTATTAGAAAGTCTGCACCATCTCTGAACATTTCTTCTGAGCTTTTACCTAATATACTGTTTCCTAGCAGACAGAAGAACTATCTGATATACTGTTGCTTCCATGTAAGAACATTTCAAACTGGAACATATTTGTGGTTAATTTTTCTCTTAAAGCTTATAACATCTTAGATAATGTTGCTCCTTACTGTTATAATAATATTTGTGTCCTGAAAATGTTGATATTGGTTATTAATATAGAAACCAAACTCTGAGCAAATGCAAAGATAAAATAATAATAAAGAGGGCTAACTGGGTTTTGAATGTAGACTGTAGTTGTTCTTAAAACCCAGTATTAGATTCCTGAGTGCTGTTAGTACCCAGCACTGTCTTTACTTTCTCCCATTGAAAATGCTGGAAAGTTTTTTTTCTTATGCACTACATTGAGTCTGAAAAGGAATTCCTTTGACATAGGTGATTACTACCGAGTCATGGACACTGATCCTATTGATCTCTTCCCATGTTAAAAAACACCTATTTACTCTGCGTTCTTTTGTTGCATACTACACTGTTGAAGTCCCTTAGAAAAGAATCCAGTATCACTGAGATAAGTGTGGTATCTTGAGAGACAAGTTTTACAGATCACAGTTCCTAGGGAGGACAGTGGTATGATAAAAGAAATAGATGACGTTGTAATGTTTCTTACCAGAATTCTTATTCAGGATTGACTTGGGTTATTTATTAGTGCAAATGTTATAGTCAAGGGTATTTTAACTGTAAAGTGGTGTTTGGATATAAAATAATAGAGTTATTAAAATAAACAATATTAATATATAATCTACTGTAATAGTCTGTGTGCAGGACACTGATGTTAATTAAGAATTATGGCATAAGGACTCACAAAAAGCCTTTGTGTTTAATAGTACAAGCTAATATGAGAGTAGCAGTTACTATTTTTAAGTGACAGATGTAACTTTTTTTTAATTATTATTATTTCTCAAGGAAATAGGTGTTATAAAGACTGTTTAAGTAGAAATGTTATGAGTGATGTAAATAATAATTTAACTAGAGTTCTTCATTATGACCAAGATATTGAAAAAATAAAAAGACTACAGATTTCTTTGGTGTCTCCAACCTCAGGTGTCCTCTCAGGGACTGATTTTAGTAGGTATTGAGCATCCAACTTTGAAATTCTTCTGCTGTTATTGTTCCACCTAATCTGAGGTATTGTATTTTGGCTTCCAATCTCCAAATATTAGATTTTTATAATCTAGTGCATAATTTCTGCATAGTTTTCAGGAGCACTGGTGACTTGTATATATTGCCATAAGTCAATTTGTATTTAGTGAATATAGCATAAAATTGAAGAGAACACACAAATGGGAAGAGGAAGGTTATGAGGACATGCTTCAAGTTCAGAGCAGCTCAAAAACGATTAGGAAATATAATAAATGATCAGAAGAAAAGAAAAAAATAGTTAATTCTAGTATATACATATGAAAAAATAGATATTTTCAGTCTGGTACGTGAGCATTTTGATTAAAACCATCTAAGGAGTGCTCCAGAAACCCTAATAGTTGAAGGCAGTTTGATCTTTTAAACAACATCAGATTTTCTTGGCAGATGCCTCCATTTGAGGTTCAGAGATTCTTTTGTATTAAATAGTGAGTGCCTAATTAGAAGGGTTTAGAAATAGAGAAGTTTCAGTGTAAGCAAAGAGGAAACTTTAAAATGTTAAGCTATTTGCTTTACTTTGTGTAATGTCTCAAAGCAGTAAATGCTGAAGATGGAACAATTTCAATTTTTTATTGAATCAGTCCTAGCACATGAACATTAAAATGGAAATCACTGGAAATAAAACATGTGTGTGAATTTATGCACATTTGTTTATAGAGAAATGATTTACTTTATCTTTTTTACATTACATGATAAGCAAACTTGTTTTGTGATTAACTCATTATCTATTTTAATTAAATGTTTACATTTTTACCAAGCTAAACCACATTTCATTTGTGGGTTATACAATGCCATTATAAAGTATGTTTGTAATAAAGACTTGCTTTATGAAGGCAGTGTTACAAGCAGAATAACTATTTCTTTACCATCATTGTGGAGTGCTGTAAGTACCATTAGTTATTCAGACAAGTGACACTTTTAGGGAGAAATGCTTTGAGTTATTTTATAGGAAAACATTTTCTTCAAGCATTTTATCATTGAAGGAAAGGAAATATAATCTTATTTTGATATTATACCCACTTAGGAAGGAAGTGAACAACATAATAATTGGAATAAAGATACCATTATAGTGAAGTAAATTGGAATTTACTATTTTTTGTTGTAATAAAGTACTTTTTTATCTTAAATTTTTGTTCTTAATCTGTGTTAGGCCTTTTGCTGCTCTTCAAAAGAAGTTCCAAGTAATATCTGAATATAAAATCCAATTCAAACAAGTGAGTTTAGGTTTATTAACTGTTGTGTGGGTCCTGCCTATAGCTAAAGCAATCACAGAATGTGGAGTAGCTCAGTCAGGCCTTTACCCAAAGCAGAGTGAACTATAAATTTAGAGCAGCTTGCTCAGAGCTTTGTCCAGGCAGGTCCCAAGGGCCTCTGTGGCTAGTGATCCTGCAGCACCCTGGGGTGGCTTGTGCTGGTGCTTAACCAGCCTTGGCCCCAGAGGCTTTCTACTGCTGGAAATCAGTCCCTGCTTTATGGTAGGATTTTTGATTTAACTGTTAAAGAAGAATTCTGTTTCTTGTAATCATGTGGCAGCCTATACTGCATCAGAATGCGGAGACTGTGGGAGAAGAGTGGGGAAAATAAATATTTGCACAGTAGCATCTACTGTAGGAAGGAAGAATTAGGTAAAACTGAAAAGACTCTACCACAGGATTTTAAAGAATTTGTTTATTCATTGAAAGTCATAGTGCATGAGTGACATACCCCATTTAAGATATGCCCTACTTTCATCTGCCTGGCTATTGAAATTTCTGTTTCAAATTATAATAATTCAGTAAATGAATTGCTACACCATGCCTAGTTAACCTGTTTCATCCCCTGTAGTAGCAGTATGTCACTATTCAAGAATTTTATATTTATTGATCAATATATCACAAATTTTGAAATACTGGAGAGTTTAATAAAGCTGAACCAAGGAGGAGGAAATCCATTCAGAATTTTTTCTCCTGCTATTTTTCTTATTCCTTGGTATGGACCTGCATGGCGTTGCTCCTTTGTTCATTGACTGTTACTTGACTACTCATATAAAGTTCAAGGTTTTTATGAGCTAGGAAGACTTGATGCATTTATCTTAATATGTATTTTTTGTTTGTTTTATATTGCATGTTGAAATAAAGTAATTCAAATTCACCACAAACATGACTGGGTTCCTTATCTGTGATTAAATATGCTATTGTTGCTTCTATTTTCTTCATTAAAGAATCGATCACTGAATTATATTTATTGCGCTGTTTGCTGTGGTGCATGTCAACATATAATTATACATGAGTATGCGCTATGAACCAAAATCCTAAACTCATGCATGTATAGGCCAAATCTAAGATGAGGCAGTATAGAAAACTTTATGAATACTGTCTTTACGTAGATTTTTTTCTGAGAGGAGCCAGGGTGCGGCTGCAGTCATCATTAAAAAAATTCTGAGTGTAAAGCAGAAAAGACATCGTTTATTGATGTGGTCCCTGATTCTCCCTCATCCAAGTGGATGGTGTATGTTCCAGCTTGTACTCATGGTCAGGTGCCAATTGGCACCAGCAGGTCCAACTCCATGGACTTTGGGATACTATGATTATTTCCATCCTATTCTTTCTTGTAGCAATTTGTCACTTTGCTCCATGGGTACCAGGAAGAATCATGTAGTAGTTGTTTCTGTTCAGTATCTTTACTGAGCTAGTTTGGTGGCTTGTGCCAAGGGGATATGTCAGGGCTACAGGCATTTTCTGCTTTTCTGCTCTGTAATGTGTCTCGATTGATTTGTGCCTCTATTATTTGTTCTCTTCTCAGTTCAGTATTTCATTTCAAAGACACTTTGCTCATCTATAACTTCTTGTATTTCTTTATGCCAAGACCATGGAGGAGCTTGTTGCGTTCCTTTTGTCAGAAGTGAGTTGTTGTACCGGGCATTTAACAAAGCCCAGTAGGTTCCTTTTCATGTTGCTGCCTGTTCAGTGGACAGAATTTTCTCTCATTCAAAGAATTAATACCATTAGTATTTGATAGATATGTAAGATAACAGGCAGTTATGATATGCATTTTCCAACAGAATCATTTTTCTTATATCCCTGTGTAGTACATAAGTTGAGGGTACTCCCTCTGAGATCAGAACACTAAATTGAGGTCGCACTTCACTAAATGCTAAAATGAATTGGCCAGTTTTATTTTCTTTCATTTTGAAATTGTTCAAATTCTCTCTTTTTTTCCTACCATTGCAAGCAATTAATGATTCTGTTGAGGTGGAGAGAGGGAACTGTACCTCTGTTGCATCCCAGTTTTATTTCTTACTGAAAAAGATCAGGAAAGAGAAGTACATTTATTCACGTAAGTATTGAAGGAAAAAAATAAAAGAGTGAGGGGGTCACTTAGAGGAAAAGATGCATCTTATTACAATTGTGTTTTAAAGTCAGGCAAATGAAAATTGCTCTAGTATAGAATTCCCTTTTTAATATTTACTTTTATTTTTAGGTAACAATTATTCTTTTGTAGGTGTGAATAAATTTAATTGGCCTAAAAGATTAGGAAATGTACTGCAGTTGAGGCAAGGAGGTGAAGGGTTAGTAAATTGAGAAATAATTCCAAAAATTCCTAGAAAGACTTTTATTGGTTCATTTATTTTGACCTCTTTCCTTAATAACAAAAGAACAGGAGCACTTAGGTATATTGAGAAGGAACCTCACAAAGAGGAATAGCTCTGAGGCAAGTCGTACCTCTTTGCAGAGCATTTCCCTCCCATCTGTCTTAGCTCTTTCTTTCACAGAGATGCTGCAGCAAAACCCTTGGGACAGCTGAAGATCTCTGGGTATCAGCTTGTGAGCTTCATAAGTTACCTGGGAAAATTTTTGTTATTGTGGTCTTGTTGATTACTAATATAAGTCTGAAAAATATAAAATAATGTTATTATCTCTTATTTCTGATACTAAGTTGTATCCAAAAAGTGCCCTTGAAAACCAGGTTTAGGCACTCTTCTGCTAAAGTAATATTGTATTTCTGCTTCTCAACTCCTACTTTCTGCAACATAGATGTCTTCCAATTCCTATTGCCTTATTATTCTTCCGAGTTGCTTACCTGCAAAAACTGCTTGTAGCTCCATCTATATACAGGTCTATAATCAGAAAAACAAGGGCATTAGGTCAGTGATAGTGACATATCTTGGCCTGTTTATGTGTACTGCATATGAGATGTCGGTGATACATAGGGCAAAGAATTGATTACATGTCAGTTTAAATGCTTTTGGCTACTGCAACAAGTTTACCAATCTGCCATTGAGAAGATAAAGCAAGAATAAAGGAAACTAGACAAAGTTTTCATACTATTTGTCAAAAACTTTTTTTTTTTTTTTCTTTTTGGCACTTTTTCCTTTATTTTTTAACATTTTTAAACTTCTGTCTTCAATGTTGCTTAATTTATACTTGAAATGCTAGCAAGAAGACTGTGTTCTGAGACATGCAATTCAAGCCACTGAGATGAAGCCAGATTGAAGGGGTGATGTTTTGTGTTTCTAATTTTTGTAAGTAGATTATTCTCACAGTTAATATTTATCTCATCAGTAGATGATAGGGTAGCTAACCACATAATTTATTTGTCAAATATTGATGCAATTTAAAAGAAATTTAATTACTTATAATCATTCTGTGCAACTATTTTTTTGTCTTGTTTTGTTTTGGCTGTGCTGATAAGTACTTTTTTTTTTTTTAAATTGCAAAAGATAACGTATTTTAAGAAAAGCCTGGAACATCCTTAATAAGAAAAAGGTAGGCTTATAAATGCAATGGTATCCCTTCCCCTCCCCTAAGGAAAGGAAAAACTCAGGCAGAAAAAGGAGAAACCTTGTTACATGTCTGGAAACACCAAATACGTTGCAGCAGCTTTTGGACTGAGGATAGGAGAAAATCAGGCCATGCCACATTATCAGGGATGGGAAGGGGACTTTAGAATCCTTTCTGATTTGCTAAAATATATGACTTGGGAGAAAGTGTGGAATGAGTTAATCTATTCTGCCCCATCCAATCCACCTTTCAGAGGATCCAAAGTCTGAAATACAAAATGTTATGGGAGATACTAAAAGGATCTTAATTTTGAGAGTTTGAGAATCGAAGTAGGTACAAAAATCTACTTGTTTAAATGAATTGCCCAATTTGCAAAAATGCAGCAAGTTCGCTGTACTCAATCTCAGATTCTTGCAAAACCAATCTCCAAAAAGTAAAAAATAAATAAATAAATCACTGAATTCATTTTTCCTGTGCATGAAAATTACTGTTCCGTGTGTGAACTTCATTACTTGTGCTATCATAAAAGCATAATTTAGATAATGATGCTCATTTCAAAGTGAACAGAGATGACAAATGTCTTAAAGCCTGCTTTTGTTAACAGTTTTGAAACACTTCAGAAAAACAGTCTGTCTGCAATAGCTCACTTCATCTACAATTAGGGTTAACTCTTAGACTTTTACTTTTCAGTCGCTGTTCCAATTTAAATTAATCAGGAGAGAAAGAAAAGCAAGTTCAGTTTAGAAACATAAATTGTTAAATGATACTTTCCTGTCTAGTTGTTAGAGAAGCTTAGCATAGTGCTTAAAATATTATGGTTGTACTTTTAGTATAAAATATTCCTCACTGCTGAAGGATGGGATTTCTGAAGAAGGTTAAGATATTTTCTTGTAATTTAGCTATCAAGTGAGATGATTTATTCATGAATTAGTACTAAGTTGAGTACAGCTATATTCATTTAATTTCATAATATCAAAACATTCCACTGTGCCAAGTACTTTGTGAGGAGACCTGAACTCTTACATTTGCAATTGGAAATAGAAATAAGCAACTTCATGTATAGGAAACTGTTTAGGAAGAGGTACTTAAAAATGGTCTGCAATTGCAGTTCAAAACACAAAGCAGACATGCTGGAGTTGTTGTTGTTGTTGTTGTCGTTGTTGTTATTGTTTGTTTTGTTGTTGGCATTATTTTTATTATTTGGGGGGGGAGGGAATGGGTAGGAGGTGTTCATTGTTTTTTAATTTTGTACAAGATGAATTTTAGTGATGGATTCAGGGAGCATAAGAGCAAGTGCTGAAGTAATCCCAAAGGATTCTGTTAATATTATCAAACTTGAATTAATGAGGTTTGAGTTGTAAATGGCCAGATAAATAGAGATGTGAAACTTCAGATTCCACTGACTTTAAAAGAAATTTAAAGCATTTAGCAGCTTTGAACATCAAACACTTCATTGAGGATGTAAAAACCCAACTTTTACAATCACATTTGACTCAGTCTTCATTCCTAAATTCACGATAATTATTGGTTGTGTCTAGAATAAAAGAGAAGACAAGACCTCCTTCATAGCGTTCGATCACTTACAGTTATCTATCTGTTTTGCCCTTTTCTTCAAGTTTGCTGATATTGTCAGGAGTTCATGATGAGCTTTTTGGGGAGGCTATTTGTACATTTTCATGTATTCTGTATGGCTCTGAAAATGTGAGTCTGTATGAAAAGCATGCAGTGTTTGCCTTGTTCTTACATCAGAAGAATTTTTTCTTTTGTCCATTTTATGCTTGTTTCCAAAGGCTTAAAATGCAAGCTTTGTTTCTGCAATAATGGCTTAGTGTAGGCTTACATTGTTGATCCCCTCAGTAGATGCAATGTAATCCACTTTAGTAATGTGAATTTTTAAACAATCATCAGCCTTTGCTATTAACCCTTCTATACTAATGGTAATACCCTAGAAGAACTACAAAGGAATTTGGTGCTCAAGCTTAACATAAGACTTGAAGGACACTTAGCGGCATTTGCATTCCTTAGTCCAGTCACAATGAATTGCAGAACTGATGTTGAACTTGATTGGTACTGTATTCAATATAAAATAGTTGGTTGTGAAGTTGATGCTGAAATAAAAACTTTGCAGGACATTTCTTTGGGAATATGAAAAATTCCTTAAAAGGTCCTGAATAATTAAATGCTACTTGAAGACTCTTCTGTCCTTTGCTTTTGTTCACTATTTAACTAAGCCAGTGGTGTACTGTTTTTCAAAATGCTTGTTCTTTCTTTAAACTACATATGCTTAAATAGCTGCTGAACAAAGATACGCAAGATGTATTCAGTAATGTTATTTGTCAAACTATTTGAGAATGAGTCTTTTTTCCTTGTAATTGGTCCTGTGACATCTTCGTAGCTGAACATCACACATTTTCTTGATGCTTATTAGCGTGATTTTTTTTTTTATAACATCTTACTCTGTTTTTTCAATCCTACCTGTTGACTGTTCTCCCTATCTACCTACCTCAGTTCTTGTATGTGAATGCAGGTCAGCAAAATGAAAACTCATTGATTATAGATATGACCTTTATTGTGAAAAGAGGATGGATGATTGGATTTTGTGTCTCAGCACCCAGAATTACTGCCCTGGGTATCAATAGTCCCACTGCAAAGACCTATCCAAGTTAACCTGTGTTTACTACCTCCCCTTGGAGTATTTTGGGTACCTCTTCTGTGATGCAGTAGAATGGAGAGCTCTCTTCTGATTCAGTGCACTGTGGGAAAACTACTCTGTGTTTCCTGAGGCCTGGGTTTTATGAGGAATCATTGAAGGACTATTAACTGTCTCAATAACGTAGCTTACATCCTCACTACAAAATTATTAACTCAGTTTTGTGAGCTGAGTTGTCTCATAACCAAAAAAAAGCCACCTGGCTTTGATGAATATCTCAAATAAGTAGTAATTTTGTGTGTTTGTGTGTTTTAGAAGGTATGGGCAAGAGATTAGGGCCAGTACTGTGCAGGAGCAAAGACTAAATCGTCAAAGACCATAAATTCAACTTTCTAAGAAAAAATATTAAATTACCATAAATAGCATTTTAGAAATGAGCATAGTTTCTTAGCAATGACAGTGCCAGCCAAGCAGCTACAGTCTTACTGTACCTTAAAAGAAGACAACTGATAAGATACACAAGATATGCACAAAATAAAACTCTTCCCCCTAGCCCCTGCCTCCTGGATTGCACTGAAAGGGCAGTCACCTTGGAACAATCAAACAATTAAGGAGTATACAACACAGTTAACTAATAGGCTTGACTTTACAGCCAATGTAAATGGAAGAGCTGAAGGCTGAAAACAGGGAAGGTTATAAAACTGCTCTGTACTTATTACAGGAGCACTCACCAGTTGGGGATTGCTGCCTAGGGGACAAGAAATTTCTTGTCCTCCAATAGCCATGTCTACACAAAGTGAGTTGATCATTTACTACTTTCAGTTATAAAAAAATCAAGTTCTGTTACAGTTTAGCCTTTAATTAAAAAAAAAAAAAAAAAGAAAAAAAGAAAAAAAAATACTGAGAATATGCTTTGTGGGAATTGGTTGGTTATACGTTCTGGTCTTGTTAGTCTGTCTACAAATGAGTTTGAGGACCAATATACAATATTCATTTTAAAAGGAAATATTTTTTTACCTATGTGCATTAAATTATTAAATGGTGATTTTTTTTTGAGCCTTGCTTAAATATTTTGAATTTTTTTCTGAGTGAGAAATTAAACATTATGAAAGCATTTTGTATCATAAATTTAATTTCTAAATCATGTTAAGTCTTAGTATCTATGGCAATATTGTCCATAATTCTCCATAATGTTTTGTAACTCAATTTCAGAAACAAAATAGTGAGAAATAAAAATAGTGAAACAAAATAGTGAGAAACAAAATTCTCTTTAAAAAAATGCTGCTACTAAAGCATAGGTTATTTTGAAAATTCTGTTACCTACTTTTCTGTTATTGTATAATGAGCAATAATGCTAGTATATTCCAAAATTGAGAAGAAAAAAAAAAGAAATGGAACAAAATAGGCACAAACCAAAATCAAAGTAGTTCAATATAACCATTAAAATGTTGTTTAAAAGTTCTGAATTGCTTGAATCTCATAATTTAACTTCAGAAAACAAGAGGGTACTCTAAACATTCTTCTAGTGTTCATTTTTGATGCTTGAAACTTTTTTCTTAAAAAGCTAATTTCTGAACTAGAGAAGATTTTATATGTATAACGGTTTAAGATAGAGGTGCCACATCTGTTTTATAATGCAACCTACAGGGACATAGACTATGGAAACCTTGTCAGTAGCTGGAAGAATAACTGTGGAACTTCAGAGTTGAGAGGCATTGGTCCATAGCAGCTTCAATCTAAGAAAGACTGAAACTTGGAATTGATGGATCTGTATGAATTTGTATGACAAATTTGTATTTCGGTTTTAACTATCCCCTTAAATTTGGGTATTATGCATGCTTTGTCTCTTGATGCTCCATTCTGTGTCTGTGAAGTCTGCTAATTCTGGATAAAGGTTTATGGAGTGCCTCTCCAGATGGATTGTAGTCCATGTACTCTCACAGGCTGGTTCTACCTTTGGTGAAGGATTGCGATGATAGGAATACATCTGAAAATTATAGTCAGGGGGTGAAGAGTTGTGAATCATTTCTGATTTTGTATGTATGTCAGAAACCCTGTGTGCAAAGGAGACTACAAATGAATATGATGTTTCTCTGCCTTGTTTAACCTCCATCTTATACTGTAATTCCCCAGAGCAGTCATCTAGAACTGATAATATAAATATTTAAACCTTGATGGTCTCAGCTACATGGATTCGACCTTGTGTGATTTGCTAGTTACTGCCTAGATGGATTATTAGTTGTCATCCCACACAAACAAAGGATTACTCATTGAGAAAACTTGATTACCTGAAAATGATGTTGTGATGTTGCATATTGTCAAAATTAATGGGAATTTTAAAAGAAAGGGATGATCACTGGCTATTTTAGAAGAGGCCAGGAAGAGTGATCTATCTGCAGGAGATGTGTTTTGAGTTGAATCCATATAAAGGAGGGGTAAAATAAGAAGCAAAATGCTGGTATCTGAGAAATTTGTCTCAAAGCATTACGAAAAGTAAGATTTGATAGGAGTCAGAGAGCTACAAAATTACTATACTGTTTAATAAAGACCTCTGTTTCTTCTGCTGTTTAAAATTCTTCAGAAGACAATAGTTAGATTCAAAATGATCTAATTAAATTGAAAGTATCAAAACTGTTTGTAAAAGGGCAAAAATAGCACTGTTAAGAACTGCATCCAACACAAAGTACTATGTATAAGAGGAAAATGTCAAATGCATTTAAAATAAGAGATAACAGCCTATGCAGCACCAGAATCCAGGATATTAGGGCATTTCTGGATATTTGCTCAGTATTCAGCCAGAATATTATTCACCAATGCAATGATTTTTATATAAACTACATTTTAAGACTGTACTGTATGTGCATTTCGGACATATAGCAGAGACAGTAGGTGATTATTCCCATCAAGCTGATAGTGGGGAGATGTCAGTCAGAATACTGCAGCCAGATTCAGGGCACCACTCTTGCAGAAAGATGTGACCAGATTAAAAGAGGGCCTGATGCAGAACAAAATAAGTTGTAGGTTCAGTAAACACAGTGTATGAGGTGAGTTGAAATGAAATAGCTTTGTTTCATTTAGAAAAGAGAAGATTCAGTGGTTATATAGCAGTATTCAAATATTAATGCTTGAGGGAAGACTGGTCCTTCAATTAGGAGAGGAAGTAGGAAGGATATTTGAGTTAAAGAGAAGAGCTGCTGAAGTAGGTGGTAGCTGATCACCAAAAAGCTGCTTCTGAGGAGCACCTACTCAGGACTGCTGAATGTGGCTGCAGCCCAGCTGAAATGAGCTTAGAAGAGAAATTAGGAGATCGGGAGTCCTAGAATGGGTAAGATATACCGGAATGCTTTTGAGTTCCTTTTAAGACCTTTATTTGTATATTTTTCACATTGTATTTTAACTTGGAGTCATACAGAAGGATGCTGTTACAGTAATGTTTTCAGATTATGAATTTTAATTCTGTGAATATATATGATGTGTTTACGTAGGAAAGATTGAACTTAAAAGATATTGCGTAGAAAGAATCTGAGAGTTTTCAGAGAAAATTTGAAAGAGGCCCTGTTAGCTAACAGTGAAGAATTATGATATTAGAAACATTTGTAAAGCCCTCTGCTACAGAACATATGGATTCAACATGCCTTGTGTTTGTCCAGCTGGGAGCTTGACATACTTACCTTGAACTGCTCCCCCTCACATGATCCAGAGGTCGGCAGACTGGTTGGAAGTGTCTGCTGGTCTGCAGTGCCCTTTCTTTTTTGCTGAATGAAGCACTACAAATAAGAAGTGGAAGAATGCTGTCACCTCAAAGAATAGATGGAGACTGAAAGCTTGTGAAGCCGTGTGATGATGTTTAAATCTATTTGAATGAATAGGAATCATCAGGACAAGTAATGGGCTGGTTGATTTGGCCTTAGAATTTAAAAACTTCTCATTCATTGTCCTCTCAAATGCCTCTTGATCCCTTCAGCTTTTAAAATATCTCTCCCATTCCTGTTGTTGCTTCAGTCTTTGGCTACCATCAGATCCTATCTTCTATCCCCCTGCTTCTTTTCAAGTTTTATTTTGGAGTTCAGATGCCATAAATCTGTTTAAGTCCAGTTTATTCTGTGGTGCTACTCTCTTCATTAACTGACTATAGATTTTTTTCTTCACATGCTGTAGAGATCAATATTCCAGTAGACAGGATAGAGAACTGCATCAGTTCAAAATATTTGCCCATCATAGTATGCTACTGATAGGTTGGTTGGAAGTATTGATGTGCTGCTTTGTGTGAACATACATGATTGTATACCCAATGCGGTCATACAAAGTTAAATAACAAATGGACCAAATAAGATTGCATCACTTAAAAATTTATTTGTAAAAAAATGTTTTATACATATACATACCATATAGCTTACTCAGTGCTTGAAGGACATACAAGTTCTTTGTCAAAAGCTGGCAAGACACTTTTTTTTTTCATTTGATTTTCTTTATCACGAGCTAGGTATGAGTGGAATGGAACGGACATGGGGGAGAGGCGGTTAATTTTTGGTAAGGCATTATAGTGAGAAGTCTTGCGGTATTCCTTAATTTGTAGAAAGTGTCAATATATTGAAGAAGTCCTTTTCTGATCAGTCTCGTTTTGTAGGTGTATATGTATGTACTGTGTATGTAGGTATATATGTATGCATATATGTAGGTGTATATTTATACACTGACAAAAATACATGTAATATCAGTCAAGATTTAAAAAATATGTTTTTCTTTGTACCTCCTGTGCTGAGATATTATGTGATAGTGATATTAATATGTTGAAATATGACAAATGTAATTGAATCAATAAAATGGAGTTCCCATACTTAACCAGAAGCCAGTTAGGGAAGGATGATTATCTTTTTGATTCATATTTCCTGAACAAAAAGTATCACAGCAAACTCCTAATAAAGTTGAAAAGGCCTTTTTTATGATAGCGTGGTAGATTAGTTCCTTCAGGTGGCATAAATTCAACAAAGGAAAATGGCATCACATTGATTTATGCTTTAAAACATTAAATTAATTGCAACTCTTTCTTCTGGATCAGTGTGATTGTTTCCAGTAATGTCATGTGCCTACTCAACACTTCTTGTTTATTGGAAAATGAACCTTTTTGGAGGAGTCCCAAATTGCTTGGAATTCATTTTTCATCCAACAGGAACAGTGTTTGATCACTTTTCTAATCTCTGTCCAAACCAAGCTGGCTAATTTTAGACAAAGAATCAGTGCAGCCGATAAAGCAGTGATATAATGTAGCAGACACTTACAGCAGAATGAATAAGTCTGTATCAGCAGTTATTATTCAGCGGATGAATACAAAAAAGAGTTAAGTATTCAGTAAGAAAAAAATACCATGATAAAATTCAGTGTCAGGTGATGTACATTATGATTTTTCCTAAATAAATAAATATTAGTAAACTACAGACTAACATGTTTCTGCAGTTTCTCCTAGTATCCTTATTCTTAATTAATCATTTTTATGTTAGAAATGTCAAGATGATTTTCTGAGCACACAAATGAGTGCCTTATCAGATGTGTGTCATATGTACCTGATGTACAGTGAAGAAACAGGTATAACCATCAAAGGCTTGTGAAAACTGATTTCCCTGTTAATGCTTTTAAACAAAAAAAATAATTCTGTCTACTAAAGATATTTCAGAGAAATGGACGAGAGAATGATTCTCTTAAACGTGCACATGAGTTCTTGCACCTGCTAGGGGTGTGGGTGCATTTACAGGCATAAACACATATCTGAGCCCTAAAAAGGACATCTTGTTTGCTTATAAACAAGATGTTTATATATATTAACACTGAATCTACATTGGGAGTGTTTATTAGAAAGTATAGATTTGTTAGGCAGTATTCTATTTGGTCTGTTTTATTTCTTTGATCTAGTTCACTGGCCTACCTTTGGCAGTAAACATAAATAATGAGGTAGTTGTGGTGAAAACTCTAAGAACATTATTTTCATAAGGCCATTTTCAAAGCAATGTTGTAATGCTCTTTCATAATATAGGCCAGTTTGCTAGGAAGTTAGTGTATGAAGACTGAAGACTAGTCTGTGAAGACTAGTTAGTCTATGAAGTATAAGAAGACTTTCAGCTATGAATTGCTAGACAGTTTCTGTAATCTTCAGTTTTAAACTCTACTGTCTCAAAACACAGAGGTGAAACAGTAAAGCTGGTGGCTTGTCCCACTAGCTAGCAGTCTTCCAAAGGAAACTCAGCTGTGACACCACTGTAACTGGATAATCTGGACACCACCCCAAAATGTTTCTGTCTTAATGGCATACCAGTGTGTCAGTGACCTGCATTTGAATGAGTACTGCTTTGTCAGATGCAATTTATCTGGAGATACTGGGAAAAAATCTCCCTTGCATTGCAAGAATGCAAACCATTTCTTCTCTCTTCTAAGCACGAGTCATTATTATATTATTTGTATTACACTAGGGACTCCAGTGGGTTTTCAGATAAATCCACTTTTCTGAGCACTTGGCAAACATAGAGTAAGATGGTCCAGGATCTCAAGGGATACATGGGTGAAGTAAAAGCACAAGGAAATGTGTTGATTTTTTTTTATTTTTTATTTTTTCAATTTCATACTGCTCATTCAATGCTGGTCAGAAGAACTCATGTTCTGCACAATTTAGCACCCTGAGCACCCTGACCAGTCTGCTGTGTCATCAGGTTTTCAGGCTGAAAACAAATTACTTGAACTTAAACCTAAGTCCAGCTCTGCTGACACAATGAAACTTCACAGATTTAAAAAAAGTAAAAGATAAATTGGAAACAGAAACAGTAACACTATGCAGTTTATTTGTGTGTAATTCAAAAATTTGAAGGACTACATTCTCTTCAAGGAGAAGATGTTTTAGGAGTTGGAAATTTGTAACTTTTTAAGACACCTGGATTATCTTGTTTCATACTCTCTGTAAAGACTAAAATGCATTAAAAATGTATATATACATTGTGTATATATATATATTATGTATGTATATATATATTTTTGTTTTTTTGATTATAGTCATAATTTTAATCTTTCTCTGGAAATATTGGAATATGATGGTGTTTTCAGATTGTTATCTGTCCTTTTGCATGCTTTATGTTCAGGCATGTTTTGCGAGCTAGTAGTAACAGCAGCATCTGTTGGAAGTGATCTTTATTGCAACTTGAAGAAAAGCCACTGACTTGCAGCAGATTTGTCAAGTTTGTCTGATGTTTGTCAAAAATACATTTAGGACCATATCCTGAGCTAACGGTAATAAAGATTTGGATGTAACAAGTATGTAGGTTAAGGAAAATTAAGTAAAAGCAAGCAACCAAAACCACCTAGATCAGTGGGATTTTCTAGATGTTTGGCATGTTTGAAATCCTTGCATTCTAATCACATAATTTTACAGGGGCCTAATTTTAGGCTCCCACAGCTGATAAAATCTCAGTGACTGAGTTTGTGGAATGTGGATTTTGTTAACACTTAATGCATATACTTCTTTCTTCTTCTTAATTATTTTCTTTATGATCATGCTTTATTTATTTATTTATTTTTATCCCATCTCTGCAGGTGAGGGATATGACTTCTAGTCTTCAACTCCATTCTTATTTTGAATCTTTTATCCTGATTCACTGACCTGACTGTTTTTTTTTTTTCCATAATCTTTACTTTTATCATACACATTGACCATCTGCTCTTTGTGTTAGTGCTTTCTTGTGTGGCGAGAGGAAACTCTGATTTTCTGTCTTCTTCCTGATTATCTGCTTGGATCTAACTCCTAGCAAATTTATTCAGGAAATAATTTAAACTAACTCAATTTCCCATGGTACTTATGATCTGGACAACAAATTTGCAGGATCTTCTAAGGAACTAAAGAACAGGCTTGGTTATACCAGTGGTCTTGTCAGTGCAAGTTGGAAAACGCTAATATAGAACATTACTGATGATAATTACTATAATTTCATGTGTCTCTGAAACAGTCATATTTCTCTGTCTGACACTTAAAACTTGTTATCCTTTAATACCCATTTAAGGCTGATGTTCACGTTGAGTCTTACAACAATCCAAAGAAGTTTTGGTTTACTGAGGTGAAATAAGCTTTCACTGTTACAGAAAAAAATAATATATATATATATAAAATAAATATAAAAAAAAATTATACTTTTTATAAAATGTAAAAATATATTAAAATATGTATGTTTATATTTTATATAAATGTATATATATGTATATTATATATTTTAACAAAGCATCTTCTGGTTAATTAGCTTAGAGCATTCTATGAAATGCAGAGATTGTGCATGCTATCCTTGGTGTTGGCCATTGGGCAAGGAATTAAATGGGGTTTTCAATCTGTCTGATTTCATATTCCCTATCCCATTTCCTGGGAAAAGCTTAATGGAAAATGAGAAAAATTAATAGCTTGTTCAGCTCAGCTGATAGTCCTGTTTCTTGTACAAGTTCATGTTTTCAAACATTCCTCAGCTTCTGACATGGGTGTTTTATAAGTCCAGTTTAAAGGATAGCAGAGCTATATGAGCTCCTTGGGAATTGCATGGGGTAAATAGTACTGGGGTTCATGGCTTGAACACACTTCCACCTTATGAAGCTTATCTTTGCCTTTTAAATATAAGAAAATCAATAAAGGTATAAAAATGCAATAAATAACAATATAAATAAGTCAAATAACTGCATTGTAGTGACTTCGTGATGGAACTGGAAGGACATGGGCTAGTTGTGGCACCTACACTAATTCAGAATGTTCCTGATGAATTGTTTTCAACAGCTTCCCTTTTCAAATATTGTTTTAAACATCTTATGGATTCTTTCCAAAAGGCTGCCAGACATACAGTCTTCTGCCTCCTATGGAAACTCTTAACTTTTGTAACTTAATAAAGCTCTGTCTTGATTTCTTTTGCACAGGTGGACTTCAATGTTGTATTTCACAGAACATTTTAAAAATTGTTTTCACTGAAGGTTTTCTCCTTCTGTCAGCCATTTGCACTCATGTAGCAAGTTCTAGGATTACTGGTCTCAGAACTGTTGTACTTTGATACTAACTTCTATAGAGATGTAGGACAAGAAGTAGATGCATCAACATAATTTGGCAGGTACAAATAATGTATCAGATGTAAATAAGTGGCAGAGAGATCTCTCTCAGCCCTTCTCATTATTGTCACCCTGCAGTTGACACTATATTTAGATTTTCCAACATTTTAATATCATATTTATAGTTTATACTCACAAAGCAACACAATCAAAATCTGGTTATAGCTGTCTCTATGGTTCATGATCTTGCATCTTTTTCCTAGTTCCAAATGTTGAACTCTCTCCCACTCCCATCAATATATCACCAATTAAAATTCATTATTTACCTTCAGATTTAACTTTGTTAACTTTGGTGCAATTGATTATGACCTTCCCTTCCATGGATTTCTTTGTATTTGAATATGCTTGTTTTCATGAGTGTGAAAAATAAGCAGTGGTCTTGGTGTTTGTCGTTCTTTATTCAGACAGAAATTAACTTCAGTAGAATAGCAAGCGGATAAAATGAGCTGTTTTCATCTAGCCGAAAGTTTAATCTTGCGGAACACTGCTGATTGTATTCACTTGACAGGGTTAGTAATTATACTTAGGGAATGCATATTGTTTCTTTCTGCCACGCTGCCATAAAATAAAGGTTTGTTGATTGTTGTTGCAACAATTGGGCCCTCTTTGTATTGTAATATTCTAAAAATAAGATTGAAGTTCCTAGTGGAATCTAATACTCTCTAGGCAACTGTTATACTTTATAGCAACTGATGTCACATAGATTTCTGAAATTATGCCCGTGTGTCGAACACCCAGAATTTTTAGTCTTTTTTTTCCATTTTAATCAAAACCAACTGTGTCATTACTGTTCCCTCTCCCTTTTCCAACCAGTATTTGGTTTCTGTTGTATGATTTATGAGTACCTGTTATAGTCTTTTGTGTTGATAGTGTTTACCCATCTGGGCTGTCTTAATTTTAGCCCAGTGTAATGTGTCTTTTGGCCAGTTTGCTCTGTGCTGTCTGTCTCTGTTTCCTGAAATCAAAATGCACAAGGAATTTAGCACCTGTGAAGTGATTCCAGAAGGAGGTAACATCAGTGAATCCAGTACTTACTCTTGTTCTTGTTGCAATAAAGTAATGCTTAAAATCAAGAAAAAACCCAAACACAACCATTTAATAGTAGGAGTAATTGAAAGGAACCAAGATCCACTCTGTTTAGCACACCTAAAGAAACAAAGCTTCATTCTTCTCATAAAGTTAAAAGCATTTTCTCTATACACTTTTTTTTTGTATTTTTTCTTTTTCAGTCTATGAGGAAAATTATTTATGTTGAAGGGTGTTTGTCTGTTCTGTGAAAGTTTGATTATTTTACTAGAAAATAGGCAGAAATTCATACAAAGATGGAATGCTCTCTAGATTACAAAAGAAGCTTTTTGAGCATGTGAATTCAGTCAGAGAAATTGCATTTAGAAGAAAATAACTTTATATATATCCTTTTATTCACAGACTTATCTCTAGCTCAAAAATCATAAGGTAAAACATCCTTTTTTGTGTTTGAGTGCCAATGCATGTCAAAAGTAACCAATGATAATCTGGTTAAAAGATGGTGGATAAAGATAATTCGAAAGTTTTTTGTTGGATGGGAAATTTTCCAGTCTTTCCTGGACCATGAGTTTTTTTCCCTCACATTTTACAGCTCTGATAAACAAAAAATGTACATATAAACGATGTGCAGAGGGTTACAATAAAGAGTTGTATAAATACGGAAAACTATTTTTCTTTCTTTGAGGTGCTGATTATAGCATGTGGCATTTGATCTATTGGTACATTTGTGCACTATTTTTGTTTTATTTCTGTGTCCATATAGCTGTAAGCATGATTATCCTTATTTGTCTTGTTTTTTTTTGTCTTGTTTGAAGCATTTCCTGTCTTCTTAAAGGCAACTGTAAAAATATCTTCATATTGATATGTTCATTGATTTTCACTTAAGATGTATTATGTAATTATATGTGTTAATTATCCTAAATATTGAGATGTGTGCTTTTAGCAACTATTTATTGTAGATTCTGTGAGAAAAGAAATAGCTCATTCTGCCCCACAGAGCACATAAAGATTGTTTGTCAGGCAGTATCAGAAATTTATTGCAAGTAGTGTCTACAGCTTGCAAAGAAGAAGCAGATACAGAGTTAGTATGAGTTAGCTGTCACTATTTGTGAAATGAGTGTTATTTTTGCTGTAACTTTCAATGAGATACTTAGGAGCTCAAGAATGCAAACACTGGAGATCAAGGATTCCACTTAATTTTTTTTTTTTTAAAAAAGCCTAGATGAAAAATAGACGTACAATTTGGAAGTGACTGAAATTTTGGTAAATAGATATCTTAATAGCAAACAAGGACTCTCCACTGCAGTTACAGGTAATCCCAGTGACACCTTAAGTAATCAGCCCTACTATTTGACCAATTCATTCTGGAGTTTAAACAACACCATGGCATCTAAGTGAGCAATCATGAAAATGAGCTGGTTAAGGATGCTGTTAACATACATTTTGTAATCAATAAAGTGTTTACTTCTGAAAATAATTTCTTTTAAAGTAACTAATTAATGGACTGAAAAGTCAAAATCTGGAGGGAGACTTGTTAACTGGAAAAAAGCTCTTCCATCTCTGATGACAATTATGGGGAGTTCCCCACTTCTCTGAAGTGTTTTCATACTCCCTTAAATTTTGAACCATAAAATATGGTGTAGAACCATATTTGGAAGCAGGAATCAATGACAGGAATGCAAGACATTCTCACAAGTTTAACAAAAAATTGTATTTTGAGCAGAAATGTCTACAGTATCTATTTCTTTCTTATTTTTCTTTTTCCTTCCATTTTAAAAAGCAAGTACAGGTAAGCACTTCTAAGTATTGAGTATAAAGTAAGTACAGCTGCAGATGTAGTTGTTTAAAGAATGGGATGCAGCTGGCTTCCCAGTCTTGTCCATGCCAGATAAGGAAGTGGCTTTCCTTGGAGAAGAGGATTAGGAATGTGTCTCCTAAAAAAAAAAGGAATAATAGATCCATATTTCTTTCTTAAAGGTAGGAAGCTCTTGCACTGGGTATAAAAAACAAAGCCAAACAAACAAACAAATGAACCTCTCACTGTTCTGAAGTGAAAGTTCTGAGCAAAGCTATAATGCTGCATGGTTTTATTCTTTGTCAGATTTCCACTTTCTAATAAAAGCTGTGAAAAAGTTGCCATTATATTATTATAATATTGTAATCTGATTAAGTAAATATGAGCTACCTGTTACTTAACACATATTTATGTCATTTTAAGTCTGTTACAGTGAGTGTATGAGTGTCTCTAAGTTAAAAAGGAATAAAATCTGGAGTAAACAAGCTATAATTTCTTCCAAACATGGGATGTATCTTTCAGATATTTGTCAAAGAACACATATCATGGGTCTCTAGTCCAAACAAGACGTTTATGTATTGTAAACATAATTACAAACACTTAGGATGAGTCTTTATTGAAGTATTCTTGATATAGTACCTTATCTGTTCTTGCTTGTAGTAACAAAAAGGACCTTTCAGTCATTGAGTTGGCCTTCTATTAAGTTTTAGTAGTTACAGTGAAGTTATGGAGTTGCACCTGATTTTGTTCAAGTTATCGAAAGTAGTTCTGGGGGCATGTTTTGGTGCTTTTAGGGGGTGTAAAGGGGAGAAAATATTTAGCATTGGCTTTGCTTTCAGTTGTCATTTTCACCATACAAATAATTTGTGGTCAGTGCAACCCAGCAAGGAGCCTCCTTTTCCTCCAGATGGTTGTGACATTTGAGTAAACCTTGGAGGATTAAAGGCACTCTAGTGAGCACTCACTATAAACTCTTGACGCAACATGACAGTCCTAATCTGGGTTCTGGGCTGATTAGGTGGCTATGAGCTCAAAGGAAAAAAGAAAAAAAAAAAATCCAACTGTGCAATAACCATTTACCATTAAAGACACTCCCCCCCCCACAAAAAAAAAAAAAAAAAAAAAAAGGAAAACAAAAAGGAAAGTCTTGTATCCTAAGTTTAGTCTAAAGATTAATATGCATACAATGCAAACTTATGTAAGTTAAGTTTTCAGATATAATAATTAACTAACTCTGTACAGTAACTTCACTTTGTGTAAAGCTTTTCTGTTTGTGCCTGACTGAGCACAGCTTGATAGAAATGTCTTTTCTGTATATTAAAGACAGTTTGCAAACAATCTAAATGGTTAAATGATAATAGAAAATACAGAAATTGATCTGAATGAGACCCTTAAATCTAATTATGCATTGTCACCATCTGCTGTAATATGGTATTAGAAAGATGTGGAAAGATATACTCTACCTTTGTTTGGAATAGGGCAAAAAAAGATCACTATTTTACATTTATTATGAAAGAAGAATTCATTTGCTTAATCACAAGCTCATCAGAAATTATGCTTTTTATTGTTCAGTGTGGTTATAAATATTTAAGACAAATATTTGATAAAATATTATTTTGATTTGATTAAAATAAGAATGTATGGGTGACTGTGTCTTTTTTTTTTTTTTCCTCCTGGAATTATAAGAACAATAATAAACTTTCAGAAAATTGTATGGCAGGTGTAATTATTCAGCATTCCACATTTTAAAGGTAATTTATTTGTTTTGGCTGAATGCCTGCTAAGTTGTACTCCTCAACACCTCTCCTGGTACAAGAACAATGCTTCAACCATGGCTTGTAAATGGTCTCACTTATCTATAGATTATTTTTACTGCACAGCAACTGAATAATTTGTTCCTTTATATTTTTTCTAAGTCTATCAGAGCATGACAGTCCAGTATTTTATTTTGAAAGAAGAGCCAGTGATAGTTTTAGTTTTATAGCCTCTGCCTTTCCCAACTCTTTCTTGTCTTCCATGGTATTTTAGCACTCAAGTAAGATGTACCACAGAAATATCAGCTGAAATATACGTTGTGATTTATTCTAGCAAATGTAATTCCACTGACATTTCAGAAAATAAATGACACTGTTTAAGGACCAATTCAAAACCAATGGTAGCACCTAACATATTCCAAATGTTCAGGTATTAGATAGTACAAGATTCTGTGTTTTTGCAAAGCTCAAAAAATCCTTAACTATGTTTGAGTATTTGCTGAAAAGAAAACCATTGCACAGAATCTGCAAGAGTTCAAAGAAAGTCTGACTAGATTAAGTTATTTAGTGAAATCTTCTAAATTATTTGTTTGCATTCTGAATTTCTTTTATAAACATTTCAATTAAAACATCAGGCTACCTTTTAAAAAGAAACAAGTTTTAAGGCTTATGCAAATTTATCATAGATGTTATTGGTAGAAAACCGGGATTTCATATCAGGTTGCCCCATGTAACATAAATAATTGGAATGCTTTGATTAAAAGGAAACGCTTTTTAAACAGCTTCATTAAAAACATGCTCTAAAAAATAAGGAAAAGGAAACCAAAACAAAATAGAAATGTTATTTCACCATATATTTTATTCTTCTACCTATCTTTTCACTTGCAGTCTAATACCACTAAGTAGCTATCTGGCATCTGAGTTACATCTCTTCCAAACCACCACCGATTTGCTCAAATGTGTGGCCTGGATTTCTTAGATTTTGCCAAATCCTCTGTAAACATTAAATAAGAGTGTGAAAAGTCCAAGCCTGACCACACTCAAATGTCTAGCAAGGATCCAAATTATAATTTTAAGGGGCTGAGCTGGTAACTGGTTATGAGAGTAACTGGCAATTTCAAAACACCTACTTATCTTTGTTGTAAATCAGGACTGGGCTTAGAACAAAATTCCAAATGTATTTAAAATATTGCAGTACAATTTTTGTGTTTTAAGTATTTCTTTAATCCTTTTGCTATATTCTGCAAGAAGGGGAGTTAAAACAATGCCAAATTTATTCCATTTGCAGATGCCTCTGCTCACTCCCATCCTCAGGTTTGTTTTTCTTTCATTTCTTATTCTATTTAATGTGGCCTGTATTTATAGCCACTCATGGTGGGAATACAATGGTGTTGCTGCAGGCTTCCCTTTAATGGCTCCTAGCCAAAGATAGACATTGTTCCCATTGCTTGAGGCTGTTCAACTGTGCAAGGTTGCCTGGAAACCTTCAACTGAGTAAAACCTTCCAGTCACTCTCCTTTACCTCCCAAGTTATACCATTTGAGTGCTTAGGGATTCAGAAGAGGATCACAGTCAATGTGGTTGCTTTTTATGACCTTTTTGATGCTAAACCAATGACCTCTTAAATGCAGCAGTGTAGCTCCATATTGTAGCGTGTGTGAAGATCTAGCTAAAAAACAAACACCATGCCAGCCAGGAGGGAATGACGTTGGGTGCCCTCAAAGTCCATTAGCTGGTGATTTAAGGAAAAAAACAAACAAACAAACAAACAAACATAACTGGTAGCCTCTGCTTTAGATACCATAGAGAAAATCACCTTTAACTTGTGTCGAGACAGTTTGTCTTACATGGTCTGTAATTAATACTAAAGCAATGTAGTCTGGCCCCAAAGCTCAATATACCTATGTTTTCCCTAGCATGCACTTCCCTTTATCATGCTGTTTCTTTTTCTTGGGTTGCAGAAATCATATTTTACTTGAAACAGAATTTGAGTGAGTTGTTAGTTATTATTTTGAGAAAGGACAACAGGACAAATAAAATCCAATGCTAATTTCTCACATTTATTTTTAATACATCTTTCTACATAAAAATCTAAATAATGTTACTTGCTGATCACCTGCTATGTTAAACCAATGACTATTTCAAGCAGCAAGTACTCTAGGTGTTTTCAATTGGTTTGTAACATGTTATTTATATGTATGATAAATGCCGAGGCATGCTGTCTGAATATGGACCACATGATTTCTTGGTAGTAGATATCCCTTTAATATAAAGAATACAGTTGAAACAGTCTGTTATAACACTGTTAGGAGAAACATTGACTGAAATATAGGTGAAACATTATCTTCTTCGTGGAGAACTGAATACTGCCATCACTTCCCCAAGTAGCACAAGCCACAGATCTGTGGAAACAGATATTGCTTCATGATAACTTAATCAGTCTTCTATTCTCATGGTTTTCAGTTGTCTTCTGCCACTATTTTGAGTTAGTGATTTAAGTATTAGGTTATAAATACACATTATGCTGTGGATCAGGATGTCACTGCTGACTTGGCCATGTGAGGCTTCAGGAGTTGATTCATGCTGGCACAGACCACTAAGGACATCCCCAAATTCCCACCATTTCCCCCCCCCCCCCCTTTTTTTTTTTTATTTACCCGTTGCCTTTTGCTTTTACCCAACCTTCTCCTTCCCTGTTAAGGCTAAATCTATACTGAACTAACTGTCAAATACACCTTTATTGCGTATCCCTACTCTTAGTATTTGAAGAACACTGTGTGATACCATCTAGTTTGTGGCCTAGTTGTACTGTGTGTGTTCTGCTCCTGCACTGAGTTCTGAAATTATGAAAAGATGACTAAATAACACTGGAAGGGTTGGAACTAAAGGATAAATTACACATATTGCCTCTCTTCTCCTGCACCCAAATGTTTTAATTAGTCCACAGAAGCAAAAGGAGTAGGTCCTTTTCCCAAAAGAAACTAGGTCCAGTTATGAATATAAAATAGCAAGTTGGATTGAAAGAGTAAGACTCATCTAGAATATAAAAGAAGAGAGAACACAGTGACTTTGAGTTTTGCTAGTCTCGTTGTAATCACTATGTGATGTGAAAGAGACACACAATTTTATAACATGCTTCTTTTTTTCCTTCATCCCTAATAGAAGTTGAGATAATTGGCTGTGACTTGGGGTTACTAACTGGTACTTTATGTGCTCATATGTAAAGTCTAGTTATAATTAAGCCAATAACTATGACAAAGAAACAACAACAACAGAAAGATTCTTAGATAAAATAGATAAACTGTAACTACCTGTCCTGCTGCTAGCATTCTGAAACTATGTCCTGCAGCTCTCATCAATGCAATTTAATACATGGGCATCCATAAGCAGAACAGACTTCAGTCTTGCTACAGAATGAGGTTCACAGTTATTGCAGCAAATAACTTCTAACTTCTCAAATCAAAAGTCTGTGTTATGAGAACATCTTTTGCGTCAATAAGAATCCCAAAGTGATTTTGTTATCTACTGCCTGGGAGATTGCTTAGAGCATAGCTCCAGGTTACCGGGATAACCAGCAATTTCTGTAAATGTATATGGACGTAATGCTACTCTTTTTTTTTTTTTTTTCCTGCTAACTTTGTAGATTTTAATGGTGTAAGTTCATAATTGCAGTACCTTGCTTTGCTATAGATAAAACTGTAGTTAAAAAAAAATCCTCAAGTTTTTTTTTTTTTTTTTTTTTTTTTTTTTTTTTTTTTTAATCCTTACACTGCTGTTTTAGGCACTGTGAAAATAATAACTTATCAGGGTAGCAAAAAGACTTCGGGAATAGAGCAAGTTATGCACAGCTGGAAAGAACAACTATCACATAATAAAACTTAGGACCTCTTTGTTGAAGTGTCCGTTAGTCACCTATTTCTTTGTTTTCTTTATTTACAGGATTTAGTCTACCTAAGTATCTAAACTAACCTCTTTTAATTTATTTATTTATTTTATTCCCTTTAATTAATTGAATAATGTTTTCAGTGCAGGAAAATAGTGAGGAACAGTGTGAGCAAACTCAGAAGGATTCAGTCACTCCATATTCATGGGCCCATGGATGCCAACTGTGGTTTAATTTGGAAAACATAAAACAGTAGTTCTAGGGTTCCAGAAACCATCATGGGCTAAATGGGGGGAAAATCCACTCCATTACTGGGAATTAGGGGCTTACACTTGAGGAGAAAAAAACACACATGAAATGTAGACACAGCAGGGCTTATTGGGAGTGTGAAATATGAGTTGCAGGCTACCTTATGGTAGCTCCATTTGCTGTATTTCTATCCTTGTCTTGGAGGCCATGCAGTGAAGGAGTGTAGTGACTATAATATAGTCTTAAGACTGTAGCATAGTCCTATAGGAGTTCAGTGAAGTTACAGAGGTTGGAACATCAGTTGCCTTGAAAACTGAGTGGAGAATGAGCAAGGAGTTTGGAAAGACTGTCAAGGAACAGTGAAGATAATGCATGTGGAGTGTTTACACTACTGAAGTGACATAATGCTGTAACATAAATCTACACAGAAGACGTGAAACTAGGGGAAATCACTGCAGAGCATTACATGATTCAGTAAGAAAGCTGATAAAGACTTACTGATCTCAAAATATAGCTAAATATGTCTCTACATTTGGGGGAGTTGAGAGATTTTAGGGAAAAGCAGAAGTAGAAAATATTTTTCAATTTCTTGCAATAGATATTTATTGTGATATAAATGATAAGTTCAGCGATGCCCTGAAGTGAGAAAATAGGATTCCCTATGCACTCATGAGAGAGGCAGCACAGGGCAGTGAGACCAGGGTGCAGCAGAGAGGGATGGCGCAGGAGGAAAGCTGACAAGGAAATTTGTATATATAAATATAGGAGAACATAATGAAGAAGTCTGAGTGTTAAAAAGAATAGCAGTGAGGAAGGATAATAAGAGGAAGGATATTAATGAACTGGGTGGATTACAAAAAGGAGGTAATAGAGCTGACTCTGTGAGTTCTGCTCCATTTCTGTATGGGGAGGTGAGTCACTCATTGTGACTTCCCAAAGAAGGAAACCATAGTTTCCAGTGCCCAGACTCACACTTTGAACATTCAACATTATTTCCTTATTGCTTTGTATGCATACATATAAATGCAAAAGAATAAAGCAGCACATCTGTATAAAAATACAGGAAAATCTGTCCTTTGCCCCACTGCGTGGCATATGAATGAAGTCCTGTTTACACGATGAAACAGTATTTTAAGGTGGTCATTTTCAGTCATAACTTCTTTGTAATAACCCTAAAAACATCTTGGCATAGAGTGATTTGTTTTCAACTATGATCTCATACGCATTAGGTCTTATTTTAAAAATTTGCTTCTATAATTCTCACGGTAGTGTGTAATGTATTGTATGATCATATATATGTGTGTTCCTGAGTTTCCTTAAGAATTTCCTGTCATAAAGGTTCTAATGTTCTCTGGCATTAGGTTTTAAGTGACATATAGTCCCTAGATGAATTTACTTTTATTGTCAAATATAACCTTTAAGTTACTGTAATCAAATATATACAAGCCACCTTTATTTCTGATCATCTATCAAGACACAGTGGGAAAGTTTTAACAATGTGCAAGGAGGCTTCAATCGCACTTTATTAACACTTGTGAATTTCTCATGTGGTATGTGCTTCATGGCATCCGCAGAGATGCTTGAAGTCCAACAGGAATAGGTATGTAATGCTTTTCAGTTAAAGAAGTACAAGTAGACATGAGCAGATTTCAGTCCTTTAGCAAAGATTGGAACAAGCATCAGAGTCACAGCCCCGAGCACGGAAAGATCTGTCAGTGGGAATCTAACATTTCAGTGAATGTGCTGTTGCACTGATGTTGCACAATGTCTTATTCCTCTAGGATTACCTGAGCATGCCAAGATATTACCCAGAATAAAATAAAACTGAAAAAAAAAAAAAAAATGACAAAAATAAATACACAAATACTTTGCAGAAAGCATTTAGTAATTTTCAAAACTGGAATAGTAAAATGCAAGTGAAATCACTGATTGTACATTTGACAAAAATGAGCAAAGCTTTATCAGTTAGAAGGAAAGGTGGGTATATTTTAGCTCTAAAAGTAGAGAACTGTGGCTAGTGCATTTTTTTCCTCTCATACACACACATCCTTGGAAGTATTTGACTCTGACAAGGGAAGGAGAGAATGCCTCTTTTTTTCTTTGCATTTGAACTTACTAGTGAGCTTGACCAGCACTACTAGTTTCAATTACAAAGGGATACAGTTCACATCCTTGGAAGATAGAATCTAATTTGTATAAGCATCTTCATCAGTGGAAACAAAGTGACCTATGAAGGTATCAAACTATCCCAATGAAAAGAAATCAAATAGAATAATATATGGATCTCACTTCAGAAATCAACCCTGCTAAACCATGTTGGTTGTTTATTATGAATTTTTCATCTTTGCACAAGAAAAAATTAGACAGTCCAAACCCAAAAACTGGAGTTTCTGAACTGTTGTGAGTGGAGTTTAAGAAAGCTGCTAACAACTCTGTGTGTATATGTATGAAGTTATGGTACAGCTCCATTTTTAAAACACGACTGCAGTTAGTGATTCATTGTAGTTCTAGTTAAAAGGTTTTCAACATTTGCAATAGATGGTGAAGGCCAGATCAAAGAATTATCATTAAGTCTAACTGTACACAGAAATTTATGAAGTGATTCCTGCATTAAACACTGTTTTATGCTTAACTGAGATAAAGCAATAGAAATGAGTCAAGATAAGCATTTTCAGTTAGCCTCCTTGTCTTTTTGTCCAAATGAAGAGAAAAGCCAGTGTGTACTTTTAGGTCTGGGAAGTAGTATTTAATGTGCACCACCCCTTGAAACTGTTTCTGCTCTCTAAGCCTTCATTGTCTGAAACAGTGGGAAGCAAGTTTCTTAGCAATAGTAAGATGTAAGGAAAAAAAATACATTCATATAGATTTTAAATAGTAATGAATAAAAACCAAGCCATGGATTTTGCTCTTGGATTTAGATTCCATTAGCTGGAGCCTATTTTTTTTTTTTTTTAATCTCATACTTCTGTTTTTATTGTCAGCTGTGGTGTGGTGATGAAGCTTTCCAATGGAGATTAATACAAGCAGTGTAGATTTGCTGAAATAAAAATCTTTAAATCTATGCGAATGTAAGACATCTAGAAGATTGATATTATGAACACTGAAAGGAAGTGAAACTTTGTGGATTGCCAGTGCTCAGATGTCTCATATGAATATGAAATGTTCTGCTTAAAAATAAAGGGAAATCTTTAGGATTAAGTTTTTTATTAAGTGAGAGAGAAATATTAGAGAACTATTAGCTGTACAGACTAAACAATCATGATACTATAAAACAGAATCCAATATGTGTGGTAATTTTTTTATAATGTGAAACACTTGCATAATGTATAGCATACTCTGTAGATTTAAAAAATAGGGGGCGGGGGTGTGGATATATGTAATATACCCATCTGTAAAAAGAAAATGAGCAAAGAATTGGGGACATAATATGTATCATCATTGTTTTATATTTTATACTAGCAAAGAAAATAAACTTGGGAAAAAATCGTATCTGCTTTTCTTAATTTTGTTTTGTTTTGTTTTCTCCTGAGTTTTAGTTGTGTCCCATTGTGATGAGTAAAATTGGGGCCACCTGTTTTCCACTGGGCCTTTTTTACTTTTTGTAAGTTTGTAATATAACATGCAAGTATTCCTATCAGAGTTGTTTGGGAAATCTGTTGTGAATTAATAAAAATCAAATAAATAAAATAACAGACTGCTGTTCTTTCTAAATGGTAAAGAAAATAACATGAAATGGCTGCTTTGTGGTGGAAACCAGTGAACTTGTTCAGTGGCATATAAAAGATTTGTGTTTTAAAAACACACAATATATACACACAATATATACAATATAAACACACAAACTATAGTCCCCCATCCAATGCCTCACAATGGATATTTGAGTTGCTGAAGACAATGGGGTATATTTTGGGGTGACACCAGGGAGAAATAGTTGGACTGTATATAATCTTGTTGAGCTGGATTGAAAGGATTTCTCATATGTCCTGTGGCAGTTTTAGTGTTTCCTGTCCACAGGGTTAGTTCTGATCCATCTGAGCTGCAATGGGTGCAGAAGGCTTTCCTCGGTCCTCTGCAGAATGGGGGAGTACACTTCTCCTGTCAAACCCACTGAAGAAACAACCTTCTTGTCTCCCAGAGTGTCCGTAAATAAAAGGCCATCTACTACAAAATTGCTTGTGAAAAGGAAGAACTCGATCTGCTTCTGGTCAAGATGACCTATGTAAGAATTTGCATGGGACAAACCTTTACTGAAAAATTTAAGGATGTATAAATCAAAACACTTTTGGTAGTCTGAAACACTTTCAGACTTTCTCTTGAAGAAATACTTTCTCTTGAAGAAATAAAAGAAAGGAATTGTCCATGCAGTGTTTATGAGAGAAATAATCTATATCTCAAGTTAACTGCATATATGTCTCTTGCTTTGGTTTTGGTGGGAAGGAAGCAGTTCTATATGTTGAGCATCATTTTCAAATGAAAGTAAGAAGCTCAAAGAGCCATGTGGAACCTGACCAGCATGGGGGTGCAGGGAGGAAGAGTGTAAAGTAGAAAAAAGACACTTATGTATTGAGAGAGAATGTTTTGAAGAATAATGCCATTTTCAAAGTGTTCTTACTGTGTTTAGAAAGTGAAAGCTAATCATACTACATACAAAACAGAACTTTAAAGTGTATCAGCAGTACTATAAACTTTCCTCCATTTCATTACAGCACTTACATGTAGATTGTAAGTAGTAAGCACAACTTTGCTATCTCAGACTGCAGTTAGTGCTGTGTTCCCTGAAGTCAGGCATTTTGGGAAGTCTTCCTTGGTCTAGTAGAAATGGTATAAGATAGACTTATCTATATATGCTTGTTTTCTACCTGAGAGAATACACATTTACTAGAAACATGCCAAAGTGGCGTCTCTTCTGTCCACCCTGTAGATTCTGAAAAGAATTATGGGAAGGCAGACTTTTTTCTCAGGAAGGGACTCTTCTCCAAGGCCCACCACTTGCCTCACAGTGCTCACCACCATTTTGTGAAGAGAAAAAGTAGATCTGTAAACCAGGTATGCTGACAGGATCTGGATCTTTGTTTATGTTCATACCTGGTACACAATGCAACATCCCAGTCATCGTAGTGCTGGGCAAGAGTCTCCAGGTCACTGCTAGAGGAGGAGTAGCTAGAAATAATGTTGTACATCGTTATTTTCCAACTTTCTTCTGAAAGCAAAATAAAGACTCTTCACAAAGAAACTTGTGAAAAAAAAAAAAATCACTGAAAATCTGATTTTTCAAAAACATTCAATTAAATGTTATTTAACATAAAGCTGTTTCAGTATTAAGATAATATTCTATTTGTTTCAACTGAAAATATTGGTTCAGCTCTATAATAAAACATTACTTAAATTTGTAAATTCAAACTGCCATGTATTGTTTGTTTGTTTGTTTATTTATTTATTTTCAGTTTTTGTTCTCATTCTCTCCTGCAGTTATTATTTTCTGGAAGATCATAATTTCTATAACACTGTCGAAATTTCTTCTTGATCAGAAGAGACATAGGGCATTTTAATATCTGCAACCTAGCTGATAGGCATTTCCAAGGTACCAGCTTCAGTCAAATGATAGTACCTTTTTTACAGTCCATGAGTAAACTGTTGAAAGAAAAGATTAAAAGATTTTTCCCCTCAGCACTGGATGTTGCAATTATCCATTTGTAAAAAAAAAAAAAATAAATCACAAAATGGGAAGAAATGCAGTTCTTCATGTTGAAATACGGACTATGAAAATGATCAATCACTCAGAATACTTGTATTTTTTTTTTTTTAACTCTGAAATTCTATCTAAACATGAATGTGAAGGTATAAAGCATGTCAGAATTATTCATAACATAGAAAACTTTATTTTTGTTCTGTTTTGTACATCACTGTTTCAATAGTTTTTCTTTTAGATATATTTTTGCATTTGAAAATGACAGTGTAATATGAAAAAAAAAAGAAGCCATCTTTAAAATCTTATAGTCATGCACACTAATTCTTATTTGGGGTAATATATTTAAATAACATTTAAAAATTAGTGGCCTGTGTGAATGTTAAAAATTGGTAATTTTTTTTTTTTTTTTTAACTGATGCTTGTGATAACACTATTTTGCTGAAAATTTTGTTTATGGCTTTAGTTAAGTTTTAATTTGACATGGAGGTAGATTTTTGTTCTGATGGGTAGAATTGGTCTATTTATGTTGTGGATTACTCTGTGGGTTGCAAGGAATTTGCATAGCATTGGTAAAGAGGGATTTCTACTTTCACTAATCCTTACAGATGTGTGGCTGGTGACTAGAAATTCTTGAGTTTCTCAGTGAAATATTGTCACTTCCCACAGTTTTCCTCAACTGTTCTGATGAATTTCCAGACAGATTTCACAGAATTATTTGAGGTAACACTTGCAGGATGAGATACAGTTGCTTGTGCCATACTGTATTTAGACAATGAAACATCTTTATCTACTGTTGGGCAATAAATTATTATTTTTACCAAAGGTTGTGCGTGACAGGAAATTATGTACCTCCTGTGAAGATAATGAGGGAGGTAATGTCCTGCTATGTCAGTTATACTGATTTTTATATGAACTGGAGTTAACTTTAACTAAGAAATTATGTAGGAGTATCTCTCTACATTCTTGAAATCTACTCAGGTTTGTGCTTCTACTGTCTTAGAAACTGTTTTGGTAGGCAGATTCCTATTGTAAAACTTGCTTCTTAACTGTGTTTGAGAGAATTATTATGGTAATATATTTGGGGAGAGGTGTATGTTCCTGTATTTTTTGTGTATATATATATATATTTTTTTTTTTTTTGCATTTGTAATTTATTTTTCCATATGGGACATAACAGAAAACACCTATTGAGAGAGTTTTAGGACATTTTGTGTTTTTTTAATTCTCTGGCTTCTTCTCAGATTTGGCTGATGCTAAAACATCTGTGAGAATTTACTGCAATAAGACCTAACTTTCTTTATTGATTTAAAAAATGACAGCAATAAATTTCCTTTAGGTTATGTCTGTTAAACTTCTTTGGGATTTCAGTAGGATTAGTGCATCAGAAGAGGAATATTTAAGGAATTTCTGTATCTGCAGGTTATAAACAAGAACTCTGGAAATGAATGTACTATAGGTATATCCCTTTATTTACCCTTAGGAGAAGCTGTATAGTATAATTATATGTTTAGTCCAGATGAACAGAGTAGATAACACCCGATATAAAGATGTCTTTTTTTTTTTTTTCTTTTTCTTTAATACCACTTGTTCTCTAGCTGAATAAGCACTGTCTGTATGTGTAAGGCCCTGAACAGATCCTGGAGCTGATAAAGTCAGTGGTAATGAAGTGCAGTTGCACTAAAACCTGTAGATGTCAAAGCCCTATTGAAATAGAAGAAAAGTTCCATAACTAAGTGGTTTTTGTGCTTTGCAAATGAATTTCATTGCTGGATTGGAAAGGCAAGCTCCCATGAAGACGAAGGAAAAGAGTTGTTCTCCACAATGAAGACATCTGATTTAGAGCTATTCATCCAAGCCCCCTTTAAGTCAATTTGGAGAAAAACAAGTCAAAGGTATAAATGAATAATGGGTGTGAGTTGCTTAATGCAGAGAAAATCTTAAATTGTTTTGATTATTTGCATCCTATAAATGTCTCTAACTAAAGGGAGCATAGATTAGTTCCCCTGTGCAAGTCTGCCTTATAGACTTCAGAAGCTTAGTGAGATGAATCTAGCTTTGCCACACCCATGTTTTTGTAATTTAATATCCTATTGAACTTTGATGTCATATTTGTCTCTACAAATATTTGTTGGTGGTTGTTTGTAGATTTTTATTTTTTTTTTTCTTATCTGACAGGCAACTTTTCAGTTTTTCAGTTTCAGTATTAAAGTTTTTTTTGTTTGTTTTGTTTTAAACTTTTCTCTTTGGAATGTGGAAAAAGTGTACAACCTTAATACTTCCTTGTTTTACTTCGTGAAGAGAATAAAAAAAAAAAAAAAAAGAAAAAAAAAAAAAGGGCTCACAGATTAATCTGTATTGAGTACAGAAAATGAGAGTCCACCTAGGAAGAGAAAAGGAGGGATGATATATAGTTGTTGATGTCATGGTAAAAATGCCATCTAGCATGGCATACACAAAGAGCTTACTGGAGCATTCAGGTATAAAGAGCTGGGTTGAATGCCTACTAGGGGACTAAGTACTGCTGCCTCTGGGATATTTAATACATGCCTTGCATTTTCTCATTTCAGCAGTTCATATGAGCTATATCTAACCCCTAGGGTTTAAAGAGGGGAGGTTCATTCTAACTATCAAGTTTGAAGATTAACAGTCTTTTGAATTAGTGGATATCCCAAATGCCTTTGCCTTTATATGTGTTTTTATTGCTCTATAGTTGAAGTTCCACTTGGTCGCATAAGTGATTAATTTACTTAATCAGCTCTTAGTTCTGTATTCTATACGTAGCGCCAGCAAAATCCAGTTTTCCTTAACCATGATGTCATTTCTGTTTTATCTTATGGCCATTGTATGTTACATTTACTTACTTATATTTTCAAAAACAGCTTTATTAGGAGATTGATGCCTGTTAAGTAGCAAAACCCTTTGACAGAAATTCTGTGGAGGGTAGAGGGTTTTGGAGTGATGATTGACTTTTTGTTATATCTTTACCTAGTCATCATCGACCTGTTTCACAGTGAGTAGGTCGATGCTGTCGATAAAGAGCTTACAGATGCTAGACACGTTCATTTAATCCTTTCACACTTCTAACACTATAACAAGACCAGAAGTCTATTTCACAGGAGCTTGCTCTGCCAGAGTTTTTGACTCCTACTGCTTTTGAAGACTGGTCTGGGAAGAACCAAAAAGGGAAAATGACCTCTTTCCCCCATCCCACTCTTTTCTAGATGATCTTTCTGTTCTGGCAAAACTCAATGTTCATGCTTCACAGAGACACAGAATAGAGTCAGCGAATGAGACAGCAAGTGGTTTTGCACGTCTAAAATGGCATTGTGTGTTTACAGGTCACTGACAGTTCAGAAGCAAATGATCACAAAAGTGTAAGAATCTATGCTTTAAACAGTTATGTGTAATGTTAGACAGTGGCCAAAGGTTACTACCACCTACCAAATCACAACTGAGGACAGCTTACCCTCTTCATTAAACACCAAAAAGACAGTGACGATCACAACTTGGTTTTTATTCTATTGATAACTGGGGATGGCAGTGAGCTGCTAAAAGTAGGCTTTTTTAATCTGCAAGTGCATACTACTTGTCTCTGAGTTTTCTAGTACTTTGCTGAGGATCTCTGTTGCTTTTGGGTAGATTGCAGTAAGTGAACTAATTTTTAAAAGGATAAATGGATTTGCACTTCAGATCAGTCTTGAAGAGGCATTCTCCTTAAGGTTGCAAATAAGTCCTGGAGAAAGGAGTGAGAGATGAGAAGAGTGGACCTTCTGTCTTTATAATCTGAGAAGCTGTGTTTCAGGATCACAGAATGAACATGGAAGACTTCTCTTTTAATAAAGGCACTAAAACTAATTATTAACTTCTTTCATTATGATCAAAAGTGAACAGGAGAATTAAAAAGGGTCTGTGTATGATACCTGAAACTACCTGGCTAATAATTTGTGAATCTTGGTCCTATAGTTATCTCAAAGTCAATTAAAGTTAATTTATTTAATGATATTTCAAAGAATGCTTAATTGTCTGAAGGTTGTCTGATCTGCATCTTTGTGAGAATCTGGCAGCCTTACAAAACATTATAACTATGTGATGAAAAGTTTGGCAGAAGAGATAAGTTCTACCCCAAAAAATAACATTTTGAGTTAAAAGCAATTTTGTATCGAAAACTCTTTCACCACAGGAAAAAAAAAAAAAAAAAAAAAAAAAAAAAAAAAAAAAAAGCAGATCATTAGATTGTATGAATTGACATAGCCATAGCAACATCTCTGAGATGAAGACAATTCTTACTGTAGGAGCTGAGCTTCTTGCCTGACCTAAGGGAAAAAAAAAAGAAAAAAAAAAAAAACACCCACATTTTCACCCATGAAAATTTCATTAGCTGCAATACACCTGAGAGCAACAGCAGTTAAATTGTTTAAAACATAATACAAGTCCTCTTCACCTAGCATCTACTGCCTTTATGTTATCAACAAACTGTATTGACAAAACATCCTCAAATTTAATAATGTGCAGAATGCCTCAGATAGCCAAGAGGCTTCTTCAGCATCATGGTAACATGAGATGCAATTTGGTTGTTTCCTGCCTCATGTTTTGCTTTAGCTCTCCTCAGATCATCTGCTACCTTACATATATCATTTATGTATTCATAAACACTATGGAGCATTGTGAAACACTTATAAGCTCCTTTATAATGATGCAAGGGAGTTCTTAAATTAAGAAAATACATGCATCATTTTGTTTTATCCCTTGCTGCTCCATTTCATAAGTCACTTTGACTTCTATTACAATTTTCAAACCCATGCCACCACAATTTCAGGAAAGAGGGCAGAATTACAACAGAGAATCTTAATCAAAAGACCTTGGAGAATATAATTTGAGATGTTTTTTCTTTATCTTTTCTCCTGAAGGCATTCACATGTGCTATATAAACACCCCCTTCTTGCCAAAGGTTCTTGAAACTTGTACTAACTTCTCTGTTTTTTTTTTTGTTTTTTTTTTTTTTTTTTTTTTACTTCAAGAAAGCAATTTCTTGTCCATCTCTAAAGAGGGTCCCTTTAGATAGTCATTCATGAGTCAGTAGGAGTCACTGGCAGGCACATTATAGGCACCTCACATTTGGTCTATCTATATCCCGTACTAGGAGAACATTGGGAAGGGGAAGCATTTCAGTTAGCAAATTGAAAACTAAATGCATGCTTCCATAATGCATTTTTTTCAATATGAGAGTTATTTCCAAATGCAAATTCAGGTTTTATTTATTTATTAAGGACTCAATTCTTGCTGCTGGCAAAGGAATTTCCTGGCACTGTGGAAAAAACCCTCAAGCCTCTTATATTTAGGAACCTATAAATATGCCAATGGACCCAAACAAAACATCCTTCGCCACTACAAGCTAAAATTCCATATTAATAAATGTAAAATATTAAGATACTAGAGTGGCTATTTAAACAGGTTTTTGTACAGATTTAGGATTTTAATCAGAGACAACCACAAGAATAATCATGGCTAAGACAAGGTGAAACATTTGTAATTTGTGGTAACATATGTAAACAAAAAACAGATTGCAATTATTAGACACTTTTGCATATGTACAGCATAATAATATATATATATTTTTTTCTGACATTTTATGCCAAATAAGTTATTTCAATACCAAAATATTATTTCTCATATTGCATCATCTATGCCTCCATTTGGCGCACACATACACAACAAAACTCAAAGTCAAGTAGTGGAGATAGAACAATTTATGTTTAGAAATACGCTTATTTTCTCTGTCTGTAACGTACACATTTATACGGTTGCTTAATACCTCACCCCTGGGCATTTCATATAAAAATGTTTCAGATTGCCAGTTTTATATATTCAGTCTGATAGTCTTGCATTTTCAGGGCATAAGCTTGTGGAGAAAACACTTTATGGAGATAAGAATCAGTTGACTGCTTTTTCCATTCCCCCATTTGCTTCAAAAAGCAGCCTGACAGAGCTACTACACATGCTGATGTGTCGTCTGGTCTCCCAAAGTATGTAGAAGGCTTCTGCTGCAAGCTGCAAGTCTCCAACATAGTGATGTTTCTTCAGGACAAGTTGCTCCTGAGTTGCTGTTGACTGTCATGAAGCCTGTTGTGCATTAGAACTATCTTTTGATTGATCTTTTTGAAAAATCAGAAAATACAAAGATTAGTGAAGCCATTGGACATATCTATTTTTTATTTTATTTTATTTATTTTTTGTTCTAACATGGGGCTTTCAAATGAAGCCATGAAAAGACCGTTTCCACTTGAATCAAATAAAGAAAAGAATAAAAATTATTTGTGGTGTATGCTATACTCCTGTTCCCTGCAGACTGAGCATTTGAACTCAGCTACCATTGTTATGATAGCTGTGTCCCTCATCTGATTTCTAAAGGTTAGTTTGTGTTATCTTTATCTCTGCAGAGATTTCCTAGGAAAGATCATGACACAGTTCAATGATCACAGTAGGGTTTTTCCTTCTACAATTTGTAATATTAAAAAATACCAGAAGATTACTGTATAGACTCTATCTATGTCCTTTACTATGTACAATGAATAGCACAATTGTGGTTGTGCATTGGTGTGCAGTGATATGAAACATGAGCAGGATTTGAAAAGGTAGCACTGCCACATGGAATCTATGAAAAAAATGATGCATATGCATCAGATATAGTGTTCTGGTAATGTCCTGTGGCACTAGTTTTCATCTCTGAATACAATGATTAATTAGCAAATAACTGTGAAAAACTCCGTTAATAATGTCATTTTGTTTGTTCATTGTACTGGGACCTCAAATCATTGAAATACAGTTTGTTAAATGCTTATTTGAGTGATGATTACATTTGAGTACTGGGTATTTCCATTGTACCTTTTCAGAACTTTAGATCTTTAAGTGACTAAAATTGGTAATAATTATTTAAACATATGGCCAGAAAAGTAAGTTGTTGGTTTTTTTTCCTAGTTCACAAGACTTGTGTAGGTGTTGCATGCACTGAAAGCTAAACTGTAGGGAAACTATATTGAAGTATACATGGACTGCAATGTCTTGTTGTTGCATTTATATTTAGCGTTGGGTTCTCCTTGAATAATGTCTGATGTAGGTTTAAATACTGCAGAATATTTTCAGTATGTAAGACTTTCATTTAAAAAAAATGCATAGGGAAATTATCATTGTATAATATCAATTATACAGAAAGTTTCTTGATCTTTGTAGAGACTTCTCAAGAGGAGTACACCTTGAAGAGTAGATGTATATATAAATAGAAGATGTCTCAAAAAAATTCATTACTGTGGGGTGGAGGACTTCAGCATTAGTGAAGAGGACATCAGCTTTTTGCTTCAATCAGAACAACTGTGTTCTGATTTGGGTCACTGGTGACAGAAACTCTTACCAGGAGCCCATCCTGAGCCCATAAAAATCAATGTCATGGTGTCACAACTTAATTAGAGAACGGATGAGGCTTCTGGTGCCATATTCCAGTGCCTATGTGGTGTTAGGTCTGACAGCTCATCACGATTTTCCTTTTTTCAACTCTGCAAGTGCAAAACAGAATAAGCTTGCTACAGTATGTGTTAACAAGCCTAATGTTCTTAAGTTAGTTATTTCACTGCAGTGTGATCCTCTGTATATTTAGAATGCTTTAATGACTATTACCATCTTTGTGTATTTCTGTAATCAGAATAATTTGATAAGCTTTAGTGTCATTCTGCCAGTTTGTTTTGTGTGCACATGACATGAGTAGCTTCATGACTTATTTTTGAGATCTAAGGTAGTAGTGGTAACATAATTGTCTTCCTGTGCAGACATCATCAGTGTGGGCAGCAGTTAGAGCTGGGAACAGCCACTTTTAAGAACAGTTTGTGAGAGAGAAAATTTAATTCCTATGCAATTTGTCAAGAGGGGCAAAAGCAGTATTTTGCTTTTAGGTCAGGAATATCCTGATCCCTCCTTCCACAGAACAGGCTGGTTAAGTGACCAAATTACAGGCTGCTGGATGCTTGGACCCATTTGGTGTCCCTGGGCTTGTTTTGACCAGCTGGGTTTGTTCTGTATGAGGCTGATGGGCAGTGTGGAGCACTAGGAGTGAGCTTTTTACTGCACCTCAGCTGGATACCAAAAGTTAGGCTTTGTAGATTTGTCTTCAACCCCACTGGGAGCTCTGTTGAGAGGATGTGTTTTTGGTTTCCTTTTACACTTTAGTTTTTACTTTCTTGTTATTGGCATGGTTTTTAAATTGTTCTGTGCCCTCTCTTTTTCCTCTGGAGGAGATGCTGTGCTGTCTTTTACTCCTATATTGATTATTCCATAAAGTCTTCCCCGTGAGTATACTGGCTTAAATCCAGACACTCAGGGGTCGAAGATAATGTGGTATTTTGTTCTAGCTTATTGATAGTAACAGTTCACAGCATATATTTTAGGTACTCCTGGAAAATAAATAATTAAATGAAATGCTAAAAACTATTCTGGCATTAAGGCATAATCAGGGAAAGAGCTGGATGAAGTTAGGCAGTCAGTGGAGAATTGATTCTACTCCTATTAACTGAATATTGTGCTTTAGAGTAGATGTCAGAAAGGGAAGGATGTATGTTTGTGTGGTCCTGAAGCAGAGAGGATGACACTGTAATGACTGTGTATATGAGCAACATTTCAGTCGATAATGTTATTAACACCGTATGCAATAGCACATCATTGTAGCTGTTCCTGTGTTTGTGTGATTTACTTCCATGTTTTACTGTGGCGAGATTTGGCCTGCTGGGGCTGTAGTTTTCTGTGGTGGTAGATCTGAACTAAAGGTACCTTACTTCAAAAAGGTGGTACTCTTCTCCCTTCCCCAGCCTGCGGCACAGACTGAGCTGGATCTACAGACAGTCCAAAAAGAAAACATGGTTAAATTTTCTCTGGGTCAGCAGCCTGATCTGCTAGATCTAGGCTTGCTAGATCTGGCACAGGGGAGATGGTTATACAGACGGACATGGGTGGCCACTGCAGGGAAAGTCTCCTTTTGGCAATCCACAGTGAGACTGGATTAAGTCCAGAATGAAACTTCACTCTCTGTTTATTATTAAACAAAACCTGCAAATAATTAGATCCCAGTGTAACAATTACTATCTCTATTAGTATTCTGTAAACATACAGATAAGCTATTTTTGTGTACCTATGTGTCTCTTTCTGTGGTTTTGCACTAATGATATAAAACCTTAACTGATAGTGACTGTGGAAACCTATATAAACAGCTGTAAATCTAGTCCATATCTATATATTTCTGTTGATTGAGGTAAGAATATGGTTTCAAGATTGATAATAAAACTGCATAGCTATGAAATTTGTCCTATACAGAGAATCCAAGTAAGCATGACTTTTTAAAAATAAAAATAAAAATCTGGTATAAGCACAAGTCTAAAAATGATCTTAGGGTCTTTTGCTGTCTCTTGGACTAGAGGGGAATATAATTCTGCCACTATTATTCTGCATACTACACTTTTCGTTATAGGCGTATGTGGATTTCTGCAATCTGTTCTGGCTTAATAGTGAAACATAAATATTGAAAGATTGTTTTTTCAACAACTGTCTTTCTACAATAAGAATATTTAATTTGCCTATTTTGTTCTTTAGGCTGCCCAAAGAGCAATGTAAAGAGTATTATACATTTGGAAGGAGATGATCTTGAACCACTTCTAATTGGGTCTGAATGTTAATTAGTATTGCATATTTATAGGTTGATGGATTAGCAAAGAGGAGTGTGATGCATCATTTTCCACCTCTAGTTTTACAGCAGGTTTGATGTGTTTAAGTGTGCTGCCTTTTGTGTTATTTTTAATTTTTGTAGGATTATTTCAAAGCATTCATCCCACAGAGTATCCTGTAGTATTGAAGCTAAATAGTTTCTTGGGGAAGTGCCCATCAGTTGGTGTTAAGCTATATGGAACTGTAAAGTGGAGAGGCTGCAGTAATGTCATAGCTACTATACAGCTGCATTTCTGAATTACTGTGGGGCATATGATTGCTTTCATGAAGAAGGAACATCAAAAAGTCCATTCCTGTTCCAGAAAGCTTGCTTAATTATATGGTGTCTCCCTCTTGAAGACTCATATTGAGTTCACTTTTGTAGCCTGTGGCATATAGGTTTATAGTTGTATACTTCTCAAATAAACTTGCTGCTAAAAATTAAGAAAAAATCTTCCTGCTTCTGTCCCATTATAAATTGAAATTAACCAATATCATTTCTGACTTAATACTATTTGAGCAGTTTTGTAAAACAAATGTGCTGTAATACTTTGAGATACTCACTAGTCCAGGCAATCTTACACACGAATTTTGATTTTGTATTTCTCCCTACATTTCCCTGTAAAGTTTTGGAGTGCTTTCAACTAACCATAGTTAACATTTTCTTTCTTAAAAATTGTATTAGTAAAGGCTTGAATTAGATTTTTTCAATTTTTCTGTTTGATGCTGCTTTATAAGCCACAATGATTGTGTACAGATAAGAACACTGGAAAGGAGATTATTTTGGGGGGTCTAATTACCCATTCTGGCTCTGGAGTGCACACTCATGTACCTGATATTTTTATTTATTCAGAAACCTTAACTCTTACACTAAGTATGGCCTCAAATTTTCAGCTTTTATGAGCTGATTACAGGCAGAAAACAAAAACATAAACAAACAAACAAACAAAAACATTGATAGTGCAAGGAGAATTTCTGTATGTGCTCAAAGTAGGGGTTCCCCTGTCAGTCACAGGTACCTCCAGCAACTCGCAAACAATTTTCAGGAAGTTTTTGTCATTAGTGTGGAATTACAATGTATTGTACAGTGGTGGAATAAAATCCCCAGAGATAAACAGAACTTTGGAAAGAGGTATAGTACATATTGGCAATTGCCAGAAAGAGCAGAAGGTCCAACTGACAGGTGAATGAGATTGAGAGGTGTTATTTCACATTGATAAGTATAGGCTTTATTCTCTATCATGTGTTCTATGTCTATCTCCCTTCAAACCACTTCCTGGTAGTTGTTCAAACCTGTTGACTGGAAATTAAGTATTGAATTTAATTTTTACTCTTTCACATATTTTGTCAAAAATGATACGTTAACTCTGTAAACATTAACTAGTAGTATATATCTGAATGTAAGACCTCTAATAAAACTTCTACTTGCATTAAAATGCAGAGAACTAGCTTTCTAAAATTGTATTTATTGATAAAACCTTGTAAAGTAGCTCTACAAAGAAAAATACATGTAGACTTTAAGGTGTTTTATTGAAAGTGGTTTGGATTCTGAACCCTCTGCCCTGTCACCTCTTGGAGCTTGGAGTAAATGTTAATCCCAGATGCTTAACCATAGTTGTCAACAATTAAAACTTCAGGTGCAAGCACACAGGTATTACACAGTAATTGTGTAACAGTCATTTTCAAATACATCACTGCATAACAGAGTACTGCTGAAGCTAAGGCAGGGTGAGCTTTTGTTAGCAGTGTGTTGGTCATTTCTCAGTGCTCTAAAACTTTCTTCACTAAGAGTTGTGTTCTCTAAGAAGTTCAGAAGAGTTGAGTTTACCTTTGTGCTGGAGAAAGACTCCAGAAGTGCTTCTTGTAGAAGCGCTGTGCTCTACCACAGGTTTCAGTATTGTGAGATTTAACCAAAGGTTTTCAATTTCTTGACTCTGTGTAGAGTAGCAAGAATCTTCACAACCTGCACTACCTTGGTGTGACATCATGAAGATTTTCCCCAGCCTCATTCCTATTCAGATTGAAATTGAGCAGAGTTGAGTAGTTGTTGTAGGAGATTTGATTGTTGGCTGTAACTGGATATTGCAACCCGTTACAAGTAGGATATAGTAATTACTGTCTGTAACTTGATCTGTATCCCATGGGAGAGCATAGAGAGACCAGGATTTCTTTTAATGTTTAGTTTAGTAAATGCATTTATTTGAAAAAGATATTTAATATATTGAAGAAAGCTAAAGTAACCTCTTGAACTCAAGAATAGAGTGCTGGACTATATGATGTTTTTCATATAATAAATAAGGATACACTGAAGGCTTAGTTAATTAAATGTATGTTTCTCTTACTATATGTTATAACTTGTTTTATACTATATATGAATTTTGCTGATAAGTATATTCTGTTTTGGATTTGGGGAAATTTCTGTTTGGGGATTCTCACTATGCTCAGGTTAGACCCATTTTCCGTATATCTCAAGACATCTTCTCATATGGAGCAGTGGTTTGGCTCTCACACTACCCTTCTGTGACTGTATGTAATGACCATCCGATTCAAATAAATACTAGGATTTTTTCTTTTAAACAAAGAGCACTCAGTAGCCATTTGCTACAAAGACTACTTTAGATAGAAAGAATGAAAAGATCAAGCTTTTTTTTTTTTTTCTTTTTTCTTTTTTCTTTTTTTTCTTTTCTTTCTTCTGTTTAAGAACAGAATATCTAAAGCAAGAGCAGAGGGAATCCTTCAGCCACTTCCCATGCAGGAGGAGAGCAGTTTAGGATTTTTTCTCGCTCCCTTTTCCATTCCTCAACAGAAAGAAAAGCCAGCCAACATTAGAGAACCTCCTGTAATTTCTGTACACAAATATTCATGGCTGCTGGCACTTTACTTAATAAATCACATACCTGAAGTAAATAAATATTTAACTTAGTCAAACCCCCTGTGGTGGAAAAGGAAACCTGAGACAATTATTCTGTTTAACCATATAAACGGGTTGTTTTATCGTTAAACCAAACTTTATATCTCTTTTGGAGAAAGCATATATTATTAGAAGAGTAGAAACTGGAAAGTTGGCTTTTCGAACTGTTCTAATGAATTCAGTTCATGTTTTTCCTTGAAAAGCTTCAGTCAGTGAGACACTGCTATGTACACAAATGTAGTAAAATACTACACTATTTTATTTGCAGTGTCGCAAGATTTGGACCACGAATGTGAAAATACACATACATATGCACACAAACACAGAAACAGACTGATCGCACAGTAAGAATATTAGGATGCATGCCACGCATTCTTTGATAACTGCTGGCACACGGCTTCAGCACATGAATTTGAGTTCCTAAAACCACCTGGTAGGTTGAGTTGAAAAACCTTTTGAAAAATACATCAAAAAGTTGCTATGGCACTGCAGGGGATACTTATGCATAGAATAAAAGAACTAGTGTAGTGTTCTGTTCAGCAGTTCTTCACCAACAAACAGTTCTGAATTCTAAAAGTATTTTGACACTTCTATGTTAAAACACTACTTAGTGTTGTTTAGTGTTAACATGTTTGGTCTATCTTTTTTAAAGCAAAATCAAAGTCAAGCACTTAGTATAGATTTATTTCCTTCTTCTTCTGCTTCTTTACAAATATCATGTGAAAAGTTTTAGGTAAATTCTCTGGTTCCACTCCTGGAAGGCAGTGTGACCAAAAGGTACATGCTTCTGAAACATATTCATCTTCTGCAGTCTTTAACAGAATTCTGATTATTTTGTAGGGAAACTCCATATAGTAAAGCTGATTTCAGACTGAAAGGAACAGAATTACATGGCTGTCTCGTGGGACTGTGTATTTCTGTCATTGAATAGACAGACTTTGTATAAGTCCAGTTTAACACTGCCATGAGGAAGAACTACGGGATTTGGACGTGGCCTATACTGTAGCCCATATTATTTGCAATGAAATAGTAAAAAAAGAAAGTCAGTTGTTTCTGTGCTTCATTGATAGCTGAAGAATTTATAGTATTATTGAGGTTTTACATTGTTCTATGTACAAATTGCTGGTTTTGCTTCTACTCTGACATATCTAATTTTTTTGAGGTTACATTTGACTCAAAATTGAAAATATAAATACAAAAAAAGTAAAAAAAATCAAATCTGATTTCTTTTGCAAACATAAATAACATGATAATCAGGTAATTTGAAACTGCCTAGTAACAAAGACAGTTCTGTATGTTCTATAATATTATGAGATCATATCTGTATTCCAAGCTGTCATTTATGTCAACGTTTCAGTTTCTTAAAGTAAATCAGTATAATGTACTGACTCATCCAAGAACCATCACAATATTCTTGATGCATGAAACAACTTCTGTGAACAATGGGAACACTGTGTGATATGGCCATGTAGCAGACAGGAAAATAGAGAGGAGCTGAGACCACCTAGTGAAATCCCACTAGCCTCATTCTTCCAAAAATTAATAAACATGACAAATAATACATTTTGGCATAATGCTTACTTTTCTGAAGAAGTCAAATGAATTTTTTTATTATATGTCAGCTGCTGGTTGTTTATAGAAGACAATTTTACTGGACATTTCAAGCAAGAATCATAAAATTTCAGCATCAGGTAGTACTGTTCTTAACCTTACTGTTCTTAACCTTAGGGAACCTAAGTAGTTGCCAACATGTTTTCAAAAGGAAATTTTGTAAAAAGGGAAGCATTTTTTATGAAAGACTGCTTGAAATGCTTTTCTCCCAGTAGACATTTCCAATTTCTATTTATTCTTTTCTGTTAATGTACCATGCTTTGTATGGGTTATCTATCTTCAGGTTTCAAGTGTATTATCTTCTTTTAAATTTTCTTGAACTGCCAAGTGCACAGTTTGAACATCTGAAGTATTGTCACCACAGAGCCAGCTTTCTAGATCTCACTTTAGTTCTCTCTTTTCCAGTTTTCCATCATGGTATTTAGTAATGTTGGAATCAGAAGAAAAAAAAAAAAAAAAAAAAAAAAAAAAAGAGAGAGAAAAAAAAAGTGTATTTGCAGAATTACTTTCATGCTCCAGGTAATAATATCACATAAAATAATATCACATGCCTGTGTTACACAGTTTTATTGATGCTGTTAGCTTTGTCAACTGACCTATATGTCCATCAAACAGGCTGTTTGGCAAGACCCATTTTCCATATGTGTCCATTGATAGTATTCATCATGTTTGCATTCTTTAATTGCTATTTCTCTGCAAGTTAGAGTGAACTTGAAATCCACAATCAGGTGAAATTACACTTCTTGTTAATCAGAAGAGAATCTAGGACCTAAAGCTTTTTCTAATTAAGTAGCCAACATCACACAACTATCTCATTATTTAGAGCATCTATCCACTTGCATGGTTTAACTGTCTTTTAAAATGATGCCAAATGCAACTGAATGATGGTCTGAAATTTGAGAGAGATGTTTTCAAACCTTTGTTTAAGGGGTTCTCAGACCAAGTTTTTGAGTGTGGAATCCATTGTAGATATAAATAAAGCAATCATCCAAAGTTCGGTGAGCTAATAATTGTTAATAGGGACACAAATGTGAAGACTGTAAGGCAATAATTAGTGCCCCTGACAGCTGTCATATGGAAGTATCATCAGTTGTAAAGGACACTTGCATGTTCCTCCAATAATGACAGCAGGCTTTCTATGGTTCCTGGAATCTCTCCTCCTTGCAAGAAAATTTATGAGGATTAGTAAAGAAAAGAATTTGTGGTGGTGTATATTTATTTATTTTTTTTTAGTAGAGAGAATAATAGATTCTATCAGGATGAATGCAATCAAACTAAAGTTACTACACCTCTTTACATCCTTTCAACTGTGGTGTATGAGAAAAGAATGAATATTAGTATTTACATGTGTAAACCAAACTGTCATCTTGATACAAATTATTGGTATAACCTGCTATTAATAAGACTTTTCACACAAGTTGCAATGACATTATTTCTGTTTCCTTGCTGGCATCTGGAAAACCTTAGGACTGTGATTATTATGTTTGTATTATATTTACATACTCTCTCTTGATCCGTATACTGGCTCGTATTTTCAGTCCCTCCTGACACAGTTTCGTACAGCTGACAGCAAAGCATGGTGCCTAGAAATGTAAAAGAAATTGTTACGACATGTAAGTTTATGCACTAACCTTGTAGTCTAGCTCTATTTTACATTCTGCTCATCATCTTGTCACACCGGTCCCCGGTCCTCCTGCTAGAGCACCCTACAAAGGGATTGAAGTCAGCATAATTTCCTCTTCACAAGGTAAGAGTTGTGCTGAACAGCAAATGTCTTCACAGAGCCTAGCTTTTCATGGAGCATGATCATTAGCAGTTGTTCCCATTAAGTTATCTTATTTTCTACTTTCCAGTCTTATATCAGAGCAGCCATGTAATTGATCAGATCTGTGTGGTGATATTCTGGTGGTGTTTGGATCAAAATACAGATTTCCCATGTAAAATGAGACTCTCAGGTCTGAAGGTGATGCTTTGATATCTTCTACACGGCAATTGTACTGAGAACAGCATTACCATTAACTATCTAACTGCTAGTGGAGTTTAAGATGCATCATTTTCTGTGACTTTCTTTAAAGTCACATATTTATTCTGTGGAAATGTTCAAATTATTTCAGGATACTGCAAGTAAATAACAGCTTTTTAAATACTAACAAGCTAATTAAGTAAAACAGAAATTCTGAAACCTCCATAGGACTAATAAACAAGGAAAGTGCTATTTCTAAACAGGCACCACATAGCCTTCACTTAAAAATCTCTGTGCATACTTTTAAATTGAAATTGAATACAATTTCTTTCTAAAGACAGAAAAATAAATATAATAATCTAAAAAAAAAAATAAATAAACTAGAAATTAGCTTTAATCATTCTTTCAAAAGAAACAAAAATGCATTCTGTCATATATAGACTGTACTATTGTTCTGTCCTATTTCAACTCACATGGCCAGAGAGAAAGAGAGTGCACAATCAGAGTTTCATAAAAAGGTAAAGCTTAAATTTTCTTCAGTCTCTCTCCTTTTAATGCTCTTCGGGATTGAATCCATTAGGAGCCAAACAAAGCACATCTGTGTTGTTGTCCCTACTGACTCTCAGCATACAGTACATTCAAATATTGCAGCCAGAAGGCGCTTTACAAAAACAGCTTTCAAGATGTGCTCTTGAAATGCATTTGTGTACTCATTATGCAGTGCTATCTTTTGTCAGTGGGGAGTTCTGTAAATAAAGCACCAAGGTCTAATATTGTAGTAGCTGACAGCAGTAAAGTAAACTAGAACAGAGTAATCTTTTTTTTTTTTTTTTTTTTTTTTTTTTTTAAGTTTACAACTGTGAAAAAAAATAATTAAAAAAGAAGTATAGAAGTCTTTTGTTATTTTTGAAAAACCTTGGAATATTTGAAGAGGCTCTGTGGAAGAAAACAGAGTAGTTTGTTGTCAAACCTTTTATGTTTATGATTTGCTGCTTTAACTACCCTATGTTTGACCTGTTTGAGTTAAACAACTATTTTGCATCAGTATATGCAGTTGGAAAGAGTACAGCTGCATGGAATATATAGTCCTTTCTGTTCCCAAACATAAAAGAATTGTTAATCCCAGAGTCCCACTGCAAGGTTGGTATAAATGAGATTTGTAATTCAGATTCTATAGGTGAAGAAAACAAAATGGGTGCTTGAATATTTTGGTGATGTTCACGGGACCCTTAGTGAAAATTTGGAGTTTAAGCAGTCTACTAGACCATCCTTGCTTTTAAAATGTTTTCTTCTGGCATCAAAAACAATGGATTACGTTTATAAAATTATTGTTGAATTATCATGGTTTTATTCCAAATACAATGAAAAAAATAAATGAAAAAACTTAGCACAGGTGCATATATTTGTTTTAACTACTGCCTTGAAAATGAAATTTGAATGTTGGCTATTACATTCCAGTATTATTGGATGGCATCCTAAGAAAAAAGTACTGTTAATTGTATTTGTAGAAAAGTAACATGCAATTAGCACAGACCATGAAATAGCACTAAGTTTTCAGAATATTGAAACACTTTAAAATAAACAACCACACAAACAAAACAAGTGCAGCATTGTACTTTGACTTTTCAGAGAAATGCTTGCTTAAAAGTACTCACCTTTTAAATATCTAGTTTAAGAAGGAAACATGATGAGATGAACTTCTTTTGTACAGGCAGTGTTCATTAGAGATCTTACAAAGGTGGACTGCTTCTACTGCATTCACATGAGTGAATCTAACAGGACAGGAATATCCCCCTAGCTTTTAGTGTTGCTGCCCTATTTTTATACTCAGTAAATGTGCATTTACTGAACCTAATAATAATATCTACTGGAGGCTGTCTTACAACTGGGCATTGAACTTCACTTTTTCAAACCTTTGTTGGTGGGACACTGGTTTCTGGATTGCTATTCTGTTAGCATGATGAACTAATTGACCTAGCAGGACTCCCCGTGGAATTGCAGCTTCTGCTTAGATCATCAGGAGTACAATTTGTTGTTTCATTTCCTCTTCGAGTCCCATCAGGGAAATTGAATTGTGAAAAGACTACCTACTGGGAGCATTCAGTCCTCATGACTGAATAAGTAACTTTATTTTATTTTTTTTTTTGGTACTGTCTTAATTAACAACAAAAAGGAGACTTTGTTATGAGGGAGTCTGCTGTGATTCTGATACAGATGACTTACCACAGTCATAGAAGCACTTGATCCACATGGCCTCCTGGAGGCTGGGGGCCCTGTGCAGGTGCAAAGTTAACACAAAGCTTCAACAAGCTCTAAGTGCTTCATTCAGGAGAATTTGTCAAGTGTTATTGGGCCATCACCAAGCCTGAAGTCGGCAGGTATTAGCTGTTTAGCAAAAACATTCTAGAGTGAGAGGTCTGGCTTGTCTAGACTTTCAATTAGTAATGTTAATTAATGTTAATTGCTCAAAGCTGTTTGTAGTTATCTGTGAAAATAGAGAGGCTTTTGGGTTTTCAGTGCCATGACGTTGTAAGATAGTGATGTGATGTTAGGATTAGAAATGGTGCCTGGAGTTTTTTTATTAGCAGGACACATGTACTTCTCTTATTTATCATATTCCTTGGTAATATTTGGATAAAATACGCTAAAAATAAATGTTTAAATTTTAATTTTGCATTACTATAATTATTTTTCTCCAGCCTTTTGAAGTTCCCTTTTGTGTACAGGTAAAAAGGAGTGAATATTGTAACTGTTCACTTAGAGGAACCATTTCTATGTTTTTCTTAAGGAAACAGGTGAATAAGTTCTTTTAGAAAGTTTAATGCTGACAAGTTTTCTCAGGGTACCACAATACAAAAGAAAAGGTCTAGGAAAAATAATAATGCAGGAAGCTCTCTCTTGGTGGGGAAGTAGTTTCTTCAGCGTAAATGTTCTCTGTATTCTCAGTTGTAAAATTTAGTATTTTGAAATAATAATAAATTTGAAATTACAGCTGTAGATTTACAGTAGGATGCTTAAGGCTCAGCAAAGATGGCTTTAGAGGAGCTTTACCCATCATATGCAAATCTGTTTTTGCAATAAAATGAAAGTCACAGGGAAGATTCAAATTTTATGTTCATACCCCTTACAAGATACCCCTTGCAGTTTATTGAAGGAAAGCTCTTCCTTCATAGAAGACAGAACCTACCTCAAAAAATAGAAAGACAGCAGCAGCTATATTTATTTATGTATTTTGCTTCTGTGTCTGAGTTTGGTCTTTGCTAATGTTATATTAAGTTCAGAAGTGAAATGATGTTTTCATTTTGGTCAGAAAAATATAAAGCCGAGGTGGTATCTCTAAACTCCCCTTCCTTTCACTATTTACTCTCCCTATGCAATTTTATAGTCTTCCAACGTGAATTCTGAATGTTAGATGTTAACAAACACAAAAAAATACTGAAATACCTCCTGAGGACACTTAACTTGTCCATTGGCATAAGGGTGAAGTGCAGCATACCAACAGCTGTGCTGGGGAAAGGAGCAGGTAAATGGGGCAATGCAGCACCATGGGTCTGAGCTGAGATGGTGAGCAAGGCCGGCCTCATCTTCATTTCTGGAAGGATCTTATATTTTGAATACTCGTGGAGAAGAGAAAACACAACTATCTTCAAAGTCAAAGAAAAAAAATACAGGTTAGCTTCTGGAATATGTTTTTATTTTGCCATGCGTATTGATCATGACTGAAAATCAAAAGTGTTTATTTGGATGTTACAGCTTAAGGGAATACCATTAACAGAAATTTGTAGATAGTCGTTCTGTTGGTTTCATACTAATTCTCTTTCCTTTGAATTCCTGTGTTTCCTCCATAAGATACGCAGGTACTTCAAAGCAGAGATATATCAGAAAATTTCTTTGGTTGAAAAAGCAGGAAAGCTGCTTGTAGTGCAGAAGATGAGATAAACATTTTCTTGAGTTTAATTAGCAATAGCTGTTGTGTATGGTGTGTTTTTTTTTTTTTCCTTTTTTATTGCTTATGATTGCAAATGGGTGTGTCTATGCTGCTGTTTCTGTGCCACTCTAAACACCCTCCAACAATGCAGTGCACAGCTTTTAGTGCTCCAGTGGTTCCTCTGTATTTGGAGCATTTTGATAAATGTATTTTCATTCCAATTTGTGTTATATATGAAGATCCTTGAATACAACCTACTGGAAATTGTTCTTTTCAAATGATGCAAACATCTGAAGAAGTTAATATTTGGTCATATTGAAAGAGTTTTGTGCTTGATTTTCATGGAATTATATATACACTATTAATCATGTTTTTTACTTAAATATTTTAGTAGCTTTTTTAAATGTTTGAATGGAAATTACATAAAAGATGCCATTTCTCTGGCTTCCATATAAGGTATAGACCTTTCAGAGATTATCCTTATAGAAAATTACACTGATAAGTGCAACCAATGTAACCAGTAGACCTCTGGTTTTAGGAAATTTGCCTTACTTCTGTTAATATTAGCAGAGTTTTCCACTCTTATAAATTGGTACCTAGTTGTCATTACCTTTTCACGAACTGTACAAGCTAAGTCTTCTGTTGATCAACTCATTCAGTGTGTTCTAAGACCTTAATCTCAAGCAAGTTGAGTGAGCGTTTCTAGAAATCTATTTACAGATCTATCTGAATGTTAGATGTGAACAAACACAAAAAATACTGAAATACCTTCTGAGGACACTTAACTTGTCCATTGACATAAGGGTGAAGTGCAGCATACCAACAGCTGTGCTGGGGAAAGGATCAGTTGGAAAATTTATATCAATAATTAATATCAAATAATTTTCATTTTATGAAGGTTGGTAATTTTTATTCACTAAGATTACCTGCTATGCTCTTTGAAGAGGAGATTTTGTGTGTGTGTGTGACTGTGTATACACAGATATTTATATATATATGTGTACATGTATATAAAGCATGTATGCACATCTTTTAACATGTGAAGGAAGACTTTTTGACTATATTCAGTTATTTATCAGTTCTATAAAAAGCTTCATTATCTCTATGTTCTGTACTGCCAAATAAAAGTAATGATCACAGTTTCCATGCAAATAGATTAGCAATCCAAAATACTCCTTTGAGATCTGCAGTTCCTCAGGCTTAGGCCACTAGAGAACCATTACAGATTTGAATGAAGAACGATGTCTTTAAAGCAGTCTTTTAAATCTTATCCTTTATCCTGGATGCTCCTGGCATGACTGATCTTGGTAAAATTAAGGGAACCCATCGTGTTGCTTAAAGTTACCTTGGCTGTGCCTCTATCCCAAGTAGTTATTTTCTAAATATATCTGTGTGTGCTGGAAAATCCTAACTGAGACTGAGAATCTGGCCAGCAGTGCTGCACTGTTTCTAATTAGGATCTTGTACGTCATTTCTATGATACCCTGATTGAGCCATAGAGACTTCCCTTTTTGTTAATTAGTTCAGTTCACGCTGCATCCAGCATGGTTGGGTTATACAGGTGTGCAAAAAATATATTTAAAAAAAAAAAAAAACAAAAAAAACTAAAATAGAAGAAATCTTTAATGTAGAGCATTTTGATAACCATTAATATTGTTGCATTTTCCAAAATCTTTTTGTTGCTATTACTTTTTGTTTTGTATGCCTCAGAAGAAATCTTCTGTTGAAGTTCTGATATAATTGTTTTTTAATTTATGCCAGTTATTTTCAGGTGCCAGGATAAGAGGAGCGTAAAACATTACAAAAGAAAAGTAAAGGCAAATACTTGCTATTGTATAAGAACAGACATTAATATAAATAATGCTATTAAGAAATCCAGTTTACTTATGCACACAAGAGGTTTTGTTGCCAAAGAATTTCATATTCAATTTTCATGTTCTTTTTCTCTTACATCAGATACTTTGATCAAAGCAGGCAGCTTGCCAAATAGCTTTTTATCTTATAACAACAAAAATAATGTAAAATGTGAAGTAATTAAATTTGAAGTACTCATAATGAGGTGAAGAACCATATTCAAGAGGTGCTGGGAAGTGAATTATGTATGGGTGTTCATGGGATACTTGCTCTGCCTTCTGTGGCAGGTATTTGTGTTCCTCTAAGGTCAACATTAGTAATAATGAACGTTGCCAACTCTTTTTTTTTTTTGATTCGGATGTTTAATGTTTCCTTTCTCTATTTTTATATCAGCATTGTTGTGGATTGCTATGCTGATCATTTGAAAAAGAGGTCAAATGAGAAGTTCCTTTATAATGCATAGAAGAATGTATTAGAAGTTGCAGCCTCCTTTCTTATAAAGTCATGTTAATGTAATTTTACATTCCTCACCAACTCATCTGTAAAATAGGATTGCCTTCCTGCTAAAAGAAAGCTATGATGTAACTTTTTTTTTTTTTTTAAATATTTTTGTGTGAGTGGTATTGTGTCTGAGAGGACTTTTAATGCACTACGTAGCCATCTGTACAATGTAGCTTGTCATTACTGGGTTCTGCTTTTTATAGCATTCTGCCTCAGGAAATTTTTAAATATTTGCATAGAGAGCATTAATAGTAACTTGCATCCTGATGCTGTATTTGTGTGATTCTGAAGTGAGTCATCTGTATGCAGCGCTAGCTGAGTTCCTATAATTGCTTCATCCCGTGTTTGATACGAGAGATAAGAGAATATTTCAAGCCAGGGGAATTCCCAAGTAATTGCCCTCTCCTTATTAATTGCAAGTTATGTCTCAGTTAGAATTGCCTTCCTCTCTTCTACCTCAATGAGACATTTTCTTATTGTAAATTTTGGAAATATTTTTGGAAACAGCCATGGTTTCATACGGAAGGCAGGCATCATTTGGAGCAGGATTTTACTTAGTTGTCACCCATCTGTTTTTCTCAATTCAGTAAAACTGCAAGTTCAGTTTTGATGGATTTTTATGACTTGGCTTGCTTGTTTGTTTTTCTGGCTGCATGATACACCCTGCCCTCTGGCCAGGGGGCCAGCCTGCTTCCCCAGGGCTTTTGGCAGTCTGGTAGGAAGCAGCGCCTTGTGGCTGGCCACCAGCATGAGTGGCATGGGAAGCAATGTTGTGAGGTTACAGAACTTGGGGAATTTGGGAAATTTTTTATTTGTCAGAATAACTCTACTACATTGTCTCCATTCAGATGTACTCAGGCTAAGAATTTTTTTCTCAAGGCTGGTATAGATTGGGACGCCTTTGACCAAAGAAGGTACCAAATCCCACACTGGGGATTGCAATCTTCATAAATAAGACTTGTATAGGTGCTTCTTTAACATTACTTGATCATTAAATGGAATGTACCTGAATATAGGCAAAATGGGTAGACATCTTTGAACCTTTCAGTTATAATGATCTTCTGCTAATTTTTATTCACTTCTATGAACATGGCACTTTGTCAAACCTGAGATACCAAACCCCAGAGGTATTTTATTATTTTCCATTAGCACTTAAATGCTTACTGTATAGACACTTTGGTCATAAACAAATAAATAATCTAAATGGCATTGTTGATGTAAAGTTAGGACAGTTTCCTAGAGACATTATTGTTGCAGATGTATTTACTGATATTAAGTTGGTTTCTATTGATTTTGGGTCAGGGTTGAAATAAGAGTAGCTTTAGAAGTAGAGGGGAGATACACAAATGCAAAAGGAGTTTAAATTCATGTTTCACTAAAATAGCAGCAATTTAACTTTCATTGTTGGAAGTACAAAGATATTACTGCTGTCATTACTTGATTTGTGGTGTGTAAGAAAGCATAGTGCTTCAGCAGAAAATAGTCCGTAGTTCATGCAAAGCAGTATGGACAGACAGAACTGCTCAAATGTGTTTTAAACTGTGAGAAAGAACTAGGTGACTCTGTGTGTGTCTAATTTTGTTTGAAATGTTTGCTTGTTGCAATTGTCCTGCAAGCTTTGGCTTGAACTGAACAGTTTTCTTTGCTGCCTCTTCCTCTGGCCACCCTTAGGCAGCTCCTGTTCCCCTTCATTCAGTCTCACAACTAGTCAGTACCCAGAAGATTCTGGCTAGCTGATGGGTGCGAAGATAGTACCTGTCATGTGCAATATCCCCTGTAGGAGATAAAGTTCCTGCAGATAAATACGCTGCTCGCACAAGTAGTGCTACAGATTGTGCTGTTTTGTAACTCCTATATGTTTGTGAGACTGCTCTGTACTTCTAAAACCATGCTATGTCCATGTCATCAATTAACTGGTGTTTCAAACTGTTTGGATAAGTTACTCAGATAAGCATTTTAACAAGATTTAATTTAAATTCCGAATTACATTTTCACAGATGATTTACTGCCAGTTACTACGTGAAATAATTCTGTTTGAGATTAGTTTGTTTTAAGAGTGTGTCTGAGGCAAGTATCAATCCATGCTACCTCTTTCTGTAATGATAGAATTTCAGCGGCCCCTTTGCACCTTAACATGGATTTGCATTTTTCTTTTTCAGTTTTTGGCAAAGTTCTTCTGTGTCCAGTTTTCCTTGTATATGTGTTAAACTGCACATACATTTGAGTTAGCACTGGAGAGTTATACAGGCACAGCTTCAATGCAGCCAACTGCATTTTGTTCTTCTCCATTTTACCCTATGGAGAGAGTCAGCTTAGGTAGAGGGAGTATGTGGTACCTGGGCCTTGGAGAGAAGTGTGTGCCAGCTGAGGAGCAAAGCTGTGGTAGTGGCAATGAAAAGGAAGGTTTAAATACTGACCATCTTTGAGACTTCTGGCAAAAACTGCTTCAGTTTCTTTTGTCCTTGTTTCATTAGATATTGCAAGGCTGTCATGCCTGCCTTTCAGTTTTTGCTCCAGACGCTACTGGCTACAGGTGGAACAAATAAAAATATTATTTATAAATGGTAATATCAATCTTAGCTAGAAGTGAGCATTTTTAGCACTGCACTTGAAATATACAATGTAGGTATTGCAACATTGGGGAACAAGACCACCCAGTGCTGTGATTTTCAAATGCCAATAATTGTCACTGGGCCTCCAACTAAGGGAGGAAGAGCTTTAAGGGAAAGCAAATGATTATCAGGATACTAATTTGGCTTCAAATGCATAAATTTAAACCTGTAATTCAGTAGCCAATCATCTAAAAACTCATATAACAACAAAGATCTATAAAACATTAACTCATATCCAATCCAATTCCAGGTGCACATTGCATATTTTTGCAGTAATAAATATTAAATAGTATGTGTTTTAAAAAGCAGTGTGTGTCCTAGCATTCTGGATAGGAAAAAAGAATTCATAAATTTTCATCCTGGCACTGATGTTGATTCAAAGTATAGCTATGGGCAAGTCACTTAACTTCTGTCTCTATTTCTTTAGCCATAAAATAGAAATAACAGTGCTTGTTTTCTTGCTTCCCACAGGAGTTGAAAGAAATTTCAACATTTGTATAACTCTTCAGAGAATGTTAATTTAATGTCCATTTAAGCTTTTAGCCATATCCAAAATAAACATAGCCAATGTTATTTTTAGAAAAATTATTTACATTTTTATAAATCTATTCTGTTTGATATTTCACCAAAGTAATCATCTTTTCATGGTAATACAACGTACTGTTTCCTTGTAAATAAGAACGCTAATTAACTCAACAGACAGAATGAACAGGAAACTTTATCCAATAGGGAAAAAAAAAAAAAAAAAAAAACATAGGAAAATGGAAAAAAAATCATTTTAAATAATTAGATGCATGTAAATGTGCATGTACTGTGACTTCAGGAGAATATAACCATATAGATCATTGTGTGTGCAAGAAAGAGGAAAACTACCAATGCATTTTAGAAATTTCATTTGTTCAGCATTTGTGAAGATAGGTGGAAATAACGCTCCAATTCATGTGGATTTTCAAAGAATTGCTTACTGCTAACTTCTTTCCTGAAATTGACATTAATACTGAAGAAGTTAATTTAACCTGCAGCTGGAGATGGAGACAGGATCAGGAGGAAGATTCTGGAAAGTTAATGTAAAATGTAGATTTTGGCACATAATGAGTACAGTAGCAGTTTGAGGTCTACATGCATATATAGATGGTAAAGGAAAGTATCAGCAAGATGTCATAGGTGGTTGTATTAGTAGGGTGAAAAAATTGGCCCTGAAAATGATATTGGATAGAATAGTGCTGCAAGTACTTGGGAAGGACATGAAAGAATATGTTGAGCAAGCAAGTTTACACCTTGTGCAAGAAGCCCTGCAGATGACACCGAAAGAGATGACCACAAACGCTGGCCCTGGAATAACCCACCTGTGTCAAAATTAACAACTTTACAATTGAAATAATACAAAGAATCTGTATTTTTTCAAGTCAAAAGCTTCAGTAGTGTTGCCCACTGAGAGGTTGACTTCCGCATAAACTTGGTGAGATGATCTATAGCAACGTAAAGTTAGTTTCTAGTTTTGCATACTACTAAAACTTGAGAATGTGAGAATAGGAAAGTGGGTCCAGTAGCTGAAAATTTGGCATTGAAAAGTATTGGCTAGGAGAAAACTAACACTGTAAGGTTATTAGATTTCAGGGAATAAGAATTTTGCAAATATTAAAGTATGCATTGAACAGCGGTCATTGAAAAGACTGAAAATCAGCTTTGAAAAAGAAGTGCTTGCATTTTAAGAGTTACTAAGCAGAACACATTAGCCAATATAGTGCTACAAAATAGTAACATTCTTCTGGAGGGGGAAAAAAAAAAAGATGGAAAGGAGGAGGAAGCAGCCAGCACGATTTGATGAAAAGAACTCAGTTGAGTGGAAAGGCAATCTACTCCATTAGTTTTGAAGTGTCTGTAAAGTCTATGTGCTTATGTTTTTACGTTTTAGAATAGTTTCTGAAAACATAAGGATTAGAAAATTTAAACTGGTTTTCAAAAGAGATGTTGTAAATATTCTTCTTTCATCCTTTCCAGTAATAGAGATTTGGCAAGTCATGTCCTGTTACACCTGCACAAATCCAGTCACACAAGTATTGCTGTTCATTCCTGTTGCTAAAACAGCAGCAGAATGGGGAAGCGAGAGACTGAATGTTTTGCCTCCTTATTCTTCTGCTATTAAAATTAAAAAATAAAATAAAATAAAACAGTTTTGGAGAAAAACGTGCATTAATAAATAGAGTATATTGTTCTTGCAAAGTTGCGTAGGTGCTTAAAATTAGCTACTGTATGGCTGCTGCAAACAGGAGGACGAAATCTTGGTTCCACTGGAGTCAATAATAGAAGCCCTGTTAAGTGCATACAATTAATTATTTCCAGGATTAGGACACCCAGAAAATATTTAGAAAATCAAACCTACAAGGTTCCATGTGATCACACCTGCTGAGCTTCACATTAAGGATATGTTTTGTTCGTTTGCTATAACAAGGTCTACTTCATCTGCTGTCGTTTATATGTAGCACAAAACCATGATGAAGTTAACAATTTTCTGTTCACTGTTGTATACTGTGGAAGGATATAGGATGATGGGGAATTTGAGAGAGGAAAGAAATAGTACTGCTAAAAAAAAAAAAAAGGAGGGGGAGGAGGGTAGTGAGAAGATGCTATAAATTGAGTTGTATATATCTGTCATCTACCAGATGTTTTTAAAGCAATCAAGCATAATGATTAAAAAAAATAATAATTTTCAGAGCACTACCTGCTCCTATTGAGTTCTGAGGAGAAAGCTGCAGGTCCCAGACACTCAGTAAGTGATTGGATGCCATAGTTGGGCACCTGTATGTCCAGCATTCCCTCAAGCAGACATTTGTAAAGAAATAATCTAGCAAACAAGTCACATTAAATCTCTTTTTCCACAACACTTTGTTTCCCCCTGAAGGGCAAAATCTTTTACAATTACTGGAGTTACTAGAGTTAAAAGAAACAATTCACTTTCATGAAAAATGTAATTAATTTTCTACAGTACTTCATATACAGGATTTCAACAGTCCTTCACAGAACTCTTAAATGATGCCTGGATATGTGTGCTAAGAAAATTCAATTAAAAACAAAGGAAGTAAAGATTTTCTTATTTGTCAAACTTAAGTGCAAATGCACTTAAGAGTCACATGGAACCTGTGGCTCCAGTCTGACAAGCCTAAAAGTAGGCAAGCAGGTCTGGTCTCTGTACCAGTCTTTTTTCCAGACTCATTGGAAATGCTTCATTGCAAAGAGTTCTTCCCATCTCCCTTTTGAGAAATTGTGCAGTTTATCCTGCTACAAACACGAGATATTTTAATCCCCTGCCAGTTGCCATTGAAGATGGAAGGGGTTAAGTGTTTTGATTTTTATCATTTGTTGTGAAAGAAATATTAAGGGCTACAAGATTTGACAGTTATTGGAAGTTCATAGTGTAAATTCCTTCAAATAGCTTGTCAGTCCTGACTTTCTCCAGGGAAGCCTTTAAGAAAAACAGAAGTGTGCTGAAAGGCCTTGTGAGTCCCGAGTCCCACATGCTTTCTGTTTTTCTGTGTGGTATCATTGGTGGATGTGGTCTGAGAAGTTAATTCCATTTAAGTTGACCTATGATGAGTAATATGTAAACAGTTAAAAACAAATCCCCAAATGTACAAATAATGAGTGTTGAGCACCACATTGTTCTTATTCTAATGAGATGTTAGTGAAATAAGTTTCATTTGATTTCTGTTAATATTTAAGCTGATTTAAGCCAGGAAGAGACACCTCAGATATGTTGCTTTTACTATTCACCTTTAAGTAAATTTATCACAGTCATGAGTCTGTGTAGAACATGGAAAAAAAATGCAGAGAATTGTAAAATAGATTAGATTCTGCATTTTTTTGTTTCATAGACAAAATAATGAGTTACATCAAGGAAGTTTTGTGTGTACCAGGATTAAACTCCCAAGTCTGAGGTGAGATAAATATGCGTAAAATGCTCTGTCTGTCCTTTCCAGCTGATCTTCAGAGGTCCCTTCCAACCCTGCCCATTCTATGATTCTGTGATCTGTGAGTGTTAATATTATAAAATCAAAAAATATATATATTTTAAAAGCATATTTTTTTTCACTCATAAAAAATGGAAAACAATGGCTCGTAGATCAGTAATGGAATCTCACTGTTCATGATAACAGTTCCACTAATAAAAGACCCATGCAGAAAATACTTTCAGCTTGATTTTATGGATGCAGTAAACTGGCCTTTGAAGTTATCTCCATAGAGATTTTATTTGGCATTAATAATATCTTGTGGAATGGTCTTCCTAATGTCTTACTTATCTAGCCCCTAAGAGATGCATAATTAGGATTTATTTAAATTCTGCAGGCATGTTAACATCCATAGTATTGTTTGGAATTGTATTCTTTGAGTCAATAAATAATAATTTATTCAAAAATTCTGATCAGTAATTTATTTTTTTTATTTTTGATTTTTGAAACATTAAGAAATTTAATTAAAAAAAAAAAATGAAAAAAAAGATAATAGAGATTGTCCAAAAAAAAAACCAAAAAAAACCTGAAAGATACTAATGCTATCTTCCTCTTAGGGTACAACTTAAAGCTCTACTTCCATTATCAGTCTTTTCAAATCCTGTATATAAAAATCGTATCCAGTTTGGGGCTCCTCATTAGAAGCCAGAACACATAAAGCAGAACAAATTGGGTCTCTTCAATCTAGAGAAGAGCAAATGAAGAGGAGATGTTGCAAACTGCAACAAACTTATCAGAGGATGCAGAGAAGATGGAGCCATGCTCTTCACAGAGGTGTCCAGTGATAGGACAAGAGGTGACAGAAAAGTTGGAATACAGGAAATTCTGTGTAGGTATTAGGAAAAAATAAACACCATGAGGGTGGTGTAACGCTGGAGCATGCACAGACTGATTGTGGTGTCGTTTTCCCTGGAGGTGTTCAAGACCCAACTGGGCATATTCGTGAGCAACCTGATCTGATTAAAACTGCTCAAATTACAGTGGTTAAGAAAATGCTTTGTCATCTAACTCATTTCACTGCCAGGTGAGGACTTCTTTTTACTGAAACTCATTTAAAATAACAAATTCTGGAGTAAAACCTATTTATGTTATGTCAGAACTTCTTCCTATGTATGTATAACAAGACACTTAAGTATTAGGTCACTTTTTTCCAAAACTACTCTCGTTTTATATAGACGATTACTAAAAACTCATGTGGTCATATCCTTGCCCATGTTGTTCTTCTTTAAAGGAATATTTCTTCAGTATCTTCATAATACAGAGATACCACATTTGTTATGACTTTGGTCACAAATTGTTGGCCTATGACTTAGTAATGCATCTGCATATATCACAAAATCTTCTGTATGATTAGGTGGTGTAGTTTGTCATGGGTCTACTTCTGTGGTACAGCACTTCAGTCCTTTGCTTTCTGCATTAACTTAGCATATGTGATGCTTTATGAAAAACATACTGTTACAATTGACACAGTCTGTAAGTTGTCCATATAGACCTTTTGGTATTTTATGTAAAGTGTACCAGAACTTTAAAGCTGTATTTTACAATGCAAAATGATTATTTTTAATGAAGTTCTGTATTTTCTTCCCCAGAGTAACTTCCTTGTCTTATGGTACCATTTGGTCAATTTATGAAAATGCAAGTGTTGCTTCCTCCATGCTTTCAGCAAGGCTGTTCCCTATGTTAGCTGATACTAATTAAGTATTCACTTCCTAAGCAAGGAGAGACCTTTGAGAACTGAGTTGAATGACCATAGTGTGAGAAGCGCTGAATCACAGAATCATATAGGTTGGAAGAGACCTCCAAGAGGTCTCATCTAGTCCAACCTCTGACCTAACACTAACAAGTCCTCCACTAAACCATATCACTAAGCTCTAAATCTAAATGTCTTTTAAAGACCTCCAAGGGTGGTGACTCGACCGCTTTCCTGGGCAGCCTATTCCAATGCCTAACAACCCTTTCCATAAAGAAGTTCTTCCTAATATCCAACCTAAACCTCCCCTGGCGCAACTTTAGCCCATTCCCCCTCTGCATCTTGGAAACTGATGAAACTTATAGAAAAAGGAACATAGTCTGACTAAAATCTATCAAAATAGGCATTACTGGAATTGATATAGTGAGACTATCGAGTATGAAATGAGAAACAAATTTTGAAATCAAAAGTGAAGGCTTCTTTCATTTAGTGCAGTAATTACTACAGAAGCACAAAGGCAATACACAACCCAGGCATTAGAAAGTATTAAGAATTTTCTATTTAGAAACTACTTACCTATTCTTTGACTGGTAAGATAGATATGTTATTTTTTAATTCCAATAAATGTTGTGTGTCCACTTGCTCATTATTTTATTTAGATTTGCACTACTCCTGTTAATTCACGTTTGCATAAGTGATGTAAGTTTGCTGAGCCAGAGAAATAACTCTGCTATGGCTTCCAGGGATTGGCAATGAAATGAGTGCTTTGAGTACTTGGCATAATACTGTTTGCTGTTCTTTGAAGGTGTAGTAGTATTTGGTAACTGTGGTAAAGCCAACCTATCAGAATCTGAGGATTCTCAGCCTTCTAGTTTTTGGCAACTGGGTTCAGATGATGAATGCTCTGATTCTGGAAGTCAAGGATGAAGTTTTATTTTCAAAGCCTGATCAGAGCTGCTGTTCAACCAAAGCCTTCCAAACATTTCCAGATTCCAAGAAGAACACTGAAAGCCAGATGTTAGATAACCTGCCAGATTGATATTTTGGGGGATGATAAAATAGCTATTCATCATTTGGTATATGCACTGGTAGAGATAAAGATGTGTGCATATTGTACAAAACCAAAATGAAATAGAATGCATGTGACCTTTCTTACTCAGGTAGCTGAAGGATTGAGAGCTTTACAGCTACTTGAAAATCTATTTTTATAAGTAAGACATGAAATATTTCAGTAGAGTTGCCTAGTGAGATAAGAATTTTGTCTTAACCTATAGAACAAGTCAACAAGCAGCATCTTAAAAGTGAATTTATTTAGATCTCAAAGCATGTATCTCACTGGTGGAGAAAAGAGAAGCAGCTGTTTTTTGAGTTCACCAGTATATGTATCCATTGGCAACATTTTCCTCTCTTTATAGAGGTGCATGAATCTTGTCTTGATATTTTAACTTCTGACAGTCCAAGGTTTTTCATACGAATATAATTTTATGTTCATACTTTTCCACTGCCTTATACCTATGTAGATACCCTATATGGAATAATGTAAATTTAAACCCACTAATCATTTATAGAAAAACCTTTTTTTTTTTTTTTTTTTTTTTTTTTTTTTTTTAAAAAGGCTGGAAACCTGTATTTCTTTTAATATTTTAACCCTTTTTGAATATATATAACACTATAAATAGACTGTATTTATGCATGTATACAAATATGAATGCATGTTATACAAACAATTTATGTAATTCCAATGCATGTATTTTCTGCCAAAAGGAGTGAGTTTTGTTATCTTTTTCAACCTTTTGTTAGTTGTCAGTTCTGGTCAAGTCAAGTGGCTTTCAAACAAAACTGTTTTTTGTAAGAAGGGCAGAAGAGAACTTTCAAGTGTCTTAATAGCTTTAATTTTCAATACCTCTAACCCATGACTATATAATCACATTCTTGATGTTGCCTTCTCTTGCCTACTCTTTTTGCTTCAGACTCAACTGTAACTTCTCTGAGACAGTAGCCATATGTCTTTTGCACAGTAGTACACAGTGCATAATTCCAGTGTTTCAGGGTGACTTATTAATTATTGTGAATTTATTAATGTATTTGTCTCTCTGTGGTATCAATAGGGACTGTTGAGACAATGCAGTGGTTTGTGCCCAGCAAGCTTACGAGGGAAACTAAATCAACAGGAAAATATTTCTGATGTTGTAGAGCTTCTGTAAGGATAAAGTCATTAATGTTTTAAACACATTTGAGTATTATCAGATAAGGGGCACTATGTAAGTGTGAAGTAATAACATATGTATGTATATTCATAATGTAAAATACGTTAGTACAGTTCTGTTTTCATTAACTATCTTATGTATGTTAAGTATTTCCCTAGAGGAAATTAATCCTCATTTCCATTCTGCACTGGCATTAATTTCTTTAAATTTTATTTAAGTGAAGCTAAGATTTGATGAGTATTCTCTTCCTGAATTAAAATCTTGCTTTTAAATAGTAAAATAATTCCATGTGGAATATTATTTTTGGAGAATAACTGTGAAAGTTGTTAATAATGGTCGGGAAAGGACTTTGAAATTCTTAAGGTTATTTTTAGGGACAACTCTTTGTAATAGGGAAAATAATACAAAAAATATTGTGTAATTTAGTATGGAAATTTATAGTTTGATTCAGTAGGAATTTGTTACAGATTTCCTTGCTACCTGCTTTCATTCCCACTCTGATATATGAGGAGGCTTCCTGACTGCTTGGAGAGCCATTTTGACAGTTACACTTTAATGATTTCCATGGAAAGTTTTGCAAAGGGACGTATAGATTTTTCCTCATTTTTCCTTCCTCCTCATTCACCCTCAAGACAAGAAATCTCAACAGCATGGTGAAGACTTGAAATTTGAAGTAGTAGGAGACAATATAAATTCTGCAAAACTTTCTTCATTTATCAGCCTTTTGAAGAGAGTGATAAGGGCTTGTAAGCATCTTCCAACCAGTTTTTACTTCTGAGGATCTGGTACCCATAGTGTTTTCTATCTCTTGCCTAAGAGAAGTTTTCTGATGGCCTTAAACACCACAGCCCTGCTAAAAGGCCATCACTCTTTTTTTTCCTTTATATTTCATGGTCTGCAGCAGCAGAAGTCCTTGCAGGATAAGTCAATACCTCTCTCCCTTTGACATTTTGTTGTTGTTTGTTTGTTTGTTTGTTTTTAGATATTTCTGAATTTGTTCCCTGTGCTTGCCCTTTAGGTTCCTTTAGACAAATACAAGAATCTTGAAGTTGCTTTCAGTCAATTACTTCATCAGGCACTTCCAGTATATGTAATCTAGACTCCAGGGAGAAAATACTGAAACATGGTAGACTTGCCCCTTCCTAGCAGCCTTTGGGTTCCTGCAGAAAGTATCAATGGAGAAAGCTCTTCCAAAATGAATTGTTGATGAATAACCTTGATTCCATCCACGTAAAAATACTGGCATTGGGTTGTTTCCCAGAAGTTAATTGGACAATGACAGTCTTCTGATGTCTTGGTGCTTTAAGTAACTCTTACATGGCACAAGTAATACAACAGCATCTCATAAGAGCTCTAGTTTTGGCAAGTCTCTGTAGTATAGTTGATGTAAATAAGACGTATATGTTTTCTGTTGATTCCACATGTAGGCAGTTTAACTATAGTCACGTGTTGACACATAATCATACTTTGTTTAATGTTTTTCTCAGTCTCTCTGAGCTAGTCAATAATTGTCTAATCTCTTTGCCATTTTGGGTAGCAGGTTCAGGAACAGCTTACTTTCCGTGCAACACCAAGAGCCCATACGATTCCGATTTAGATACTCAATGCTTTTAAGAGTTATGTGGTGGCAGAAGGTTCAGCTGTTTTCCATTCAAGATTGTTTCCCAGGTAAAAGAGACTTACCACTGGAACAAGTAGACTCGGAGTTGAGGGACAGATGTTCTTCTAAATATTACATAGTAGGCACACTTTGATAGTACATGCCAAAAACATAATTCTCTTGAGTGTTCTGTTTTTCTTTCCAAGTTTTTTTTCTCAGCCTTTATAGCCTATGAGAGAGAAATCTCAATTATTTGAGAATTTGTACAACAGTTACTGAAACGCTAAAGACTTCTGAAAACACTATTCAACTCTGTTTTCTTGCACATGGTCTTAATTGTTAGAGCTGGTGGATTATATCTTGCTAATTTAAAATATATATTTTACAGTGTAACTATTTTCTGTCTCTGAGACAGTTTTTATGAAGCTGAGGAAAGCATCAAAGTTCAGTCAATATTAGGCAAATCCATACACTACCATAAGCCATGACTACAATTCAAACAAAGGTCCTACATAAGTAATTAGGCTAATTATCAATGGATTTACAGCAGAGGTGTTGTTTGTTGTTTGTTTGCTTTGCTTTTGTTTTTTTTTTTTTTGTTTTTGTTTTTGTTTTTTTTTTTTTTAAGTTGTAGATCACTAAAATAGTACCTGATAATTAGAAATAAAGCACAAAATTATATAAGAAAAAATTCCCATGCAAATCCTGTGTCCACTGTGTTAAGTTTCAGAGACTTTAGACTGAAATTCTTGAGTGGAAATTCCTTTTTCAGAGAAGCAGAAACATGTGATTCCTTTCTCCCCCTGCAACTTCAAAAAACTTAGTATTTTTTTCAAAAACAAGGCCAAGTGCCGGGTCCTGCACCTGGGGCGCAATAACCCCAAGCAGAGCTACAGGCTGGGAGATGAATGGTTGGAGAGCTGCCAGGCAGAGAAGGACCTGGGAGTGATGGTGGATAGTCGGCTGAATATGAGCCAGCAGTGTGCTCAGGTGGCCAAGAAGGCCAACGGCATCCTGGCTTGTATCAGGAACAGTGTGACCAGCAGGGCTAGGGAGGTGATCGTCCCCCTGTACTCAGCTCTGGTGAGGCCGCACCTCGAGTACTGTGTTCAGTTTTGGGCCTCTCGCTACAAGAAGGACATGGAGGTGCTTGAGCGGGTGCAGAGAAGGGCGACGAAGCTGGTGAGGGGTCTGGAGAACAAGTCCTACGAGGAGCGGCTGAGGGAGCTGGGCTTGTTCAGCCTGGAGAAGAGGAGGCTCAGGGGTGACCTTATCGCTCTCCATAGGTACCTCAAGGGAAGCTGTAGCGAGGTGGGGGTTGGTTTGTTCTCCCACGTGCTTGGTGACAGGACGAGGGGGAATGGGCTTAAGCTGAGCCAGGGGAGTTTTAGGTTAGATGTTAGGAAGAACTTCTTTACTGAAAGGGTTGTGAGGCATTGGAACAGGCTGCCCAGGGAAGTGGTGGAGTCCCCATCCCTGGAAGTCTTCAAAAGACGTTTAGATGTAGAGCTTAGGGATATGGTTTAGTGGGGACTGCTAGCGTTAGGTCAGAGGTTGGACTCGATGATCTTGAGGTCTCTTCCAACCTAGAAATTCTGTGATTCTGTAACTTTAATACTCTATATATGCTTACACGCTGTCTTTGGAAACATTGTCAAGTCTCAAACCTAACTTCAATGAGCTTGTTTTTTTCTTAATCTCTAGTGGTTGAAACTCTATTTAACTTGATTATAAATTGGATTCTTTAGGTCAGTGCTTTCTATTAGTCTAGCTGCTTTTGCTGCTCAAATCTGAACTAAGTTTTAAGTTGAAAATATTTTAGCAGGAATTCTCTTCACAGAGTTAAAATATGTGAGAATCAGGATTGTAACTGAGTAGACAGAAAGGTGAGATAAGAAAACTTGGTACTGATTGCAGTTTGTCTCTAGGTCCCTGCATGTGAAAAGGTTATAATGATGTTAATCTAAAGGAATGCTTGTGACCCAATATTCTGAAACTTTGAAAGAGACATGCTAAGAACAGAAATAAGAAGAAATGTTAATTTTCAATTTATCATCTAGCTTTTCATGTCTCTCCAGTTGTATATTTTTTTAAAATATTTCAAAAATAAGTGATAAATAGGTTATTCTACTATTGCGGACAGGAAAGGGAAAAGCTGGCTCAAGCTGATAAATGTCTTGTGATTCAATAATGTAGTGTATCAAATCTTCCACAGACAAAATTTGATATGAAGTGATCTGAAACTCCCTTTGGCGTAGTTTCCTTTTTCTTTTGCTGCTTTTGTAGAATTTGTGCATGCCCTCACGGCATGTAAGACACATCTTTGCTCTCATTTCAAAAGTCATGATTGCTTTGCTTTTCAGATGCAGGACATATCACTCTTATCAGAATCCAACAGGAATTGGTTTTAGATTTTTGTTATTGGTATACCATCAAAGCTTGCTGCTATCAAAAGAACATGCTAAAAGATGGTCAGAATTTGGAGTTTCATTATTTTTATGTGTGCATATTTGTTGTTCATATTTCTCTTCAGAATGATAACTTCTCTAAAACAATATTTTGGTTTTCCCTAGAAATAACTGTGGACATACATATCAAAATTAGACTTGCAAGTCTAATTATGAAGTAGAATATCACAGACAGTTTGTTGAAGGTATTAGTATGACTCTGGCTGTTACTTTCTTTTTCCTTTCCTCTCATAAGCAGTCAATCCATATGCTTCATTATGGAGCAAGTTTCTTCATAACTTTCATTATGAAAGCAAGTTTCAAGGAATAAGATGTAGGCACACTGCTGCCAGCATCTTGGGATAGAGCTCCGGTCACTAGGCAGAGCTCAGTTTTTAACCATCACATGGTTTCTGATATTTCATTTTAAATGTGAGGGCAATTAGTTTAACATTGTGCAGATACAAGGGATAATTATGCCTTGCAGTACTGCTGAAATCTCCAAAGAGCTTTCATGCCAGGATCCCTGAAAAGTTGATTGCTAACATGGAATAAGTAACAAAAGAATTATACATAGGAAAACAACAATTATTGACAAAACACTCATAAATTTCCTTAATGATATTTACTCATCACCTCTCTGTGAAATAACTTCCTAATGCTGGTTGTAACAGGAAATTGGGCTGCATTCACTCTAAAAAAAGCTGTTGGTTACCCATAAAGTATAGCCACATGATTGTTTTATAATATCTGTGGCATGAGACATAATACTTGTGCAAGTGACCATGAAGACATGATTGTTGTACAGTGGATTTTCAATCTTTGCTTAGTCAGTTGTGTGACACTGTACGATGCTATTGACATTCGGATAAATAGGCTAAGCCTGCACGGTGGTGAGCTGCATGAGATGGAATTAGCATCCTGGGGTAGTGGAGGTCCCTGCTACAATAGTTGCCCTGATTTAAACCTAAGCCCAGGAAGCAACACAGAGGAATAATCCATTAAAGAATGTCTGTTCTTCAAAGAACGATATTTTCTCCTCTCATTCAAGAACTGCTTATTTGTCTAACTATACTTTGTCTTGATGTTAAATCACAATTGAATTAAAATATTTTTCCGTATGTTCATTATATACATGGAATATGTACATATTCCCTGCAATGCTAGTACTTCAAAACATGAGTGGAAAGACAGGAGTTTAAGCATATTGCCATAGGTTGTCAATCCCATTGGTCTGAGGAAATTTCTTCATTATCTTTTTTTATTCAGTTTAATCAAAACTATAATGTTTTGAGCTGGGAAAGCTCAAAACTGGGGAATTGGATCCCTCAACCAGACTATGATAGTTAGTAGATATAGCCAAAATAACTTAATAAATTATAACATGCTTGCTTTTGTAAAGAATACTGTATTTTAAGGTAATGCAACAGGTTCATTAAATTCATTAAAATTACAGTAACTGAACTGCAACTTGCTATGAATTTCAGTGATGAAAAGAGAGCTGTATCTAGGCCACGGTGTCGTTATTAACCTTAGACGAAGCAAGTGCTTCTCCTAAAGCAAAAATTTCCCCTATATTTATCTCTATTCCAATTCAGATGCACATTTTACCATAATATATAGGAAATACATGACATCTGGTATCCCATTAAAAAAAAAAAGTCTGTTCTCTAAAGAAGCTGACTGGCTTGTTTACTTATTACATCTTATATTTGATGTACAATATAATTATGAAATACCCTTTTTCATGCCTGCAGGTGTGTTGAAGACCCAGAATGCTTCTATCATTGAAACTTCTATTAAAGAATTAAAACCTACTTTTGCTTAAATAAAAACATTATGAAAATAGTCAAAATGGTTTTTGGCTTTCTGTGGCTCTCCCCCTGATTACCAGTGGCAAAACGCTTTGAATTTTTTTGTAGAGAGTTGTAGAATATTTTTACTATGCTTAACTAAAATCCATGGTTTACTTACACTGAAGAAATTATAAAGGACTTACTGTGGATGCTGACAACTTTTTAGACTAGAATAATTAACCCCTCAGTAGTGTTACAAAGAGAAACAAATTATATGAAGTAGTGTTACAAAGAAAAACAAATTATTTTTTATTATTTTATTTTTGTTTTTGTTAAAACAAAGTTCCCAATTCTAAAAGCAGTAAACCTCCAATAACCACTTCAGTGTATGAGACAGTTAAAGACTGTGTACTACTGGCTCATTCCTCACAGGATATGGGAAGGAATGCCAATCAGAATACCTATCCTATATATACTCTGGTTTCATACCCGTTACTGTTTTTGCTGATAATGTAACCTGCATGTGTTAGCATAGGAGGGTAGATCACTGCTCTGATTGGCTGTTTTAGTTGGCTGATACAGCTTTGGTGAAGTGACATAAGATTTACTTTAAGCTTTGGAAAGTCTCTCTCTGGTTTCTGTTAAAATTTTCCATACCTAAAGGATTACTTTTATTCTTTTAAATAAAAATACATCCTTTATTTGATATTTATCTTGATTATGTGTTTTTAATTTTTAAATGGGCTAGTTGTCCACAGAACCAAAGTGAGGGGAAAAGTTTGTTAGAAATAGAGTATTACCTCGTGGTTATTTTGGATGTTTACTTCAGGATTTTTTATGCTAATGAATATTCTTGTATTTTGAAATTATATACATATATATATTATTTATTTATTTATTTTTCTCAGAGGCAGGGAGGGCTCTGGGAGAGCATGCCCAGAGCTTTCCGCAAGCTGGAGCTGTTAGGCTCCTGGCTGTGTATTCCAGAATATTGCATTCCTGGAGATGGAGCACCTTCACGAACCACCCCTATATTTTAGCACAATTTCATCAGAAGGAAATGTTTCTATAAGTTGACAAGTGCTGTAATACAAACAATGCTAACAGATTCTATTTATTAAGAAGTCTCTTTGGCTAACCTCAGGTGAAACTTCATGTTTACATGCAATTGCATTTTCTATTTGAAGTCTTCTCAACTTGTTGTCATGTTATTATATAAGTACCATTCATATATAGAGAAGGAATGTTTTTAGACCTGGAGTGGTAAACAGATTTGCAAGTTCAAATATTAACTGTTAACCCAGGTGGCAATTTAAACAAATTTGGCTATAATACCTGGTGACTAAAGAGCAGCTCTGAGTGGGAAAGACTGTCAAATGCTACAAGATGCTAATCCCTGCCTCCTTTTGGGAGAAGGAGTAAAATTGTGCGGTAGTTGTCAAGATCTATAGCTTTAAACATTTTTTGTTGTTGTTTTTGTTTGTTTGTTTGCTTTTAATAAAGACTGCCCTTCTGTCATACATGTATTTTAAAGCAGTTTGTAGAGTTTACATGACATTTGTTGGAGAAGGGCAGCATTCTAGTTTGTTTTTGCTAACCAGAAAAATCCTGCGTTAAACAACCTAATTAGAGAATGCCATATGATGTACAAATATTTATGTTATATTTACAAATATCCTTGTGTTTGGGAGACATCAGTTCAGTACATGGCCACTGTGGCCTGTTTTTGTGACCTTGGTTAGGCAGTGTGGCAGGATCAGTCTGTGTGCATTTCTAGCCTGAAGTTCCTAGACTTGAAATGCTGAGTCCAAGCTCACTTTCAGAACTTCTCATATTCTCAAATTTGAAGATGGAAGCAAAAGTGACTAGGTGACCCCATTGCTTGTCTCTTGGTAGTGATTGCTTTTTTCCCTATCTTAAAATGATATTATGCTGCATGTATTTACTTTGCTTGATTAAAGTTTATTTCTGTTATTTCAAAGGTATTAAATATGTATAGTATTTAGGCAACTTGAAAAAGGAATTCTACAGTTGCTCGAGATAGATAAATTATCCTTTAGTAGCTGTATTCTTTTTAGATCTACAATTTGCTTGAGTTGGACAGCACTTCTGCTCATTTGTCTATAGTAGTATTAGTCTCTCTTACTATTACTAATGCAAATGCTGTTATCTGGGAAATATGGTATCTTACATGCAGTATATCCCTGGATTTTGAGAAAACTGGCCTGGATTTAAATAAGTAGATGTAAATCTCATTATGGTAGAAAAGAAATTAAGTCTACTGGGTTTTTCTTGTCATTCACTAAAATAGTACCTTGGTTTTATAAACATGTTTCTGGTTTATTTTTGATTATTGCTTAGAATATTTGGCCACAACTTGAATAGGACTTTCTTTCAGTCCATGAATGGAACTGTGTTTCATAAGGTGATTGACTACTTGATAATACCTTTTTTTCAATCTGCCAGTCAGGATAATAATTTTAACCCACTGATAACTTCAATTTAAAAATTAAATTTCTGTTGATAATCAGTGGTATTCCTCCAGTAACTAAAGAAATAGCTACAGTAGTTGTAAAATCTGAAATCTGTGAACTTGATTCTGATATACACTGAACTGAGACTCACTAAGATCTTCATAGAACACCATTAAGGTATTTTTAGAAAATCACATGGGAATCTGTAGAACAGAGGCATGTTCAGCAAATGACTGGTTTTCTTCATTTCAACAAGGTTAAAAATATTGAATATCCATTTCAGGCTACATATGGTACAAGGACTGGTACAAGCACTTTGGTGAGTGACTAAGAAAGGTTCTCTGGAAAGTATTATGCACATGACGAAGCTGTGTTTGTCCAGAGAGGTAATACCTGTCACTAAACCAGCTGATACATCTGGAAGAAAGCAACAATTTGTTGGGCATACGGATCCTCCTTCAGGTCTGAACTGGATCATGTACTACAAACATAATGTGTATACATGCATGCAAGGTCTAAGTAAAAGTGTAGTAAGCAGCTTAGCCTTAGCTTTCATTAAGGAGAGAATGCTTTTCTGTGTAATAGAAATATTCTCATGGCACAGATTTTTATTTTTTTATTGTTATTTAATGCTGGTTTTAACAGCATGGTTGTTTTTAATTTGTCTCCAGTAATAAAGCCTGTTGAGATCTTTATACCTATAACCAGTTGTTCCTTTCACTGAAATCAGCTCCTGACTTTGTAATGCTACAGTACCAATGTAAAAATGAACTATATATTTCATAACTGTTAGGATAGAAAGAAGTGTTGGTTTATGTGTAAATTGTTTTGTACTATTAAAGTAGTGAAAGGTTTTTTGCCTTTTTTCTTCTTTTTTTGAGCCTTTACATTGTAGGTTAAAAAAGCTGAAAGCATATGGTAGCAATTTTTTAACCTCTCTACATGAGGTGCTTGTCAACGGAGGTCCATACGGCCAAAGCTAGTTAATAACAGCTGCAGGCCAAAGTTCCTTTAAGAGCTATTGCCATGTTCCAAGATTCTCAAGACTTTGAACAAGTGAAGTTAGCCACAAGGGAAAGCAGCAGGTCTGCATTCTGCTTGTTAAGTGAACCCTATTTGGGGAGAAAAAAAATAAAAAAAAAAAAAAAAAGTGGCAGAAAGTCAGAATATTCATGCTATAAAACTTGCCATAAAATATCAGATATGATTGGCTAGTAGGCTGCTGCATTTGAGCATTCATGAACCATTTGCATCAAACTAAAATTTTATTTTGCTAATTGCTTCAGTGAACATATCTAGTTCTAGTTTGGGGATGGGGGGTGAAGATAGGATTGGAAGGCTAATTGCACTGAGTCTTTTTTTTTTTTTTTTTTTTTTTGAAGGAATTCAGAGAATCCTGAAACTTAGGAGTACAGTTCTGTTTGTCTACATTTTGTGTTTCTAAAATATGAAGTAGAAAGAGAAGAATGCATGTGAAGAAGAAAAAATTGCCATTCTCTTGACCTTGTGCTGCTTTCTGAGTTTTATATTCATTTCCATTTTGCCATGTTCTTTTCAAAGCTGTAGTGAATTATAATTAAGAGAATTCACTTGAGACAGCTTTCCATGCAGTTTGTAGTTGCTTTGCTGTTTGGAAGAAGTCCAGACTTAAAATGTGAAATCACTTTCTCAAATGATATGGTCTGTATATTTTTGCCTATTGGTTGAAAACCTTCATGGTATATTAAAGCCTTTATCAGAAAAAAAAAAAAAAAAAAAAAGCTGTTCAGAAGCATTTATAGGGAACAAGGCTGTCTGGTTGGTTATCTGCCAGTAATCAAGTATCACTAAACAATACTCGTCATTGTTGTTCAAGTAGAATATAAGGCAGGATGTTTGACAGGAATATGTTTTGTGCTTTGCTTCAGAATGGTGCTGGATCAAAACCCGAGCTTTGCTATGCATTTCTAGGACGCTGAGTGCCCCTAGGTGGTCACAACTAAAAGTACAGCAGAAACAGTTTTTCCCCTGTTTATCTCATTCCTGCTGATGGACAGACAACCTCTGCTGGGCATTGGCATTGCTCTTGGGCTCAGTGGCACATTTTTGGGAGGCAAAGCTGTTGAACAAGTGCTTCTCTTGCTTTGAGAAATCTCTACTTTACAGAAGAGCATTTGTGTGGTATTAATTTTAATCTGGAAATTGCTGACATACTGAAGCGGCAGTCTATCATTACTCCCACTTATGGCTCCAATTTAGCCCTTGTCATTGCAGTTGTCAGTATCAATTGGGGATTAGACTGGGTTATGGCATGCAGAGCGGATGGTCAGTGAATAAGTACCACTTTTCATTCCATTTTAACACAGTCTTTTTATTATCAAGCCCATTGATAGAATTTTGTTACTGCTTTTCACTCTTTTATATACGTAAAAAGTTTTAGAGATTATTCAACTCCAGAGTCACTTTTGGGTTCTTTGTATTCTCCATTGTATTTGAAATATGTAAGCAGTGAAATGACAGAATTGGTACCATTTCTAAAGTTGCACAGTCTGTTCAGAAAATGCTCATTCATAAAGCACTGATCTTTAGAACTTTCAACTTCTACAGAAATGTGTTGTTGATCTTCCAGTGTAATGGAAGTGAGCATTGTACAAATAATGGAAATAGGATTTACAAAGATTGTAAAGCTAGTTCCAAATGTTAAGGTTTTAAACTGAATACTGTAGTGCAGTGTGATACTTTTTTTTTTTTTTTATTTCAGTCTTCATCAAATAGATTATGTCTCCATTGTCTGAGTACAATATGTAAGAAAGCAAACTTTTTATTTTACACTAATATTTAGGTTTTCACTCATGGATATTTCTGCCGTGAGGGAGGGGAATGAAGAAAAAGGTAAATCTTTTGTTGCTCTCTGAGAATTCTGGTGAATTTGCTTCTATGGTAACCAATTAGCCAGAGCTTATTATTCATGTAAAACAGGAACTGTTTGCATTTTTAAAACCTTCATTTGCAAAACAGCATGTCTAAATGATAAAGTTAAATTTCTTTCCCAAGACCACAAGTGTTCTTTGTAGGTGGAAACAACTAAGTTTACAGTTTAAAAAGCAAGGGAAAAGGCGCTCCTAGGCAGCAGCATCCATCCACATTAAAAGCAAATATTTGTTTTTGGAAGAGAGAATGGCTGTCCCCGGAGCAGCCAGCTTAGCAAAAGCAGGAATGGAAGGGCAGAACTCATCTTTTATGGAAGTCAGATAAATTTCATGCTCTTTAACATCGACTGTGACGGCAGGCTTTTCACTGAAGCCTGGCTCCTTCCTCAGTGTGAACAAAATAGAAAAAGCGATTAAAGTTCACTCAGTCCTGGACAGCAGGAGGCAACCGCTCTGGTATCTTCAGCTGAGGGAGAGGGTGAGAGGGCTCTTTAATAAGACTTGTGAGGCTTCTTTGAAGAAAAGAAACAGGACTCATAGGGCCTATAGATGCCTACACTAACATGCGTTCATTTCCTGTACTTCATATGGCTTCTTTGACACATTGTAATATTGTCATCCTCTTCATTAAAATGTTCATAATGAAAGGGGAGAGAGAGAAAATGTAACTGTTAACTGGAGTCAAGGGTCAGCAAGTTCTGCTGTGAGCAAAGGGCTTAGAGCTTCCTTGGATGAAACAGTGGCTTTGGGGCAGATACGGCAGACAAACAGGAGATGTAAATACAGAACTTACAAGTTTTCCCATTTAGTGTCCTGTCTTCTGAAGGACAGGAATCTTGAATGTCCTGTCAAGTCTCCAGAGGATGAAGTAGCCAGCAGATCCTCCTGGATCATGCTGTTTGGCTTTTTCCCTCTGTCTCTTTCTCTTTTTCTCTTTCCCTCTTTTCTAAGTTGTGCAATCACTATTCACACATTCTTATAACTAATGGGATTAGAGGCGTTGCAAAGGGATTTGAACAAGATAATTAGTTTACTGCTTAGACCACAATGTAACAGGCAAAACCCCTCTGAGAAAAGGCAGACAAAATGGGTCAGAAAATGTGTGGGAAATGAGGTAAGGCCTCTCAAACACGGCCTCTGTCAGCTGTGCTATTATGAAAGGCTCCTGGAGCATTCATTCACTGCTGCAGACTGTTGACTTCTTTGACTTGGCCACCAGAGGTGTCAAGGAGGGAGACTTAGCTGAGAGACTGGACGTGTTTCTGGATACTAAGAACTTTGTTTCAAGTACTTAAATGCAGTTTCAAGTTCTTTACTACCACACTATGTAACATAGAGCAATGCTGAAAAATCGAAGCAAGCAGCTCCTTACAAAGATGGCGGCCCACCAGACAAGCAAGGCCTCCTCCTGTAAACCCAATTGTAAATCGCGTGCTCAGGAAGAGACAGGCAACTCTAAAATGTTGAATCAGGAAACCTACGTTATGTTTCATATTCTGTTTGAATATTTGTCTAGCAGAGTTATTTTAATCATAAATCTAGCAACAGGTTGAAATGATCCACCTAAATGCATCTTCTTTTATTTTAAGAAATGCTTCAAAGAAAAAAAAACAAACACAATCCAGTCCTGCACTATGCCCCCTCATTGATACCAGTATACTATGTGAATTACCAAGTAATGATACTAGCTTTCCAAAGGAGCAGCAGGAAATACTTCAAAGTTCCTGCCCCTGTTTTTTTATTTTTTATTTTTTGCCCGTGAAACTTGTATGAACCACCAGCCCGATCAAAGCTGCCAGAAGTTGTTAGGAGACATGTTAGCCTGGGCTTGCCTGTGTGGTGACTTAGAGGTGCCTCCTCTTCGGTGGAAGAAACAGCAGGAGCTGCTCTAATGAACCGTCCAGCAGCTCCGTGGAAGTCAGCGTGCAGTGTGTGTGTGCAGCCAGAGGTGAGAAGAGGTTAATCCATAGGGGAACTAGTTAAGAAAGCAAAACAAAAAATACCAGTGAGTTGTAGGGCCAAAATTCAACTTGAAGTCAGAGATGGTTGCTGAGATTTGCTGTTTTCTTTTAATGAAATTCACCTTTCAATCTGCTGCTTTTTGTGCAAGCTTGTCAGTTTTAAATACTTTATAGTAGTGCAGTAGTATGCATTATGTACAAGACAGCGTTATGTTACCTGTAGTGCATTGATTTGCAATTCATTTTAAATAACTATACCTTTTATTTCTGGTGAGGAGTAGGTTACTAATCTTAAAATTAGTCTTTTTTAATTTCCCCATGGATATTTATTACTGTTATTTTTATCTGCTCATAAACGTACATACCTGTTTGTAATGTAAATCCTTATATTATAATCCTAGCTGTTGTGATTTTTTTTCTATTAAATGCATATACCACCAGATTTTTATCCTATTTTTATTTGTTAAAAAATCCAGTGGTTCTCCCTTCACTGTTTAAATACTTTTTCTGCAATTCCCTCTACAACTGCAAACAAAAGTGTTGTCTCTGCCTCAGCTAGGAATCTCCTTTTCATGTTGCTTATTACTGCATGGATGGAGAGGGGAATCATGAATACTGAAAATGCCATGGAAAACTTACCCTACAAGATATTTTCTGGTGTTTCAGGTCAGGAGTCATAGCACACAGATATTTATGTATGTGGAGGGTAATTTCACAGTGGCAGTGAAATGTGCCCCTAACTAAATCAACCAACCAAGCAAGAAACAAAAGAAAACAAAACAAAAACAAAAAGAAAAAAGACAACACAACAACCACTATAAACAGTATAGGCACAAATGTATGTAAGGATGCATGTCTGTGTAAAATTCTTCCTCTACATAGAAAGAGATACTAATCAGTATTATAAATAGTATGTATATATAAAATGAAATTTCAGCTAGGCTAAAGGAAAAGGACAATTGAAACAGAAATTTAAGAGAATATTTAAATATAAATGAGAGTTGATGAGAGCATTTAATTTTAAGCATAGACTTAACTCCTGAATAAAGTCAATATGACTGACACACAAACTTAGGGTTTATTTTCTATGGCCTTGTTTTTTTGAGCATTGTGTTTGAATCCAGTAGGTCATTTTCTTTGTGATGTCAGGACTTTAATTTTTATTTAGGGATAGGATAGTCTAATCTCTTTTCAAGCATCTATGTAGTGTCTGTGTAATATATTTGTATTTGTATGATATGTATGTTTGGTTAGACTGTTCAATTAGTAGAGCTCATCAAAACACTTTGGGACACATTTTCCATTCAGATGCTTATGTAATGCATGATATCAGAGAGGAAAATTTGGCGTATTTTCAATATTTATACATGTGGATGGGAGGATGGTTAACAGAGAGCAAAAGGAGATACGGAAGAAAAAACTGCAAAAATTGTATTCTGCAGATCCAGGACTTAATTAGATATTCTGTATCCCTGCTGAATGCTGAATTTGATCTTTTCATTTTCACAGATTGCAGACCTCTCATTCTCACCCACAGTCTAGTTAAAATTGATACTAACGGAAAATACTTGAATACTTTTCTCAGTCTGAAGCAAACACTTATAGACATATAAGTGACTCCTCATGACTCCTTGGTTTCCTTTTTGTATTTTTAGTTCTTTGGTAGTGTTGTTTTTTTGTTGTTGTTGTTTTTTGTTTTTAATATAAATACAAAGAAAAATGGTGTCTTCTTTGGAAATAAATGTCCTATCCATATCCCACCAAATTTAATCAAAAGGTTTCCTTTTATTTCAGTGGAATTTGGCAACAGTGCTCAGTACCATTGCAGTCCGTCTCTTGGAAATCAGTGATGAATCCTTATTTGCATTTACTTTAGCTCCTCCAGTGTGCTTTTTAACAATTTTTCATTCTTCCCAGAAGACCTGCAATCTACTATGCTGTCCCTGGTATTACAGTTCCTATATTATTTTGCAGGGATGCAGACCTGACACAATGCTTTGAAGTATATTCTTTGAAGGCAATTCTGACTTTCTAATGCTGAAACTTTCCTCTCCCTGGCCAGGACCCAGTGGATATTTCTATATCTGATATTGAGAAAAATCCTTTAAACATTGTCATGAGGAGTGCTAAGAACTCTGTGAGGACGTTCCAATTTCAAAACGAAAATCACTATTTATTATTTTTTATTTATTATTTTCTTTTTTTTTTTTTTTTTTTTACAGGAGGTATCTGAGAATTTGTCAAGATCCATCCTCACCCCTCAAAGTCCAAAAAGCAGCACAGAAAAATTTAGCTGAGTTTTATTAAATATAAAAGATAATTTTGAAAAGGACTTAGATATGATCCAGTTTCCTTGAATGTTATTTTTGGTAATTGAGCATGATATATAATTGTTTCTCACAGGCTAAGAAAATGTATAAAGTAGGTATGGAAAGGAAAACTATTTTCTTATTTTCCTGTTCTTTTTCTATATCTGAAGAAAGTTTTGTCTTTGTTCATATATCCTTCAATTAAGAGAACTTATAATTTAAAATGTGCTCAATACTGTTTTTCAGTAAGAAGTTTGTGATTCAGAAAAATATTTGATCACATGTTTAACACTAAGCATGTGAGTAGTTACAGTGAATTCAGTGGGATTTAAGCACATTAAATTGTAGCTGCTTCAGTGCTTTCCTCAGATGGGATGACATTATTTGTGTGCTCTCAGTTTGAGAGCTACATTTAACTGAGTTAGTGTAATTTTCCAAACTACATCTCTGAAGGTGTTGTACCATAACCTATATGCTTCATGTTGTCACATCTTACAAGAGTATATTAGATTTTCATTTAGTTGATGAGCTTTAAAGAGTAATGCTTTTGTTTTCAGAACTGGCGAGGATAACAAGAATTCCCATAAATGCACTTCAATCCTAATGTATTGAATTTAGGATTATTGACTAGCAGAAAATAAATAAAATAAAATAAAACATAAAAGATTGTTAGTTTATTATTATTATTATTTTTAGGTCAAGAGATAGTAGCGCTGTTTATTCAAATGCAGTCTGTTTTTGCAAGTCAGGGATGAGAGGAAAAGGATAGGGTCAAGCATTATGTGAAAGAAGTTTGATTTTGCTGAGCTTGTTGGAATTAGTGTTCACTGAAACCGTTTTTTTTTTTTTTTTTTTTTTTTTTTTTTTAACTCTATAAGCAGCACAGCCGGTGCTGAACTCACTACACTTGTCTGCCTGTTTTCAAGATAGATACATTTCTATCTTGAAAAGTTTCTTCAAAGTATATATAAGTACTAGTTTATGATAGGTGTGCATAAAAACTATTTATTATGGTCATCTCTCTTCCAAATCACCTTAAAAAGGAGAATAGGTAATTCCATAACTACATTGTGACTGACCTGTATTTACATGTTGGTTTTAAATTCCTCACACCTTCTCATTCATTTATCTGTGTATATCTCATGCATTGGTTAAGAATTAAAGCAAGAAATCATTCTGATAAATGAATGGAATGGGATACAAGGTTACTCTGTGATTTAATACATTTTCCTAAGTATGTTAGGTGTATAACTCGATAGAAACTTTATCTCTTAACTGCCATAAAACTGTAACTTTCATAAATGATGTATCCTCAATAATTTTACAGTATTTTGATTCATAAAAGTTGAGTAGATTGGAAAGGGTTTTCAAAAAAATGCATTTTAGTAGGCCTTTTGACAAATGTGATTTAAAAGCTTAGAGAAAGCAATGTACCTGTCACTTTTAATTGCAGAAAGCTTTCCATCTATTACCTTTATTTTGCCAGAGCCTTCTAATGAAAAAGTTCCAGTATCTAATTTAATTTAATTTTCTTTGGGTTTGCCAGAAGAGCAATTAATTTTTAAAATTTCCAACTATTAAGATGTGCTTCAGGAAGCCGTCTCTGTATCTTAGATACCATTAAGTTTCATCATGTGCTTGTCATACCTTAGGAACATCTTGATATCCTTGAAGAAATGCAGCAGTGAAATGTAGACATAATGTCGGTGGTACTAGGTGTTAGGTTTGCAAATACAAATGTTAGTATGATTGGGTTATTCCTATCCATCATTAGTTTGCACCTCTCCAGAGCTATAAGTACATCTGTGCCTGGCAGGCTTGTGTTATCACTAGTGCATATGGAGACCATGTGTCAGTCTTCCAACAGAGATATATAGCCTTCTGTAGAAGCAGGATTGGATATGCTTGTGTTTCAGCCTCTAAATCAATTTCTGGGACCTCTTCTACAGATGTTGGAAGCTGCAGGTCTGTAAAACAGTATACTGTAATATGAACTGCAACAGAAGAATAAGCATGAGATGGAATTGGCTGTATGGCAGTAGATAGCAAGTGCAGCAGAGCCTGTGTAGAAACAAATCCTCACACCTTCTCATTTATCTGTGTAAATATCATTTAAATTCAATCACCTCAAAGTTCTGAGCTGATCCTGTTCTTAGAGATCTGTTCTTTCTCGGCTAGAAGAGTGAATGCAAATACCTGTGCTTGCAGTTGCAAGATACACATCCTAGAATTTTGGGGCTGGTAAAACGTACTGAATTATTTAGAAGTACAGATGGATTTATGCTGACTGCTTTAACAGAAAGCCTAGTTGTGTAATACAGATAAGTTGTTCTTTTTAACAGCTATTGATATGAGTACAACATCTTTTGGTTTAAAATTTAGGTTCATTTCTTAAACCTCAGTTTGTGCAATCAAATTAAATTTTTACTTTTTTAACATAAGTCTTTAAATATTTCATGGTATATTTCAGAATTAGACCATATGCAGTTGAGATATTTATTCCCATTGCCATCACTCTCCTCAATCTCTGTATAGTTACTTAGACCTCTCTATTCTGAAGTTGTCTATTTACCCACAGCCAGTGTGTATAATGCTCTGTGAGTTCCACAGTATGGGTATCAGTATCACCCATCATCATGGGGTATACTATGCTCTCATCTGATTACAGCTACTAATCTGTAACTAAATGATATCCATCCCATCCAACTGCCTTTGTGACCAAAAATAAGCAAAGCAAAACCTCTTCCAAGAAACTGAAGGAAAAAAAAAAAAAAAGGAAGAATAAATCCACACCACACAGAAAACTTTTACTTTTTCCTCTAATTATTGAAGGTTCTCAGGACAATTTTCTGCTCAGATAAATATCCAGGAACTCCATCAGCAACTTAGAGGAAGTCGAAGAAATGTTTGAAAGGAAACAATTTGGCATGGAAGTGATTCAGGAAAAAAAAAAGACTGGAAAACCTACTGATAGAGGAAAAAATGTGAAGGAAAAAGGCGAGATTAGCTTCTAAAGTGCAATTAAGAATAGTCACTCTTTGATGGTGTCAGTGGAAAAGTGCAGTCCTGGAACAAAAAAAAAGTCTGAGCTCTGTAGACTTCAAAAGTGAATGCCATAATGAAAATCACTACTAGTGCAAGCAGCTGAAATTTTGTAACTTTGAGGGGGAAAAACAGATAAATATGGCAAAAAGAAAAATACAATGATTTTTTTTAAAAAAAAAAAAAAAAAAAAAAACAGCATTAAATTAAGTTTTGCATATTTTTTTCATAGATGAATTTTTCTAGAATATTTAAAGGTAGCGTATGTAGCATTATCATGGTATCATAGTTTGTTCAGGTAACAATGTAAAGTACAACTTCTTGGACCAGACACCCAACTGTGATTGTCACTGTACAAATGCAGTGTAAAAAAAAATAAAATAAAAGATTTATTTTTTTCGACAGAAATACTTTACAGTATCAGAAATGACAGATGGCTATAAGCAGATGGGTGAAACACAGAAAAATGATGATAGAATATTGGTCATCTTGATAAGCACTAATTATGACTGAAGCTTAGTTGTCAATTTTTTAATCATACTTACTAATCCTTTTATAATTTGTGTTTTGTATTCCTTTTTTTTTTTCAGTTTTTAGTGTACTTGTTGGCAGTGACAGGCAACGGTATCAAAGCCCGAGGTATACATGTACACTATGTGAATGCACACACATTGTGTAAAGCTAGGGCTGTGCAATAAATCTGTCTTGTTAAGCAATCAGCCTGTCTCAAGAGAGAATTCAAAAATTGCATTGTTCGACGCAGGTGAAGGAAGAGTGAGCACAGTGCCATTCAACATTAATAACCTGCAAGATCATTTCTGGCTTACTCTCCAAATTTTGGCTGCCCCTTGACAAACTGTTCAAGGTTAGGTTTACTGTTAGGAACCACTTGGAGTACTCAGTTTATTGTTAGATTTAACAGTTTGAGCCTATACTTGATGAAAAATGCTTGTGTTCAGGGATGTAATTATTACTTCCTTGTTTTGCAATAGCAGCAATGAGTAATGGTGCTGGATCAGGAATCTGCTCTGCTCAGTTTTTAGCAAAGAGAAGAATTGCCATGGTTCACTGAGTGATATTTCAGAAGAGAATACGCAAGGGTTATAGACTGTGGAGTGAAACTAGACAACATACCAGACAACCTTTCAATCAGTTCCTGAAAGTGCTTACTGTTTCAATTCCAAAGCAGGTGAAACAATATTAAATATTAAAGACACGTTGACTGCTCCAAACTCCTGCTAAAAAGAAGTTTTGTTACAGGGAACAGGAGTGATAGATTTTTCAGACACTGTTGGAGAAGTCCTTTGGAAAGGCAAGTGTGCCATCTCATCTATTCTTAATGGGAGCAGATCCCTAAACTAAGCCAAGTGGATGTTTCAGCCATGCCTACGCTGGGCATGTCACTTCCCAGAAGTGAATGCTACCTGGCAGTATCTTGTTTTATCCATTTTTAAAACCTTAATTTGTAAAGTCTTCTCTAGTCTATCAAATGTAATAATAGATTAAAAATTCACCAAATCACCTATTGGAGACTGGTGGAATTAAAATAGCAGAGTCTTCACTCTTTCCTTACAAAGAAATGTCTTACAAAATGTCTTTTGTGGCCTTAGATAATAGCACATAAGAGTTAATATAAGTTTTTATTTTATGTTTAATTACAACCTGGGTAAGTAAAAAGGAGGAAAATATGCAGGAACAAAACATATATGTGCTTTAGAAGTTATTGGCTGGACTAAATTGTAATTTTTGAGATGTTAAATGCAAGATAAACTTCCATATAAAAGTCGCCTCTCACTATGCAGACTCCAGGTAGGGCTGTAGGATCCCTCACACTTCACAGCTATGCTGCTGTATCAGGCATCAGTAGGGGAACTGGACTGACAGAAATTCAGGACAAGAGGCAATCAGTAGTTGTGGCTTAGTACCTTTCTTCAGCTTGACCAATTTGAGAGCTTATGGGAGATAAAGAATCAGTGAGTTTCTCTCTCTGTCTCTCTCTCTTTTTTTCTTTCTCTCTTTTTTTTTTTTTTTTTTATTTTTTTGGTGGGGGTGTTCTTAAAGGGCTTCAAGTTTTTCTTTCAAAAAAGGGTTATCAAAAGGGTTATACTGAAGCCAAATTTGAAGTACCATTACAATGCTCGCTCTTGGAAATTGTGGGTGGTCTGTTCCTCTTTAAGAGCTAAAACATGTAATTATTTCTATTTTTTAAAGTCCTAAACAAAGAGAATTATATATTAATTTAGTGGAGCAGACTAATAAAGACTACTTGCCTTTTCAAAAATCATTTTCTAAGACTCCAGTGAAATACATGTGTGGTCCTAATACTCCTATTTTATTTTACAATAAGCTTTTGTCACACTAGGACACTCTAGCACAATAAAGAATAAATAGCGAATCTCCTTGAGCAATTATTTTCAAATGGTACCAGAATATACAGATTGATTTAAGTGCACTTTTGGAGACACTGTAGAGTAGAATTGATTCTGTGGCCTATAGATTAACATCCATGCCAAGACTGCAAGAGGAGGCTTTCATTTTTTCTAAACCCAAAATATGATCCTATTAAATAGTAGGGAGGCCTGGTACATGGACTCTGTGCTATTCTGGGGAAATTACCAATTAGTAATATGCAAAATTATAAACAAGTCAATATCATATTGTATTGGATAGGTATGTGGAGTCAGCCTGTTTCTCAAATCCATTTTTGATGACTTGTCCTAAAACTTAAGGTTGAAGGTACTTATAAACTGGAGTTAGCAGGCTATCAGTACTTCTAGTGTAGCTCATTAGTTTTTGTTGTTGTTGTTTCCTTTTGTTGTATATATTCTATGCTGTATGCATAAATGACTTGTATCAATGCTCTAAATAAATATGTAGATAAAACAGATAAAAATATCTGCTGCATAAGGAATACAAATGATAGCATACAAATAGCTACAATAAGCACTTTTTAATTTAATTATAGATTTATAAATGGATAACAGATGTTAAAAAACCCTGAAGCATTAACAATTAAAGGAACTTCAGTGATATCATTAAAAAACGAGAGATCAAAGTGAGCAGGGAAACCTAATCTGAATATTCTTAGAAACGAGGAAGTCTTGTTCCTTACCATGAGAACTGCAGTGACTCAAATCATTCTGCCCATATTACAGTGGTGATTGCCCTACGTTGAGCAATATGAAATATTCAGCTGGACAATGTAGCACACTGTGGCATAGGGAGTGATCCTGCTTTAGCGTGGGAATAGATTGTGTCTACTGTTTACAGCATCTGGGTCTCTGGGGAGTCTACATAGCAAATGCAAATTAGTACACAATGCAGAGAGAACCTGCAGTTCTGTCATCTAAATTCTTCTCATCTGCTTTGTGCTCCTCAGCATAGCACTGATGCATACTGCTACTGATAACATACTACATTGGCTTCACCATCTGTAAAAGAAGGTTAATAGTACCTTTCTCAGATCTGAAATATCATTTCTCATTTGGGAAGCAGGTGGAAATTATATGACTAGAGGTAATGATTTACAGGACTAATGCTAGAATTTATAATTCAGGTTTCTGGTCATCACAAGGAGATAAATATTCACCTAGATACATATTGGCTACTGCTGATAGTATTGGACTCCTTTTGTATCATAATTATCAAGAGGAATAGCTGCACTGGATGCTTTACTGAGGAGTAGAAACAAAAATAATAAATATGAGACTAAGTTGTTTATTTCATGGCCAAAAATGCTGCAGCAGGTTTTTGGTATTTTTTTTTTTTTTTTTTTTTTTTTTTAACAGCAAGATATTAGACTGAATTGTTAAGCATATAATTTTTAAACATTTCTTTATTTTGTTTGTCTTAATTGATTTGTAGACCTGCCAAAAAGCCAGGCCTTGATAGAAGGACATGAGAACCCATTTAGGTATAAAATTATCTTCATAAATAAATGATGCAGTACTGCAATTTGTAATACTGTAACTCTATAAAGCCTAACATACATCAGTATTGTAACAATTAAAGGGATAAGCCTCATTTGGCTGATAGGAAATGTACTTACTTGTTTTGGTATAGTAATATATTTGCTGAATGTGAGATAAAAAGTGTTGAGTTAGAGATTAAAACATTCATGTTTGTTTAGTAAGCTCATGCTATGCTGTGGTATATTTCTACCATCATGGAAATTTGAATTCCAAACAGGCTTTAGTAGGTTCAGTTCACCTGAGATTTTACTTATAGAGGAACTGTCTCTACATGATGCTTTCCCTGCATTTAGACCATAAAGTAATACTTCAGCAGCATCTCTATTGCTGAAGATTTGTTTGATTTGATTGGTTTGATTTCCTCTATGAAGTTCTGAAAATAATTTTTAAGCTTCCTAGTACACTAAAACTGGAGGTTGCTGAAGCATGCCTCTGTAGCATTCAGAAAAGGTCTTAGATTAAACTTCTGGTCATGCTGAAACCTTGCAGTTGAGGAATACAGTTTTCCTGATAGTGTGACAATAAATGAAGGTTCATAAGAGGGGTGAAGAGAAAATCTGATCAAAAGTTTTCCATCATAGCACAAGCCATCTAATATGGAAGAGAAATACATATTTATATTTCAAATTTAGAAAACAGAAAACTGTTTGACATTTTAGGAGTGAAATCCAAATCAGAGATCCAGCAAAACAGAAGAAAAATTACCTTGCCTTTTCAGTCTGTCCTCTTCACATTGTAAAAAACCCACTGCTACAGTAGCTTTTGCAAATGCAGGCTGTTGTCAGCATTCTCTCAAGGTCCTCAAAATAAAGTTATTTTGGATGTGAGAGTTTTTTCAAAGTTTAATGATAATATAAAATAATTTCTCCATCCATTTCTCAAGACACAATTGGAACATGTGGCTGTGGCTCACTTCTACTCTGCTGTCATGTCATAGTATGTTATTGCTTTCCTTCAGGAGCTTAGGTTTTCCTTCTGGTGCCTCCCAGTGAGGCTGATTACTTCTTTCCTTAACATCAAAACCAGGGGAATAAATAGGGGTTTGTGCAAACCTGGGCCTAGCCCTGGAGTATATTAGATATTTTAGATGGGATGCCCCATTAAGGACACTGTTGCTGGAAAAGTGTCTCAGGCCATGCCAAGGCCTTATAGATATCTTAATGATCATCTTAATGGTGCTCATCAGTGAGCATCCTATGTTGATATGTTTCATGTGCTCTGTTTGAAAAGAATTGCTTAATGAACAAGTAGTATATGTTTTTTCCCCACCTAAATCTCTGTACTTTTTAAGGTATACACAGACAGAAAGATATTGTGGGGACACTGGATCATAAGCTGGAAGAAGCAAATCACAGTAAAAGCAACTGAAATTGAATGAATCATTTGATATTCATAAATGAGTTGTTCAGTTACTTAGTTTTATTTCAGGGTAAACTATGTAATTGACAGTTATGTTCATAAGAAAAGCTGTTAAATGTCTGCTAAAATGCATGTTTGTTTGTTTGTTTTTCCACGATCTTTGTATTCCAAGTGAAAGTCTCCACATCCAAACTCATATATTTGATTTTCAGTTAAATAATTTACAGAAATTCTCATTCTGTTCATTCTTTGCTCTTTCTTTTCTCTGTAGTCTTATTATGTGAGACTGTTTGCTGCCCTGTGTGGAGTTTCATGCAGAACGTAATTAGCTATTGTTGAAAATATTCTTTTCCAGTAAGAGAGGAGTACTAAGCAAGGCTTACTTTATTTGTTTCAGAAGTAGTTAAATAATTATTCAGGTCCTTGATCATGGAATGATCTGACCTTTTGAACTGTTTTTATGAACCAACATAAATAAACTGATAAGTATTCAATACTTTGTTTGACTCAGTGTTTCTGCCTTTTCCTTTAAAAAATCAAGACACATTACTCATTCCCAGTACTCAGTATTTTTACAAAGTGGAGAATGGCAGTATAGATTTATGATATCCCTGGTCAGACACTGAGGGAGGTTAAACCGTAGAGGAAAATAAAATTACAAGTAATTAAATTTACAAGCAGGTTTGCCATCTTGAAAAGATTTATTGTTTTAGAACGAACAATGGTTTTAGCCACATAAGAAAACAGTGATACCTTCACAGTGCGTGATATAGATATTATACATGGTGTTTCAATTTATATGATTAAAAATTTAGCATTCCTTTTAAGGTTGAATGGGATATTCAACTGGGAACTATACATGGTGAGTAATAAAATAGCTGCAATGCAGTACTGTCTGCATTTTTTAAGAGCTGAAGTACTCTATCAGGCTCATTAATATCAGGTTATCTGAGGGCTTTATCCTCAGATAAAGAAACAATAGCATATATAACTTTTCTGGTTTTTCTGTGAGAAGAGATTCATGTGTATGTGACATTCATACCAATGTTATATTGTTACAAATTTCAAATGTTAACAGGATTCTATTTTTTTTTTCCCCTGATATACTTCTACCTACTAACCAGTAAATATAATAAATAGAAATATATTATTTCCATCCTGTTTCTTAGAAAGGATTCAGTAGTAACTAGGTTTTTACAAGGTCTTTTTGCTATTTCATCAAAGCATTATGTATCGTGTTTACTAATGTATTCCACAGGAAAAAAATAATAATAATTAAAAAATTAACCTAATACATAAAATGAAGCTGATTTTTTTTTTTTTTTTTTTTTTTTTTGTGGAAGCTGGAGGTAATAGGTTTATTATTATTATTATCATTTTAATTTTTGATTTTATTTTATTTTTTTGTATTTCATCAGATTTTGAAAAAGAGAGATTTGACATAATTATTTAATTATCTGGCATAATTTCAAATTAGTCAAGTTCTACTGTTGCACCATTGCAAATATCAGATTGAAATCCTTAATCTTTGGAAACAGGTTTAAAAGCTGAGGTATGTGTGATTTAAAAGGGAATTATATTTTCTGTAAGTGTAATAATCCCAGAGCTTCCTTCGTTACTGATCTCAGAGACACTATTGCATGTGTATGTGCTTTTATCACTTGGGTTTTATTTATTTTTTTATTTAAGTAAATTATTTTAGTAATTTCATTTAGGTGCAACATATTTAGTATCTGACTTAGAAATATACACCTGACCTTCTGTGCATAAAAACAAAAATGTAAGCAAGCTTTTTGGAGAATCAATACAGCCGGGCAAAAGTTCAGACCTCTTTGTCACCTTTTGGCTTCATGAAACTAGCCTGAGAGCAATCTTTAAGGACATTCCACACTAAAAGATACTGAAGTTATATATAACTGTTCTGGCCCTGAAAACTTTTTTGCTCATATGTGAGCAGGGCAGCACATTGAAGGCTGGGTGATGGAGGGCTCCACGCAAGCCAGCAGATGACGTGATGGAAGCCCTCGAAGTTGCACTCAGTAATTTTCTGAAAGGGTCAATGGCTAAAATGCTCCACTTCAGACTTAATAATTTGGAATGTATCTTTCTAGAAGTGACTTAACAGAGTTAAGAACAATTAATTGAAAGAGGCCCATAGGACAACTAGGATCTGTGTTAAGATGAATTTGATAAAATGTGTTATGTCGTTGTGCTTTCTTTCAAAAACTCTGTAGGATATTCTTGGCTTTTTCACTCTAGTTTTATATGATATATTTTGAATCAATTCTGCTATTCCACAGATACACTATTTTTTTTTCTGTGTGAAGTCTTGGACTGTTGTAATTACAAAGAATAATTTCTTCTAATGACAGTATCTTGGTCAGATTGTTGGGTTCAAATATGAAGACAGGTTCATGCCTCTCAGAAAAACAGATTTGTTCTTGTAAAAGCAGGATGCTCTGTTCTTCAATGGCTTAAATTTTAAATTCATAGAGCCAATTTTATTTTAGGGTTACCAAGTGTCAGTATTACTCAGTATCATCATAAATGATACTGAGTGTACAGACATAATCAAATGCTGTCTCTTTTTGAAATGAGAAATGAAGGGAGTTAACACAGTTGTTAGTGCAGGAAAATAATGCCCAGCAGGCTGAAAAGGAGGAGGTTTGCACTTTTATTGCAAAACATAGGCTGCAATGTAACTGTAACAGAATGTATGAATGTCATTGTAACAGAATGACCTGCAAAACTGTCTGGCTTTATCTACAAAATATTTTTTTCCCCATTCCCACTTCGTGCTGCTTGTGGCTTTTGTTTTGTTTTGTTTTGTGAGAATCTAAGAATTACAGTGGAATGAGTTAAAACATCATAAATAAATAAATAAATAAACAGTAACTGGTTACTGAGTCCTTGGTCTGCAGTGTGAAGTGTAGGTGTAGTTTATGCAAGAATAAAAAGTTAAATGTTTGTTTAACTCAAGGTTTTTATAAGGAAACCTCTTTAGAATGAGCAGATGAAAACTTGAAGCAATCAATAAATAATTACTAAAAGCTTACCTATTACAAATAGGTATAGATTTTATGTTGAAAATTGTATTTTCTTTAAAAGAGAGGTAGAATTTTGCAATGAAAAAATGATTTAGTAACTTCTGTTACTTAAACAATTATGAGAATACTTCACAACCCAGCAGATGCATTGCAAAAAAAAAAAAAAAATCCTGGAAAAGACTTTTGCCAACCTTACTTAGCTATCCGCATTTAGAGGGATGCTTTAAACAGTGCCTCTTACAGAAAGTTAGAGAACCTTTGCAATGAAGTAGTTTATATTTCAGATGTGCTAAAATTAGCAGAGAACACTGTACTTTAGTCTGCATGAGCCTGTGCTACATGTAAATAATGCTGACTGCATGGATCCAGCTGGCTCTTTCACATGTGCGTACACGTGTATATACACACATCTCAGTGTATGGGTTATCAAGGAACCTGGGTTGTTAATACCTGTTACTTTTTAAGTCCTTGCACTTGCTCTAAGATTTGTATTTAGCCAAAGAAAGAAAGATTCTGACCATTTATATTTTTATTATTTTTTTACAATAGTTTATGTATTGTCTCAATTTTGCTCATCTTCTACTTTTTAATTCTAAAAAATGGTGAATGATGATAATCTATTAACTCTCATAAAAAGTGTAATGCATCATTACCCGTTACCTCCTGCAGTATATATTTATGAGTATGGCAGTGGTTTACATAGATATGTACATATATCTGTATTATAAAGTAATCATCGATCATGATAAAAATCTGTATTGTTAACCACTTTATACACAATTTCTATATTGGTAAAATGTATTGGTTAATTAAAGAGAAGTGTAAATATAGATATTTGCTGTTATATTTGTAATAGAATTTTTTGAAGGAAGTAGGTTGTTAAATCATGTTACCATAAATGCTGAAGGCTGCTCTTTCACTCATTGCTATTGAATTTATTGTCAGAGCAAATGCAGTCATATCCTATTTCAAGCTTACTTAGGTGGCTTGAAAATTAAATCACAGCTCACAGATTCTCTTGTTTTTCACACACTGTTAATAATAGCTAAATCTGGTCTAGTTTTAAATATACTTTGCAAGGTATTGCAGTACAGTATACAGTATTGCTGAAGGTATGAAAGATTTAGTAAATAAAACTGACAATGACTTGGATAAAATGAAATTGCTGTCGGTGTAGGTAGAATTATTTTCAAAAGGATTATGTTACATAAATTTTACTAAAGTCAGGCAGTGTGGGTTTTTATAAAGTCCTCAAACTATTTTTTAAGTTCATAAATCTGAAAGAGATCTCCAGGAGTGATTCCTAATAACTAGAAATCTGAGCTCATTCTAGATTACATTTTAGGGAAAGAATATGTTAAAAGCATGACTGTATAATTAACTAATGATTCCTTCTTGATCATGTCAGCTCAGCTACATATCTTATTTCTATGCACTGTTTTGCAATGTTTCTCCTAAAAGCTCTCTTAGAAAAGGTCATCTAAAAGTTGTCTCTAGAAAACAAGACATTGAAAAACATTACTGTTAGGGACTGGAGTGCATTTAGATTGTGACTTGGAGTACTTGGTGTGCTTGTGGAATGAAGCTCCTGCTTTGATTTTAGCAAAATGAAATCTAGCCAGCCACAAGAAAAATGATCTTAAAATGACTTAAAATCCTAGTGCAGACATGGCCTATGTGCATCAGATTTGTTTCATAATTCTATTCAGATACTCAAGCAAGCCTCTTCATCTAATTTCTTGTGTTCTCCATATTTTCCATAGATACACACATATCTGAAGGCCTCCAAAACTATATACAATGCTATATGAATTTATATAGCAATGATTTATATAGTAATTTATATAGCTACTTTAATCTATTGATCATATCCTGTTGCACTGAACTACTCTTAACGGGGTATAAGCGCTTGTACCATAAGTGAAAAGCCCTGAATTCTACTTTTTTTCTTTTTTCTCCTTTTTTTTTTGTTTGTTTTGTTTTGTTTTTTACTTCAGTTTTGTAGATTGTTTCTAATATGGAACTGGTAAAGACAAAAATATTTCTAAAATTTGGAAAAAGGGTTGTGTGTGTATATATTTATATATACTGATATATATATCAGTTATCATTATATATATATCATTATATATATATACATATATATAATGATATATATATATATAATGATATATATATATATATAATGATATATATATAACATATATATATATAATGATACATATATATATAATGATATATATACTGATGAAAAAAATGAATAAGAATTTTAATAAAACATTTTGGAAAAGATACTAGTTTCAGATAGCCTGATAAAGCTGGTTGCAGGTTTTTTTGTTTGTTTTGGGGGTAGGGTTGAGAGAGCATCAATGGTGCTTCTCTGTCTGCTGCTAGATGATTTTTAAAATATATGGTTCTTGGCATTTTGAAACAAAATTCTAAAATATATTTATCTGAAACATTTAAACAGTTTGATAGCTGTTGTTTCTCAACAGCTTACTGCTACTTATTTTTGCATGGTTTTTTCCATGCATAAAACTGAACATTGGACACTTCATGTCATGTGTTTGAAATGGGTTGAAAATTGAAATCAATCAGTTAAAAATGAAATCAGTTTGGCCTTCATTGTTAAATCATATAATGCTTCTACTTTTTCTTTGGCATATTCATTGTTGCTTTGTAAGGAAGCCATCTAGTACAACAAGGATAAACTAATTTGAGTATTACTGCTGCTGCTTTTTCTTCAATTTCAAATCAGTTAAAGTAATAAAATAAGCTTCATCAGAAACATTGATTGAACTGTAATGGCTAAAATTATTTTCCTACTTTTTGTTGCTGTTGTTACATGCAGAAAAAATATATATGACAGATTTTAAGTTTCAATTTTATTTTTTTTTTGTTAGTGATCTTAGTGAAAATCAGATTCAAGCTATACCAAGGAAGGCATTCCGTGGAGCAGTAGACATAAAAAATCTGTAAGTATTTTCCTCCTTCTCATATGCATTCTGTTTATAATGCTTTGTCAATACAGTGTCCTTTTGTTCTATCAAATATCTTTTTACTAAATACTTTTATAGCTGCTTAAGGAATCTCTGTGTAAAACCAACAGATATCACTTGTGTTGGCAAAATGTTTTAATGCATCTTAAGCATACTAAAATTACCCAATATGAAAATTTAAACATTGAAATTGAGTTGAATACAACTAGGCATTGTAAGTATTTGTTTAACCTAACCTGAAGTTCATATATGAATATGAAAGATGGTTAGTTTAAACATTTCATTGTTTCACCTAGAAAAAAAAAAATGTCCTGGTCTAGGAGTTGCCTTTTGTTCACTTGGATAAGAGAAAGAAAAATCAAGCTATTATCTAGTTTTATTCTCTATTATTATTATTATTACTTGTGTAATTACTTTTCTTACACAGTTTTCTTTTGTGGCAAAGTAACTGTTTTCTGAAAGCTAGATTCTAGCTTTCCTGGAGATACTGACCCTGAAGTTCATGGGCAAGTTCTGAATTCTCAGGGCTTCCAAATGAGAAAACATGTTTCAAGAGTTTCAAGAAAAAAGAAAGCAGTGACTTTTTGACTTTGTGTTTAGAGTAGTGAGTCAGTTTAGTGGACTGAATGAGCTGAATGACCTGGTGACTGTGATTAACTTCCATAGTAGGAAACCTAAGGTCATCCATCCAGAAGCTATAACTGCAACTGTAAGATGGGGCTCATCACTTGTAAGCAACCAACAAAAACAGAGGACACACATTCTACTGGATTAAAGAAAGACTGTGGAGTTCCCAATGTGATGCAGCTGTGAAAAAATATGCTGGCTGTCCTATGTGACATCAATAAAAATAGGGAAGTATTAAGCCATTAATGAGGTTTTCATGTAATTTCCTTTAAAATAATTTTATGCCAATAGCAGTTATCAGGGTTAGAGAAAGATTAACTTTTGTAGTTAAACTTTGAAAATGTAGTGCTCCATGATTATAATACAACTACAAGATAATATGTTTAATTAATAAGATATTATAATACAACTACAAAAATATGTTGTATTTTTGTTTTTTAATTTAAACACATTTGTGATACTGTCTTTCCCTACAATAAAGTCCTACCCCATCTCACTGGAAAATCTGTTATGTTCAAATATGCTTAAAAACATGTAAGCACAGTTCAAAGTAGTTTTGTTACTTTATTTAAATGATGTTTTATGAGTTTCTACTCAGAACTGGTGCCAGCATTATTCATGGGTTAAGAGAGGATTGGCTACAAGGAGAAGCCTGCTTTTTTGTGTATGTTCTGTTATATTTGAAAATTGATACAGCTAAAGAAAGAAACTTTGGTAGTAAAAATAAAAGCATCATTGAGAATTTTCTCATGGCAAGGCAGTATTTTAGAATATAATAAGTATACTTATATATAGTGAGATAGCTCCAGTCAGAAAATGAGTTGGGATGCTAACCTTTAGCTAAGATAGTATTTATATCTTGGTGTATATTTTCATGGTAAGGAAACTGAATTATGTCTAAAATGTGCATAAAACAGGCTCTTTAAAGCCTTTCTGTTTTGGAAGAGAATTCAAACAAAACTCACATAAAGGCTGTAGCATTGCTACAAAGTCCAAATCTGATATGTGGCATATAGTTTATAGTTTTGTGACAGCAGGAATATCCTTTATTGGTGATCCCAGAAAATAAATAAATAAATAAACAAACAAACATATAATCTGAAATACTTATGATCAGTTGAAACCTCTAAGAAACACATCCCTCTACATTCTTGGTCATACACCTTATGTTGTGTGAGGTATAGGTGTATCAGAATGAAACATGAGTTCCTGGGGTGAGCCACATGGAGTCTAGCACATCATTTGTGTAACTAGGTCACGTATTCAGAAAATGAATGGTATTTGTGCATTTCCACAAGCTTAGTCAAGACAAAGAGAGATGTGAACCCTAGCCTAGGCTTTTATATTATACTTAGAGAACGGTGATTGTAAGAATTGTACTTTTTTATTTCATTGTCCAAGAAAAGTAAGGAGACAATAGATGAGTGATGGATGTAGAAAGCATCACTTTGCAAACAAAGAAAACCATGAAATGAAATAACGTAGCATCTATGGAATGATTATACTAAAGTCCTGAAACTACATATCTATATTACTGAGAACTGTCATAAACAGAATTCATTATTTGTTCTAATTTCACTGTTTCTTCTGTAATTGCCTAGTAGTTAAGCATACTGTTAAAGATATTAACTAAGCTTGTGGAAGAGAGATGGAAATAAAAGGAGCAAAGAAACCTGCATTAGAACACTGTAAACTCAAGTTTTGCTTTGTCTAACATTAGATTAATTAGGATATAAATTGAAGGGGCTTTTTTTTTTTTTAACGCAATGCATGATAAACAAACTAAACATTAATTCTAGTAAGCAATTTCAAAGACAGTTAAAGCTCACAGAAATTGAAGTGGTTATATATTTTATTTTGCTAAATGGACATTCAGCTTTCTTTCACTTCCCCTAAATATTTTCCCCCTTGTTGGAACATTGTGGGAAAGATTCTGTGGTTGCCAAAGAACGTTGTCCTAGTCTTCACAGAACAAAAGGAATTAGATGTTAACTCAGATCATCTGAAGGAAATTGATTCCTTTTAAAGTTGATGATACCACTAGAATCTTTTGATTTCCTGCTAATATGTTCATTCTAGATTCCTCTTGATGATTCTTAGAAGAAGCTGCCCAGTTCCCATGAAACGTGGATGTATTTCTTTTACGGGCATCTTAATATTTACAGGATAGATTCTGTAGAAGATAAACAAATAGAGAAAGGCATTCTGAGGAATTAAAGCCCCAGTGACATGCCCCACCATCATAGTTAAGAACAGCAAGAACAATAAAGTCAGTCCCCACAAACATACTAACTGTGCCCTCCCATTAGGCACTTATAGGCTATAAGATCCCATCCTCCTTCACCTTGCGTTTTCCCTTTCTTCTTAAGGCTGAACAGGTACAGCTCTTGCAGACTCTCCTCAGACATCACCTTGATGGCCCTGGTCAGACTCACCCAGTGTCCATCTTCTGCTAGGGAGGCTGAAGCTGAGACCAGACACAGTAATCATGTGTGATCTCCTAAATGAGAAACAGATAGGAAGGATCACTTCCCTCATCACCCTGACTTCACTCTCACAGCTGCAGCACCATTGTTGCTAATGAGTCAAGTTCTTCAAAAAACATGCCAACAAATGAGGGAATCTTAGCTTCTACAGTTTTCTCTGACTAAAAACACAGTATCCAGTATTGATTGTTCAAATTCTAAAAGTATAATTCAAAAAGCTGCTCCTGACGTGGTGCTTCTTCTGGGAGAGAAATTTGCATCAGGAAGTTAGGTTTTCCACTTCAGAGAATGCAGCGAAACCTTCTGTGTTTGTTTCTTTGTTTGTTTTAATATGTTGAAATTATCATATAAATTAGAAATTAAATACATGTTTTTAATATACACATTAATGATGATGGTGATACAGTACTTATGGCAGAATTGTGATAGTAAATATATGCGATGTCAAAATAATACCAAGAACAGGCAACACTTTGATCATATCTCCATGCCAGTATATTGTGTCCTGTTTTTCTTGTCCTAGTCTTGTCTCATCTTAGACTACTCTGTTTTTCAGTGTCTTTGTGTCCATTTGGTTCCATTTTTTTTCCAGCAACTGGGGACAGTTGTGTCCTCTTGAGAATTTTTGTTCCAGCAAAGGCTGCTAAAGAGGGACTGTGTTCTTCTACCCCCTGTAACAGAACATAAAGAAAGAGCTTATGGGGACAGTGGCTCCTGGGTCAGAAAAGTAAGGGGAAGCGGACAGTCATGATGTAGGTAATGATGGTGGTGGATCATAGGGATGCTGTTGGATCCTATAGCTGTCACCTCATCTTTGAGGCGACATCTTTGTCCAAAATCTTCAATAATATTATGATACTTGCTGTTTCTCCAAGGCCTTTTTGGGCCTATTGTAAAATATGTAAAGTTAGCCTTGTCACTAAAGGCATTAACTGAATTTTGTAATTATCTTGGCTGGCAATGACTAGACTTCTTGAAGTTCAATTTTATTAACAGTTGAAAGCCTGCTGAGAGTCCTGCTGAAAGTGTTCTCTTACTGGTTTCTTCTTAGATTATGCACAAAATTCCACTGCAACTGAAAGTGTATGTCTGCTCATCTGCACAAGTGCTAATCCAAACGCTATAATAATTTAGAATTGACATATTTCTCACCCCTACTACTAGTCATAAACTTAATTCAAATACTTGTCTGTACAGCTACCCATATTTCAGGTACACATCAAGAAGAATTTTCACTGGGTATTAATATATTCCGTGCATATTTAAGATTTTTGGTAAAGTCAAAAAAATTCTCTGCAGGACTAACAGAAAGCATAGGTAAACTTTTCCAGTGATGCCTAAAACTGTTGTTGCTAAATAGATCAGAGAATTTATAATCTTGAGGCAAAAATGTTTTTTTTCTGGCTGTTTCAATAAAAGACCATTTCAATACAGGAGCCAAATGCTATTATTAAGACTACTTACCTAAAAATTAGCCTGCAGAAAAATGTTTCCTTTTAGTCACAAACAAATCACTTACACACTGTTAATTGTGTTTTTAAATCAGGCTTTGAAGATGAGTTTCAAATCAGAATTCTCTGAAAGCATATTGAAAACTTTCTTTTTCTTTTCTTTCTGGCACTTGAAACACCAATGAAAAGTATGAAGTAGATAAAATTTAAAAATCTATCCAAAATTGGTATTTATTTGTATAACAGTACATAAGTGAATAAAACAAACCTGAGAATAATGCAAATTCTGTTTGAGGATTTGAATCTTGGAGAAAATTAGTTTATGCTTCTATTGACCTTCTAAGATATACACAGAACTTGACTGAACTCTCGGGAGCCTTTAGGCCTTTACACATCTCCACTACTTTGTTTGGAAAGCGAGACTGCCTTTGCTTTACTAAACATATTCATGCTTTTTTTTTTTTTTTTTTTTTTTTTTTTTTGTAGAGTAACTAACTAGAAATGGCTCTACAAGTAAAGATTCTATAATTATTATTTAAATAAACCGTTCTAACAACTTTCATGCGATATGTGCTTACCCTGTGTTCCACACTAGAATAGGTACCTATTTGCTCCCCCAGGTTAGAGGCTGTTTGCCGTCTAACTGGCTAAATTAAATAATTTCTGTGAAGTCATACTTATGTCATAATATCTTTGCATTACGTTAATTACAGATGTTTCATTATGTGGTTTTGCTTCTTTTCACACAAGTCTCCTATTTCTTCTTTTTATCGTTATTATTTTATTTTTAATTTTCTTCCTGGAGAATACTTGTGGATTTAGATAAATGAAGTGCTCAGTAATTTTGAGAGGATGGATCTATAAATCTTTTCTTCTTTTTCTTATAGTTTATTCAGTATGTATGCCTAATTTAGAGTTTTTTGTTTGTTTTTTGTAAGCTTTGCTTATTAATTTTGGGTTAAAAGAAAAAGTATATATTTGGTATATAATGTGTATTAGAATATTATGCATTCAAAATGTTTTACAAGACGTATTAGGATAGAACAAAACAAACTACATTAGCAAGTGCATGTAAATAAAAATACTTTACCTCTGAACAAAAGAATAATAGAAATAAACAAACACAGGGTACAAACAGTTTTCTGAAGTTTGATTAAAGACTTAGAATAGATTTTTGCACAATTATGTTACATCTTTCTCAGCTAATGCCTCTGAAATTATTGATCCCTCTTGAAAGTGAAATAGAGAGGGGAATTGAGAAATAGGAAAGCATAACCCAGTTTTGTTGTAAAAAATACAGGGCAAAATTAAAATAGTGACTGTTTCCAAAAATTCTATTGCAATGATAAATATTCTGCACTCTGTTCTTTTCCCAAGGAAAAAAAAATATATATATATATTATATATATTATATATTTTTTTTTTCATATATATATATATATATGAAGTACAGCATACAGTGTGCTACAACTAGAAACTTTTTCTAAATATTTACTGTTGAGGAAGACACAGCAGGGATCTAGAAAAGTTTCTGACTCTTGCTGATGACTTCTTAAAAATGTTTACCATTAAGTTGATCCATTAGTAGAATATAATTATTTGTGAGCAAAAAAAGAAGCTAAATCTGCATGGTGCCTTTCTTGCGTTGGACCACAGTGTGTCCTCAAGTGCTGAAGAGCAGGAGAGTAAAGTAGACATAGATTGAAACTGTTGTAACTTTTAACTCAGCCTCTATGAATGAGGAAAAAATGTTTTCTCTGTCAGTCAGATACAAATTAATTATTTTTTTTCTGTATGAGAATAGAAGTTTTCAAATGTATGCTATGTATTCTGTTAGTTATGAAATACTCTTCTTGTGACATAAGGGTTTTTTTTTAATTATCATTATTTATTTGTCATCTGGTAGACAACATATGCTAAAAATTAAAAAAAAAAAAAATACAGAAAAAAGAAAGGCAAGATGTATCAGCAAAACTAATAAGTAAACAATATTTTAAGAAACACATTTTCACATTTTCTTATCAGTTGAATGGTCTTCGCTACCCATGAACAGTAACATTTTAAATAGCAGTAGGTAGTAAGTATATGAACTACCTGGGTAATGCTGAAGGTGCAAAAAATAATTAATTCTCTGTGACATCTGAAATATTTTGAGTATAGCAGCTGTTGCTTGGCATTTTATGAGCTTTCCAGGAACCACATTGCCCAACATAATTAGCTACTATGTGGAAAGTTGGAGGGAGAAAAGTAGAGGAACAGAGCAACTTTTTGAAGAGAGGAAGTGGTTCCACATAGAAAAGACCCATTGTAGAGATGGTGGGGGGAAAAAAAACATGAAGAGATACTGGGGAGTGGGGTAGGATGAGGATGGGCCATGGATATATGTGCTGGTCCATGTCTGGTCAGCTTCTGTTTTTCAGGGCATTTCAATCATGTGTAAAGAACAAAATAAATTCTCATGGAAAAAAAAAATGAAAACCAAAAAACATGCTCTAAAATTAAGTTAGTATTATTTGTATAGTCAATAACTTAGTGGAGAGAAAAGCTTTTTATTAGCACATAGCGTTATTTTAATATATGGTTTTGAAAGTCATCATGCTAAAAAAAATAAATGATAAAACATTTAAATTTGAGACATGTACTTTTTTGCTCTCTTGCTTATGTCTGAAGCCACAGTGCTCATGCATTTTGCTCTCAGGAGACAGCCTTACCCCAAATATTCAGACTGCTTCAGTATGTCCATTAGAGAGAAATTATACATTAATGATACACTGATTATGTCTAACATTTGTCTAACATTTGTCTAACATTTTGTTTGCGTTATATATGCAGTATATATCTTTACCTTAACAGATACCATAAGTTACTATTCAAGCCATACACACTTCAAAGTCAAAGCTACCTTTCATAGCTTAAAAAAAATGTTATGCCAATTGTTCATAGTATTTTTTTTATGTATGTATCATGGTGGAAGACCATCTAAAACATGAAAAAAGTAGTATTTTTCAATGATAATTTAGAAACACAGGAAATATTTGTCCTCCCTCATCCATAAAACTCCCTTCCCCCCAAACCTAAACCAATTCAGTGTAAACAAAGTAATCTTTCTGGTAAGAAAATTTAAATGAAAACAACTCACCATTCGCTAAGATAATGGCAATGGTGATTCACTAAAGGAAGACGTCCAAAGGTTTCCAGGTGCACCACAACTGCTGCCAGTCCAGTGGAAGAAATCTGCCTTTCAGTTTGTGTAGGACAAGATTTGCTCAAGTGCTTACTCTACTGTTAAAAGATTTTCCTTTGTGTATAATATGGATGATTTAGAAGAAGCTGTGTCAGCACTGATTTATACATTGACAGCTAAGGATAATAAGATATGGGCAAACATACAGCTCACCCTTTTACAGATTAACCTGCAGACTGCATTAGGCAAATTCGATGGCATTAAAAGATTTTTCCAATTTGTCTGGAAACAATTTCTCTTTTGTATTGTGTCAAGGGTAACATTTCATGCCATTGTACTAATTTAAATAGCTTTGATAAATTGTTCAAGAGGTTAAAGAACTGTACTGTGTATATATTTCACCTCTTTAAAATAAAAAGGCTATTAACTTAATTGTTAAATGAAATTAATTAGTAAAAATGAAAAGAGCCTGAGAAAGTAGGCTTTAATATTCCAACACTGCAGCACTGGTGCTGTAACATTGCACCAAAATGATTAAAGATCATATTCAGGAAATTATAGTTTGCATTTCGGTATAGCTTTCAGTACAAAGAAACACAGACACCACTATAGTTATGATAATGTTTTATTCCTACATAGTAGTAATTCAGATAAAAAATATGGACGAAACTATAAGAACTTTATAAAAGTTGGTACTTCACACTCAACAGTGGGTGTGATGATTTATTAATAAAGTAAAAGGTTATCAGAGATTCGGAAGAATCATAGAAAATGCTTTAGTAAAAGCTTCATTAGCCCTGGTAGCTAATCTATAATTGCAGACAGAGAGGGCAGAGTTCATTTGTATTTTGTTCATTTTCTTAGCAATGTTCACACGTATTTACTCATACATCTTATCTGATACTGACAAGTGTCGGGCTTGAAGATCCGGTTGTTTAAAGTGAGATTGTATTTCCTTGCAAGTTGTACCTCAAAATGCATATTTATAGGAATTATATTTATAGGCAATATTTATAGAAGAAGCTTATAACAAGGGAAATTGGGATTTTGTATTTGCACAGTGGTTAATTTCAGCAGACTTTTTAAAATTGTGCAATATGTACTGTATCAATGTTATGAAATGAAAAAGTAATAGTATTCTTCAGAGAAATGAATGTAAATTTTTCATAACTTAATACTTAAAGATTAATAATGTATGGGTTGGATTGCTGAGTTTTATGTCCAGAATTCAAGTGCTCTGTGGCAACATCTTATCTGCATACAATTGCAGAGAAAACAAAATATGCAGAAAATCACACACTGAAGCTTCCAGCAGAAATGCTAGTTTCATTTGGAGCAGAATTAAAGGATATAGCTAACTGGGTATGTAAATACCTTGAACACTAATATTTCTACATTGGGAAACATTCTAGAAGGCAATTATTGTAAACTCCCACCCTCAGCCCCACACCTCCCATCTGGGGCAGATGCACCCCTAAAAGTGGTCCCTCACTCGCTCCTGCCAGGGCGCAGGGAATTAACATGCAGCTGGGCTGCTCTGATAAATGGATTCTGTTAGGTCACCGAGGGGATGCGTGTGACATTAAGTGATTTACCGTCCTTTACCTTAATGAAATTGTTTCAGCAAGATGACGCTGAGAGCTTTTAATGGATAGCTTTTCTTGATGTAATGAAATTGCATTCCTTTGGCATTTAATATAAGGTGCAGTTATTATTTACTGGAGCTCTCCTGGAGCTGCTGTTTTGCGCAGACAGTTCAGAACAAAAAGAGATTTCTGTGGCAGCATCCGGGCCGGCATGGTGTATGACAGTCTTAAGCATACGAGTGTATTTGCAAGAGCATTTCAGCTAGTGTGGCCTGGCCATGCAGACCCTTCAGGAGGCTTGCTTCACACACAGCACTGCCAGTGCTCATCTCTTTTACAAATACCTTCCTAATCTGTTTAACAGGCAACTGGATTACAACCAGATCAGCTGTATTGAAGATGGGGCATTTAGGGCTCTACGCGACCTGGAAGTGCTGTAAGTATTTCTCTGACTTTTAGCAAGAGCTTGATATCTGGGGAGTACTAATGCAAAAGCTTATCTGTGAGCTGCAGCCTGGTGTCAGAATGGTCTAGTGAAAAGATGTCTTTAAAATAATCTACTGCAATGTGCTATAAAATGGTAAAATTATCTGGGGAGACAGAGATGCTCCTTTACCCTGCAAGACAACCATACTACACAATTAATTTTTTTTTTTAAAAAAAAAGGTATAATGTAGATACTGTAAGAAAAGAATATATTTCTTATTAAAAAGGAAGGGAAGCATTAATGAATCCAATTCTTTTTGTAAATGATACATCACTGTAGAAGTGCTGAACGTTTTCAGGATTGCCTTTGTTGTACAGTCTGACATCAGTTTGATCTTTTAGCCTCTCTACTTAAGGAACAATATACTAAATGTATCTGACAATCTAGATGTCTTCAAAGAGGCACTTTCCTAGCAAAATACTGTTGTTTTGTGGTGAGATGTTTAGCCTGTCCATATTAAACAGAAATTTTGATTTTAATTCCTGTGGGTATGTGTATAAAACATATACAGAAAATATCATTTTATGTCATTGAAGGTTTGTAGGTGCAGAATACTCTCTACTCAGAATACAACAAAATACTCTTTTGCATACTTTTTTCTCACTGTCTTAAAGTTGCCCTCAGTGAGGTTAAAGGTAACAAAATTATCATCAGTGACCCCTGACCTGAAAATAGTGACTGTAAAGAGCAAAGTGTCTCCATTCCCAAGGAATATGAGACACAGCACACATTCCTGAAATATTTTCTCTGACAGTCAAAATGTCACGTTTTTTTTCTGTGCTTTTTTTTTTTTTTTTTTTTTTTTTTTTTTTTTTTTTATTAAGGGAACTGAAAGACTTTGTGAATCAGTGAGTTACTTCATGTTAGTTTGAATCACACTTGGTAAATCTCACCTTGGGGTGGGAGGAAGCTTCTTTTTTTTCTTGTAAGATTCTGAAGTAAAAAACCTTTACTGATTAGTTACTGATAGTGTCCAATAATATGTCCAATAAACTAAGAATGTGTGACCTACTGCAGTAAAGTTTTATTTTAATATGCAATAATTGATCTTACTTATGAGTGAATGGTTCTGACAGCTGATTTATTTATTTATTTATTTATTTATTTTACAGTATAGCAATAGAAAATAAATCTATTGTTAACTTCAAGGTATAAAATAATGTACTGTAGGTTCAGTATTGTCTAATGGTGAACTTGATAAATTTTTATTTTTCTATCAGTAAATCTGATGTTCTGTGAGATTTTTATCTTTGTATCTCATGTTTTTTCCAGTGGTGACTTAATCTGGTTATCATGTGTTTTAATATGAGCCTTTACATCTGGAAGTGTTAAATGGGTATGCATGTGTGTGTATATAACTGAATATTTGTAGTTTTTAAAGCTCACGATTTTTAGTAGTCTAAAAAGGTCATCCTTGCGAGTAGAAGTTAATGGTAGGAAATTCACATTGATTTCAATGAATGCAAAAGGGAACAGAACTATATAAAAATAATCATCTGCTTAAAAAGTAGGTAGTTAGAATTTTGTGAATATACCTTAACTATTAGTATTCAAATATACAACTACAAGTTGTATATCCTGACTTATGTTGTGTGATAAGCAATGACAGTTTAGAAAATAAATTTTAAAGAGATATTTTGAACATTTACTGAAAAGTATGCATCTAATATGATTTCTTTTCCAATAAAGCATTAAAGATATGTAAATCACACCACAATATATACACAATGAGTAGTATAAAGGCTATGTATTTTGTTTCCATTTGGAGTTAATTATTCTAAGCACAGAATTTGTATATTACTTCAAACTATAAGTATATGTTGAAGCTTTTAAGTAATTTTTAAAGTTACTTGGCGTGAAACAGTCTTTAGTTACAATTTGAATTTTTTCAAATTTTTTCGAAGTAACAGGTCTTATAAATTGGTTAGACAACTGCAGAATCTTGGAGGCTATTAATGTTAAAGATACAAAATCAACATGAAATTTGGAAGGATGGAAGCAAATTTAGATATAAACCTGCCCACTTGTTAATTTGCTAGCAGGTTTCTGTGAAATCTTATTTTTTTTTTTCTTCCTTTTGCTCTTTCTTTATATAAGAGAAAATCAGCCATACTGATTTTAGCCAAACATTGACTATGAGAAAATATATTGTGTTGCCATATTAAAATAATAAAGTATCTAAGAAATTCAAGAAATGTTTTCTGTCATCACACTTTTTGCAATAGTGTGTAACAGTTTTAGATATAAGTATGGAGCAAATTCTTTTTTTTTTTTTTTTTTTTTTTAATTGATTTTAGATTTGCAATGAAATCAAGCATTTTGGATTACAGTAGCTATAAAAATGGTTTAATTTCTTATGTATCTCTTACATCAACTCTTACGTCTTTCTGTGCCTTGCAAAAAGATAAATTAATAGCTCTTGTATACACAACAGCAAGTCAAACACAAAATATCTGAAATTTAAAATTAAAACCTTTTATAGATGTACATTCTTTAAACAGTTAACAGCTATGGAAATATGTACTTGTTTCCATTCCCTTAATTGAAAAAAGGATGATTTAAAAACCTTTTAAGAAGTCGTGCAGAAAGAAGTATTGGAGCTGTCATTTAGCATGTGGACACTAAGAAAATCCTGGAAAAGTCTACTGTCATTTGTTTACTAGGCTGTCATTTGTTTACTAAGACACCTTTTGCAGATATACCCACTTCCCACTTGGCCATTTTTTTTTTTTTTAATTCCATTTTGACCCCCTCCCCCCCAATTTATTTATTTATTTATTTATTTATTTATTTCCATTGATTAATCTCCTCTTTGTTTATGTAGTCCTGAGGGCACACAGGGGAGATGCCTTATGCATAGTGAAGAAAACATTTAGGCTGTTGAATGAGTAAGCACACAAAGGTAAAATGCAGCACGTTGCACCAGTAATTAATTGCTTGGTTAATATGGAAGCATATAGTTTAATGCTGTTCAGTGTGCTGTGAGTTTACCTTTATGTGTTTGGGGATCACAGAGTAGTTAAAATTTACTCAGAACATGCACAAATTACACACTGTTCTGTTTGTTTTTAATAGTTCTTGTTTTAAAAAGGAAAAAATAATAAGATTTGGGTAGTGCAAATTATTATTTATTAGTCTCATAATTGTGTTTACAACCATACAGCACATTCTCCATTGTATTCAAATGAGTAATCTCTAAGCTGAAACTGTAAATTCTGTCACTTGTTTCCTTGTTCTGGAGTCAAGCTTGTTTGCATTTTATTTGCAGCCTAAAGACAATAGTTAACTGTAGGATTGTTCATACAGTTCTATTATCTTTACAAACTACACTTACTGTGTGTGACAGTTCTGTGCTAGCCAACAATTGATTAAGATTTATTCCTGGTTTTTGTCTCAAGTTCTGGGCACCTTGTCTAAAATGTAAATTATCTGTTAGAGAATTAACGTTCCCGCCTCCTTCCATTGTATAGCAGAAGGTCACCTATTGTTCATGCAGCTCTGGATCATCTGCATCAACACTGTTCTGTATAAAAATTGACTGCAGTTCTGAAAAGTTCAGAAGATTCATGGAGAAAAAAAAAAAAAAAAAAAAGGCAGATCTTGAACTCTCAGAAGCTAGAAAGGGAGACCAGAATCCTAAAACCAAGGACTTTTCTCCAAAAATACTCTGGAACTCTTCTTTACATCAGGATGGCAGTCTTGGCTTTAACATTCTTAACAGTATTTATGTTACCAGTCTTAACAGTGGCAGAAGCTCTGTTTCTGTCCTCTGAGTTGATCATAGATTACTGGGGTCTCTGTTTACTTAGGGTAAATGGAATGGTCAAATCACAATGTTTTAACAGGGATTGAAAAGGGAGCCAAAGCGGACCTCAGAGCATGGTCTTATTTCCCCAGTAGCCATGCCTAAAAGCAGTACGCCTTGTTCTTCATTAGCCATGCCTTGTTAAAAAAAAAAAAAAAAAAAAAAAAAAAAAAAGTGTAGTCAGTGTAACATAAATAAGTGTAACATGCAAGTGTTACATGTGTTAACATGCTTCTTCTTTACTTCACAGCACTCTCAACAATAACAACATCACCCGGCTGTCCGTTGCAAGTTTCAATCATATGCCCAAACTCAGAACTTTGTAAGTAGTCCCGTGGAAGCTGGCTGCCATCATTATCAACCCAGTGTGTTCAGTATACCATTTTCCCCTCAATCAAGTTTTGTCAGTGGCCTATAAATGCATATTCAGGAGGAGATGGCATACTCTCGGTCAAAAAAAATATTGAGTTTGGTGAGCATGATCTTTGCGTATGCCAAAAAACCCTAAAAGGTAAAACTGTCAAGTGACTAATATCTGAACTCAGGAGATCTAGAAATATTTATATCATTTTCACCCCATTTCTTTAGGATATGGGGTGATGGGAATGTTTTCATGGCCTTTTTCCAACTGGGTGTTCCATAGTGCTGCATTTGTTCACTGAAAAGCTTCACATTCTTACAAAAAAAAAAAAAAAAAAAAAAAGTGGGGGCAGGGGAGATTCTCTTTTATATTTTACAGCTGCATAGAGTAAGAAATTGATGTTTTTTGAAAGTCAAAAATTTGTTTTACTTTGAGCTATTGAATAGGTCACATTTCATTTAGGAACATGGAAGAATCTTTGATTGGCTGTCAGATGTGATAAATGGGAAATCTTTATGCTTTTATTACTGTACTGCTAGCAGACCTAATTAAACTGAACTGGCTCTCCAACATTCTCTGTAACATAAAATTATAGGATCATCCGGTAGTGCTATTATAATTAAAGTTGTGTCAGCATTTACAATAAGGTTCCCATTTTTAGAGGTTATGACTTTTGCAGAATACTTCTTATACTGGAAGAATACTAAAACAAAACACAGTGATAAAAGTGTATATGCAAGTGATACAATTTGGTGTTATTTATTCTGTTTATACTGAACTAAGAATAAATGTACACTGTGTTAATCAACAAAACCAGACTCTCTCAAGGTTTAGTTCTGACACAATGTCAAACAGACTTTCCACTGAAGTGGTAATCAGAAATGAATGGGATGTTCCTATCACAGTTCAAGAGTAGCTTTTGTTGTTAAAGAATTAATTTTGCAAAGAGCCTGTCCATTTTCTTTTATGCATGTTTACTTGCACAAATGTTTTAAATCATTAGTGCTATTGACTTAAGTTAGCATAACATTAGTAACTGAAAAAACTGCACTCAGGTGAGTAGTTCTGTTGACTTCATAACAGACTTGTAACTATTCTTGTTTGGATAAATGCAAGAGCTCTTGAGTTGTACTGACCATGGGCTTTGGTGGCCTCACTTATATTTTGAGAATAGAATTTCATTCAATTCTTTTGTGTCTGAGACTTGAAAAATTGAATATCCATCTGTTCCTCTTTCAAACTTTGAAATCCAGTTTATATTCTGAATTCCAGATTACAGTGAATCAAATTAGCAAGTTTTGTTATCATTTACATTTTTTTGTGGGTTATTTTATCTTTTTAATATTTATTTTAGAAGCAAAAGAAAACAGGCACATAGTCCTAGATTATAGCTGTAATATCCCATTTGCAGTCCGAATATGCTTGTATAACCGTATTAATTTCAACGGCATTAGTTCAGATTCGCAATGGTGTTCTTGCCTACAATTGGCCACAGATTGTATTGAATGTGTATGCTGTATTCTGAGCTATGTTTGCAAAGCACCCACACAAGAATCAGTGCAGGAAAAGGCGTTGCCTTTAATTCTAGTCATTTTTTGTAAATAATTTAACTCAGTGTTTGTTTTTTTTTTTTTTTTTTTTTTTTTAAGTCTTTTGGTTTTGTTGGTTTATAGCACAATTCATGTTGCTTTAAGGACTTTCTATGGACTAATTAGACTTCTTGTTTAAATTCTCATTTTCTTGCACTTTCTTTCCAGTGATTTAGTTAGGATTGAGCACATTATCTAAAAGGGACCAAAATGACATTATTCTGTTATGGATGGTTCTGAGTAAGGATTTGATTTATAACTGTGGATGTCTTTTTCTGTAGTTTGAGAAAAACGCAAGAGCCAGGGAAAAGTTAGAGCCAGAGGAAAGTAATTTACCAAATTTAGTGAATACATTTGTCTGATGTTTTATCAATGGCAAAGTGCTTTCTGCCACTTGGCAAGGAGCCGTGGTCTTGTGTCGGTCTCTGCCAACCAAGAGGCGACTTCCTTAATTCCATTGCTTGCTGCCATTTGGTCTTTAAATTTCAGGCATTGCTTAGGCTGTATTTCCCTAGGAGCCAAAAGCAGCTAATCCCCCTTTCTGCGATTAAACAAAAAGAGAGGAAATCAGAAAAGGGATGTGAAAGAAGGTGTTTTATATTGAGTTATTACTCTGTCTTGTTCTGCAGAAAATGAATATGACCTGTTAGAGGGATTTTGCAAGCTGTTTCTATAGAGACTGATAAAGGACAGATTTAGATGTATCTAATTGGAAACCAAATCTTTTATTAACTCTTTCTTTTTGACAGTATATTATCACTATAGGACACTACAGTGATATGTTACTTTGGACATTTCTGTCTTATTCATCATTTGTTCATATCTGGACTAAGACCTCTGAGGCAGCTTTCAAGCTCGTGTGTTTACTTTTTTCTTCAGACAAGAGGAAAGAAACTATAGGTAGTTTACTTTCTTAAGAAGTCTTCATCTTTTTTGTGATTTAGACCACAATTAAAAGGTCATTTTGCTGCTTGTATAAGCTTTGTTTATTAGCCTGTAACTCCCAGACTTTTAATGAAAGATGTAAAACATTAATCGCTCGTTCATGATTTTTGTTAGTAAAGCAGCACAGTTTGGTGCTACAGGGGGGAACAGGAAGGATGGGTTGCTCTTCTATTTCTTCTCCCCAATTTAACCATATGGTCACGCTTCTTCTCATGCAGTCGCCTTCACTCCAACAACCTTTACTGCGACTGCCACCTGGCCTGGCTGTCCGACTGGCTGCGGCAGCGGCCTCGCGTCGGCCTCTACACCCAGTGCATGGGCCCGGCCCACTTGCGGGGGCACAACGTGGCGGAGGTCCAGAAACGGGAGTTCGTCTGCAGTGGTAAGGGCAGCACATTTGCACGGCCTGACAACAGCTCAGCAGGGACTGTTCATGCTATGCCTTGCTAGCTTTTGCATAGTTTTTTGTCTTTTTTTTTTTTTTTTTTTTTTTTCCTAATTTAATGAAGCTAATCATTTTTATCAGTATTTGTATCTTCTGTCGCGGTGCTTCTGTCCTTACAAATTTTGTGTGAATGCTGCATAGCCATCATAAAGAGTGGGGAGAGAAACGAAAAATGATATAAAAGATACACAGACTGAGAACATAAGGCCTTTTAGTACTAAGGAAAAGGACTTTAGTTAAAAGGATTAAAAAAAAAAAAAAAAAAAAACAGGTTGTTTTTTCTTTTTTATTTTTCTACTTCAGTTTAAACAGTTTTCTGAAGCCCCAATAAACTTCTGAATGTTACTGGTATGCTTTTATGATCTTGTGGGTGGCATCCCATGGCAGGGGGTTGGAACTACATGATCCTTAAGATCCCTTCCAACCCAAGTGGTTCTATTATTCATTCTATGATTCTTTAGTGCATCAGGTTGTTTTCTGATGTGAAATGACAAAATGACAAACGATTCAATACTAATCACATTTTCTCTATTTATTTTTTTTCCTTTATTCATGTCTCCTAGATGAGGAAGAAGGCAAGTTTATCTTTCTTATTTAGATATTTTTAAACTTGATTGAAAAATTTCTGTAAACTTTACCTGCTGTTTCAAGGTTCCTCAAAATATTGAAAAACAACTGGAAAATAGCTGTCTGTTCATTCATTCAGCAGGACTGCTTCTACTAGTTAATTTTCTGCAGACCCCCAGATCGCTATTGCCAAATATGCCAAAATTTACACAGATCTGTTTGTGGTTTTGTTTGTTTGTTTTTAAACAGCTTTATGCAGTTTCTATCCATACTGAACTGCTTCTAACATCACAGTATAAGGCACCATGACATCCTAACATGGCAAATGATAACCACATTCTTACCATACTTCAGCCTTTTATGTATACTTAAAAGAGCTCCTAACAAAATCACTTAAAGTATCTTGTTTGTAAACTGCATAGTTTTATAACTTGGACACTAATGCTAATTTTGAAGATGGGGAATGACCATGTTTTATCTCTGGATCACTGTTTGTTTTTTTGTTTGTTTTTTAAGTAAGATGGGTGAAATATTTTTCTGTTTGTTAGTTTTGGCAGCTGTTTGCACTTTCGTAACAGATACCTTAACATTAAAACAAATGATTATATTGCAAACTACTATCTCAAAAGACCAGCCTTTCCAGCAGAGTAATTTTAAAACTTGAACAGTTATTTGAAGTTGTAAATAGGAACAGCACTGGCTGCAACGTTAAAGTGATATGTCATACGTTATCAGTGTACCCTTTCCATCTTAATATATGACATAAAATACAACAAGACAGATTTCATAGTCCAGAAGTTTTTTTTTTTTGGTTTGGTTTTCCCTAGGTGTCTCAAAACAGTCTCTAGCTTTTTTACCTTAATAGGAAAGAAAACGGGAAAAAAGGGGGAAGGGGGGAGATTCATGCCTTTCTCGTGCCTTCATGCCTTCCATATCATTACAAAACAGTAATTTAAATCATTAAATCATTATAATAATGACATGCTCTACTTAATATATTATGTATTATATATTATAACATGCAACCTATTTGCAGGAAAATGTAATAAGATATTTATTTTCTAAAAACATATCTAAATATGTGAGTATTAAGGTTACAAGTAATTATAAATGCCAAATTTAACATAAAACTCTTAGGGGATGACATGAAGTTGTATAAATTCATGGCTGCCTGACTAGTTAGGAAGACTGTTAAACTGGGGGAGAAAGTCTGTTGAGCTAATACAGAGTGAGAGTATAAACAATGTAGTCAAACTTATTTATTTATCTCTGTGATTGGATGGAATGGTCATAATTCCAAACTTGTCTGTAACTGGTGCATACACTGAAGGATAATACTCATTAATGAGTATTTGCAGAACTGAACTAAGAGAAGAGCTTCAGTGTTCATGGCAAAGTTCATTAATTTCTGTTGACATTCATTTTTAATACACAAAATTCTGAAAACTGAGTAAAACAATAATTGTTTTTAAAACCACAGAATAAATAAAATATACCTAAAAAATGGACTACACTTAGCCTTCTTTAAAAAAGTGATTTTGAATACAAGTGTATGAAGTAACTGAGAAATGATGAAAGAGCCAGCATAGTAGTTGAGCATTTTTCTTTAATCTCATTATTGTGTCAACATGTTGGTATTAATTAGGTATTTAAAATAATGCAATTTGAAATCATGGATAGGAAACAATGTTTATTCTTTTAAGTTCTGTTTCTATTTTTTCATGGAGGTGTAAAATGTGATGTTTTACTTTTGAGGTAAACTGGATTAATGCTTGACAGGTTTATACAGTTATAGAAGAAACTCTTTTCTTTTGCAGGTCACCAGTCTTTTATGGCTCCATCCTGCAGTGTCTTGCATTGTCCCACTGCATGCACCTGTAGTAACAACATTGTGGATTGTCGTGGAAAAGGCCTTACTGAAATCCCAACAAATCTTCCAGAAACCATTACTGAAATGTGCGTAATCTGATTTTTTTATTCTTTCAATGAACTTGCAGAGAACAGTTTTGTCTTATGTACTCATTGTTGTTATTTGTACAATATGCGTTATACAGGGTAAGAATTTTGTAGTGCACATTCACATTCAGAAATAAAAGGAATATATAGATACATGAAAATATTTAAGACATATATGTTCTCTTACGAGTTAGTTTTATATGTATTACTCACAACTCGCAGTTAAAACTGCATTCTGAGTTGGTTTAAAACTAATTCATGAATCCTTACTTTTCTGCAAGTAAGTGGCTTCTCAATGCAGGCTATAAACTCTGTTGCTTTCACTGTTGCTCACTTTCCATCACCTTATTCAAGTCAGAGGAGCATATCTTGCAACAAAGACAAGAGACCTGCATTGTTCATACTAAGTATTCTGCTAAAGCTGCCTCCTCAGAAGGATAGTTTAAGAAGGCAAAAGTGTGGTGGTTGATTGCAATCTGTGGTATAGTCATTGTGTTAATACCATATAGCCGTGGTTGGAAGAGCATGCATGCTGATAAGGTTTCATGACATGGCATAAACAACAGCAATGTCTACAAAATGTGCAACTGCATCCTTACCACCAAGCAGAGTCATAGCAGTGTGGCTGAGAGGCTGTGTGAGTATATAGAAAGGCTGCTGTTGTGTTGTTGCAGGGGAGGAGCAAAAGCAAAAGGTGAGTTTACAAGGGCACAACTAGAGATTGCAAGCATGTTCCTAAATCTTTATTTTAAGGGTCATCAGTCCCAAAGAAATTATAGGATATAGGAGTTACTAGTTGACCCTGAATTCACTGTCAAAAGAAATGACCATGAGGCAAAAGCAAATGGGAATTTACAGAATGGAGATGTGTATCATCCTGTCTTCTGCTCACCTGTTGCTCTAGGTAAGAAATGCTGATGTGTTTTAAGCATTTAACAGATGTCCAGCATTTGGTTAAGCATTTAACAGATTGCAAACTGAGGCTAGATGTTTCCTGCTAGACTGCACATTGTTCACATCGCAGAGTGAGGCCTTTTCACATGCTGAGGTCCATAAGCCATTAATATTGCTAAATATGTATGCTTAGGTGCTCATATAAATATGTATAATATGTGTGCTGTGTTATATGTATAGATCATAGTCATACGCTGTAAACTATCTGATATCTCTGTTGTGTATCTAGTTCATAAGTGAAGTTTACATTAAAAAGCAGATTGCAGTGTTTTGTACAGTTAATGCCATTCATAGATAATACACAAATAAACATACATATTCAAAATCTGGTACAAGGCAAGTTAGGACATTACAAAGGCAAAATTTAGTATTTATTTTAAATGAAACAGGTATGTACCATTGAATGCCAGTGTGATGAGAGAACTGGACTTCAGTGATTGACTTAGTTTCTGAGTAAACAGGAGGATTGAGATATGATTTGAGTCAGTGATAGGCTGCACTTACCACACAGTGAGAACAAAAGTTTCCAGTTGTGTGGAAAGTAAGGAGAGAAATGTACAGGCAAAGAAGGAAGAGAAATAAGGGACATGAAAAACTTTGAAAGTCAGGGGTAAACTCAGTGGAAGAATTAGAGTAAGGGATTTTGTGAGTATTTGATGAGAATCACTTAATCTTTGCTGCTTCCATGTCAATAGGCTGAAGATGAGTTGAGATTTCAGTAAATAAGCATGTTTTAAAGGTTGTATGGAGAAAGCTTTACACTTTACCACTTTAATGAGAGGAAAATAGTGAAACTTGACAATTTGCATAGCTTTCAAAAAAAAAAAAAAGAAAAAAGAAAAAAAGTTTATTCTTTGAAATATCCAATCTGCGTTAGAATCTACCGTGTTCTTAATTGTCAAGTTATTTTAAGCTGATAAATTGAAGGAGGGGAGGTGGGGGTTCAAAGTTTCGAGCTTTAAATATAGTCTTTTAAAATGTCATTAATTTTCTTTGTCTTTGTGAAGGATTATGTATTAAGGTACATAATTTGTCCTGCCACCTTCTATTTTCCATGTCACTCTCATTCCTCTCTTATCTAAACTAAATGTTTCATGTCCATTCAATCTTTTCGAATGCCAAAACCTTTGATTTCTAAATTAATCTCCTCCTTTCTCTCCAAACTCTTGGTTTTCTCAATTTTTTGACCTACATTGACCAAAGTTGAATAAAATATTCCAGATGACAGTGAAACATCATTTTATATGGTGGCATTTTAGTTTCCTTTCTGCTTTCTGCACTGTAATACTTGCTTTCCTTAACTGCCAATATCCATTGCAACACACCTGCCATTGAAATGACCATGAAGACCACGAAAAGTCCTAGGTCTTTTTTTTTTTTTTCCTCTTAGCTGTTTTTGTCAGGAACAAGAATTTTATAGATGTAATTTACAGATGTAATTTACAGATGTATTCCATCCACATATAACCTTTATGTTTCTGAACACTGAATCCAGTTGTGTATTCCTTTTTAAAGCTGCTCTGTGAAAGACTTCAGTCTCCTCTTCTTTTATCTAACTTGAACATACAGAAAGGTTCAGATGATCGTATCTTAAAGCTATTCTACAATAAAGTGTGTAAAACCTTTGTTTTTAGAGAAGTACTTTGCAACTATTGTTTATAACAACCCTTTATGATTAAATTACAAATAATGATTGTATCTCATACAATAATGCTTTTTTTTCACTTATTTCTATATGTAATTGTTATATTTGTGCCAAAGTGGTAACTGAAAAGAAGCACTTGAAGAGATGAGACCGTGTTGTCACAGTAGCTTTAAAGAATGCCAAGGAGCTGTTGAACATGGAGGATAAGAGAGACCTGAAGTGTATAGTGAGCACTGTATTTCCACCACCATTACACAGTTCTTTATAATCTTTATTACACATGACTTTATTATCTTAATCACAGTTTTGAGCATATGCTTTGGCAAGAGCTCCCCAGTTCTCAGGGAGAAAGGGAAAGAGAAGCAAGCCGGTTCCCTGTTGAGTTTTTTGAAGGATGTACAGAATTAACAGCCAAATTATTATTTATTCAGTGATTTTATAATATCACCATCATTAGATTCCTGTGCGCAACATTGGCATTATTCTACCATTTCACATGGGCCAGATGTTCTCCAGCCTTTTCAGTATTTTTTTCCACAGTCATCTTCGGCATTTTTAACTGAGTATTCTCTTCTGATTTTATAAATGTACTTTATTGACAGGAACATTTGAAAAATCCATAGTACTTGTAAGTTCCCTTAGTCTGGACAACTTTCTGTGTCCTACAGTTGTAATAGTTATCACCTGTTTATAGGCTGTATTTGCAGAATCCAGTGCTCAGTACTACCAAGCTGTCATGTCATGCTTCAGCCAACACAATGGTCCACAAACACCTCCGGGGTCCGCATCTTTCCTATATTTTGTCTTTACCTAAATTATCTCATGTGAATAAACTTCTCCTATTAGAGTAAGATTAAACTTTATTGTCAGCCCTCATGGATACATTTGCTAAAAATTTCATACCTGTTTTTTGACAGATATCACATTTCCATCCATTTCTGCTTTTTCTTTCTTACATGTTCTTACATGTACAGAAGGTTAGTAAGAATATAATCTTTATATGGTTTCAAAAAGTCCCTAATCCAGTTATTTTTTTCTTGTTGTTTTTGTGAAGTTTGCCCTCAAAAAATACTCATGTTTTTTGATGTTTTGTGGTGTTCTCCATCCATTTCTTCCATCTGTTCTCTCAGTGGGAAGCTTGACCTCAGTACCTTATGAAGCTTTGATTTCTTGCTCTTTGCCCAGCACAAGCTTCCTTTACATAAAATGTGTGTCTGCACCAAAATACTTTGTATTTGTTACATTGTCAGTCCATGTGAGACAATGCTGCATAAAGTCTAAGTGGTATTAATTATTTTATTGTTCTCTGTCCTCCTGGTTTACATAAATAAACTACAGGTTTTAATGTGTATGTTCCATTTCAACAAATTTACTTTTTTTTTTTTTTTTTTTTTTTTTTACTTTCTGGGAGTTGATTATTTATGTAACAAGTTAATTGATGTGCCAAAAACCCTTTAAATGAAATATTCAATTACTTAAGTGTTGAACATTTGCAGTTTGAATTGAGTAAAAGTTTGTATGTCAAAGCTCTGTATTAGCTCTTTGAGGAAAAGGAAGGAAAAAGGCTTTCTCTTTAGAGCATAATACTGATACTATGACTTTGTATTGTCTTGGTAGTTCTGCTGGATAACCTTTTGGGGATGACATTTTAAGACAGTAGGAGCTGTCTTCTCTGCTGATGGCTATTGCCTCTGTAGCACTGTAGCAGAGTTGGCAGACTATGTGCTTGCATGGCTCTTCAGCCTCCCTGTTTCTGAATTTGGTGTAATAGCTGAAGCCACTGAGGAAGAGAAGCTGAAGTCGTTTAGGAGGGAGCAGGTGTTCTGTGATGGTGGTAGCAGGAGGAGCCAGAGCTAGCTGCAGAAACAGTGTTTTAGCCCAGTGCAGGTGGGTTTCCTAGTGAGCATCAGGGTGCTGGTGAGAGGGTTTTGTTGTACCACTCTGTCTGGCTTCTCAACTGTTGCAAAAGTCAGTAGCAATTCCCATTGTGTGCAGTCAGTTATCAGCCAATGCATTGTCTGCCTGGTACCTCTTGGGAAGATGCCTTCAGTAGCAGGGCTGCTTATCTCCAAGAAGTTGCCAGTAAAAATGGAAGGAGAATAAAGCCTTTGGTGGTCATCTCTTTCTCACTTTCAGTGTGATAAAGCTCAGAGGAAAATTAAGAATTCTGTATCTCAGTAAATGTAATTCTTCATCTTTATTGACTTAGTACAATTGTATCTGTACCAGCTATACCTATTCTGCAAAATTAATTCTTCTCTTTTATTATCTAAATAAACTCTCACACAGCTAAAAATAAGAATACCTAAGCTTTTCTTCTCATGGTGAGTCCAATCAATGCTATATTATTTGAGAGAAAAGTATTTCACATTCCATGTAGTAAAAGATAACTTGATCACCAAGACTCCCTTAGTTTTAGTGTATCCACTAATTCTAGAGGAAGCACAGAAATAAAATATAACCTCTCTAGGCGATCTTTAAAGGTTTCACATTATGAGTGACCTGCAGGAAACATTTTGGGAATGCTTCCCGTAGTTCTACTATTTTAATGCCTGTAACTGTAAATGTTGTGAGTCCAAATACATTGACAATAGATGTTACATATTAATAGTTTTCAAACACTTGGTTTATAATATATCATACTTAAGCCTTTTTTTCACTTAAGCAAAGCATGATATAGTAGCTATTCACTTAAAAAAATATTACATATTAGTAGTCTTCAAGATTCTGCTATTTAGTACGCCTTGCTTAAGTCTTGTCTTATGGACAATCTCAAATCATGAGATAGTATTTATCCATTAGAAACATCAAAGAATCATAGATTGCTTTGGGTTGGAAGGGACCGTAAAGGTCACCTAGTTCCACCCACCCCTGCCATGGGCAGGGACACCTCCCACTAGACCAGGTTGCTCAAAGCCCCATCCCACCCAGCCCTGAACACCTTCAGGGATGGGACATCCAGAGCTTCTCTGGGCAACCTGTGCCAGTGCCTCACCACCCTCATAGGAAAGAATTTCTTCTTGATGTCTAATCTAAATCTACCCTCTCTTAGTTTAAAGCTATTACTCCTTGTCCTATCACCACAGTCCCTGATAAAGAATCCTTCTCCAATATAATAAGTCATAATATGACTTGGTTTAGATTTGTTGTTTATACCTCTTACAGAAATTTGTGTGGGAAGCTCTTTCATTGTCATGTTTAGTCTGTTGAGTTCAACCGATTCAAGTAGTCTAATATACCTAGCACTTTCCTCTGCCATATAGCTCTTATATTAAAGATATTATGGGTCATTCTTAAGGTTCAAAACTATTACTTTAATTGGTTTTAGAAAGTATAGCCTTTCCTAACAGTGATAGCATTTATCAGCCTCTATGCAGGCATTCCTTACACATTTTAGTTTTTCAGCACCATTAATCTCTTTTCATTTGGTTGCATTTTAGAATCCACCTTCCGCATGCAAGTTCTTTAAAAGGTATGCAGAAATAATTCTGGTTTCCTTCAAATTGAGACTTTTTGGCACATGTTCAAACAGACTATCAGAAGCCTTACAAATGGTGACCCAGCAGCAATTTTATTAAATGTACTGATACCTTTTCTCAGAATGGTGTGAGTGAGTGACAGGCTCTTATTTCAAAAGGAGAGGCCAAAAAGCCATTAATGAGCTACCCTACCTTGTGAAAATGCTCTTCTTACATTCTTCTGATTTTCTTTTCTCTTCTGTGGCTTGAACTAGCAGTCAAAGTGGTTCTAAAACCTCTTTCTTTACAGTAGTGTTATGAATAAAAGAAAATAAATACATTTGCAATAAGTGCTGCTGAGGGTGTTGATTTAGTGGGGGAGAGGAATGACCTGGTTTGATGACCACAGCTTTGTATAAATGACTATTTAAGCAATCAGGCATGGAATTAAGTTGATTTTTTTCTTCATTTTTGTTAATATGAAAACCATTTAATTAATCGTAGGAGTAAATTGTTTTGTTTGTTTGTTTATTATTATTATTATTATAGAAGGATAGGAGTCCTTACAATGGTGATATTGCAAAGAGAAAGGTTTGTTGAAAGGGATGGTGAGTGGGGGATTGCCACTGTTAACTAAGCAACAGTTGTATAAATAATGTGAGTCTTTGGAACGGACAGAAAATACCCTAAACCATATAATGTAAGAAATGAAAAAACATACGGAATTTTAATCAGGAATTTTAACAATTCACCTCTGTAAACTCAGTGTAGTGAAAAGTCACTGACTTCTTAATTACTGTGGCCTTCAAGATAAAGTTGCTTGCTCTTTTCAGTGGAGCTTTCTAACATTTGAATGCCAAAACTAGAAACTCTATGGCTGTTTCATGATAAGTTTATTTATATTTCCCTTGACAGTTTACTAATTTGTCCCCTCAGTTGTCTCATCTTATCTTCCTAGTTTCTATTATTTTTCTTCATGTTTTCATCTTCTTCCATCTCAATCTCCTATACTTTTTAAGTCTGTTGATTAAAGATTGTGTATTATGTCAAGCACTCAACTACATCTTTGTGAGCCCTGTGATATTAAGCAGGATTAAAATCTCTTGAGATTGGTTCTCACAGAAACACTCATCTTAAAGGAGAAGTAGGGAAAAAAGAAGAAGGAAAGGAGGGGAAAGGAAAACTCTCCGAAATTAGGTCTGACAGAACTGAACTTGACAGAGTTTAACCAAGATAAGGTAAAGAGTGACCTGGTCACACTACCTGTGCTTTGTGTAAATTCATAATTTTATCTGAGAACTGGAAGCTGTATGAATGAATCTATTCCAAGCTAAGCTTGGCATCTATACAATTACAATATTTCTGTTGTTTCTTAAAATTTTTCCTTACCTGAAAGTCCAAAGTACAGCCTTAAGTCTATTACAGCCTTATGTCTATTGACCAGGGAGTCTCTTACACTGAGATGCAAAGATGTCCCGTTACAGAGAAAAGTCTCTATTGGTCTTAAGCAAATTTATTGAAAAAGTTCAAAGACTTGCATAAGAAGAAAACTCAGAAACATCCAAGACAAAGCAGCTTGCTCTGGTTTTAGCAGCTCAGAGTGTGATTCAGCTATCTACGGTAGCCTGACAGAAATGAGACCAGATCCTGCATGAAGATGCAGGGTCTTGAAAAGAATGGGTCTGAATGCTGAGGGGAGGATGCAAGAAGTTACAAGACATTTTAGCAATGACTGTTTTTCAAAGTCTGTATTTGTTTCTGCTTTCTAGTTTAAATCAAAACATTGGTCTTTTTAGTTAGTAAAACTAGTGTGTAAGTCCATTACGATATATAAAAACAAATAGTGTTTGCTTTATCAAAAATGAAGAAATTTGCTAAAATCTTAACATCTTTTATGTAACACATACATATAAACCAACAATTGCATGCGAGTAGTGGAAAACACATCCGCTTCAAGGCAATGTCTTGAATAAATGTGAAAAATTAAAATTATGTAAAGGAATCTAGTGAAGTACTTCATTACCTTAATGCATTTAATTTTGCAACACAGATTTAACTGAATTACTGTTAACTGTTTGGGATTCGTACCTTAATATTTTTTCAGGGAAAACTTAAAATATATTCCATTTGACAGAAAGAGATGGAAGTTTTTGAAGCTAATAGATTAGGCTTTTGCTAAATTGACATCTAAACCTGTCCACTTAGCACACAAGAGAAATGATTTGTCATGCTCTTACTCAAATATCTCCTTAATCTGACAATTACTGGTAAATCATGGGGCTTTATGGTTTTGTTTCTTTTTTATTTCTTATTTTGGTTGTCAGACACAGTGTTTTCTATAGGTAGAAATTTAAATTTAAATCTTGAATTTAAATTGACCAGGACACACTCTGTGGTGGAACTGGTGCAGTGGCAGGGTATTCTTCCTTGAAGGTGGAAATAGAAGAACATATCTTTCAGCCTTAGCAAACTTGTTGTTTTTTTTTGTTGTTGTTGTTGTTTTTTGTTTGTTTGTTTGTTTTGTTTTGTTTTTCAAAATGGAGGAACAACCTCAGTGCTGGTTTCCAGCAACTTTGGAAGTAGGTACTGGCCAGAATGAACACCACATTGTTCCACTTCTGGGAGGTTTGTGCATGTTCTGGTGGTACTGGGGTACGTTGAGGGACTTCTGCCAAGAGAAATAAAATAAGTCAGGCATGCTATAAATGAATATTTTATACAGCATGAAGAGAAGCTGGAGAAGGCCTATCTAGCTCTTCCAGAAAAACCCTCATAGCTTTCTGACAGCTGTGCTACACTCCAGAGGCATCGTTACTCTTAGATTTTATTTTTACATATGATTCTTCCTCAGCAGTAATGTGAATGAAGTTACTGTAAAAGAAACTGAACATACCAACTTAGAATCATAGAACCATTTTGGTTGGAAAAGACAATGCTGCCTTCATTATTTAAACTTTAGTAAATACATGGTCCCATAAGTGGCAAACATCTGTGGAAAGTATTCTCAGTAAAAATATTTAGATTTTTTGTGGTAAATTTATGGTGCATGCTCAGGTAGTGTTAACAGGTAGTGAGGACTACTACCACACTGTCAGCCACACAGAGCAATGGGATTCCCAAGCAGCTTGACGTGTCATCACTCATGATGAGCCGAGTGTAGCAAGATTACATTTATTTTTGTCAACTTAATACAGTTATTCTGAAGAGCTCAAGTAGTTTTTGTATTATAACAGCTCTCATCAAAAATAGGCTAATTAGAGAGGCTTTAACTTGACTCTAGGTGACTCAGGCTAATTGCACAGGAGGCACACTGACAGATGCTAAAGTACTGAGCAAATAATTCTTTAAGAATTGGTGCATTTTGCCTACAACCTAAATCTGTAACAATTAAGGAATGTAAAGCCTACCGTCATTAATGGTGCTGTAGGGTTCAGAGCATGAGATGGCCTTATCTGTGATGAAAAATTTAGCAAATGCAGGTTTGGGACTTGCTTTTAAATGTGATGTATTCTTTAATGGCTTTAGTACAGCAATCCTTGTTACTTTTTTGATGTAATGCAGACTATGGAGATGTCTGTCATTTGCAGTCAGTCCCCTGAGGAAATATTTGATAGAACAATTAGACTGGATGTTCGCGTTTTGGCAAGCTTTAGGGCAACATTGACAGTGATTCTTTATATGCAAATATTTAGGAAACTGTCAACCAGATTTATTAATACACAGAATTAGAGACTGAAATTTTAAAGTGCAAGTAATATAGTCATTCAAAATACATCTTTTGTTTTGTTAGACGTAGATGATATTACAGATTTCAACAGAATTCTTTTGCTGCTGAAGTCAGAAGAGACATTTACTGGATAAAAGCACTCTGGAGGTTCAGTTGTTGGGGAAAGAAAAAAAAAAAAAAAGAGGTACTTAGTATGATAGCCTGAAGGATTTCTTTAGCAAAGGGAGACCATTACTCCTTCCTCATTTTAAGAAAACAAACAAGCAAAAACAACAACAACCAAAAACCTGGCAGATGTTAAATATGATGAGAGATGTGTTGGCTGCATATTGCAGTTCTTCAGATTCAGAAGCTGCGCTGAATCCCATCGCTGAAATCTATTTTCTGTTTTCTGACAGCTGTTTTTGCCATTTACTTTAAAAGCAGATGGGGAAAATGCAAAGAAGAGCTGTCAATTTTATTACCATGTATAATCAGCATCTGTGCAATATATCAGACTCATTGCACAGCTTACACTTTCTTCTCTGTAGTAAAAAATTCTTTTGGGGTTTCTCGACAATCTTCCTACGTGCTTTATGTAAATGAGTAGATGCTGGAATGAAGAGTTTAGATCAATTAAATGCTAAAGTGACTAACATGACCAAATTTACTTAAAACAAGATAAGTCCTGATTGATAATAAAATATGTAGTTAATTTGCTGCTCCATATTCAAATTAATGTTTTCTTAAGGAAGATGTTTTTATGGGCGTAGCACATCTCTATGCAGTATAAACTGTGTATCTTTCTCTACTGAGCAGGCTTGGTATATTGTACCCCACCTGCATAATAAAAGGAAGAAAGAATTTCATAGAGAACTGGGTGTTCTCTACAGCCGCTTTTCATGAGCAGAAGTCTTTCATAGAAATGACTACTTACAGTGGTAAAATAAGCTGTTTTGAAAGTGTCAGTATAAATAAACATGTCTGTCTCTAAGTGCGGAAGTAGTAATCACTAATGGTGTGCTGCAGGCTCCTAGCAGAGAACAGCATCCTCCTGGAAAGTGTCAAGGGATTTATGTATCACAAGGCTGTCTGGGGACATGGTGGGAAGAATCCGTCTACTCACTGGGGACCTACTTTGATTTGATTTGATTAGGTTGGAAATCACAACTGCAGAACCACCTTTGTTTCTTAAAATAGTAGGTGGTTGTACATTATGGTGTCTGCAGGGATGAGCCAGGGGGAAAGATTTAGAAAAAGAAATACTCACAGTACATTTCTTAAATAGGAGAGATTAGGGAATAGTCTTCAAAAAAGGTTTCAAAGGTTTCAACTAGTTTGGCAATGTTAAAAGACACTGAAACACTTATGTATTGATGCAGGACTTCTTTGAAGTGAAACACTAAAAGGAGCAGGAGACTCAATACTAAGAGCATTAATTAGCATTTGAGTGGTGATGGGCAGAGTACTTCTTATACATGAGGCAGTGCACGCTTTGATGAAGCATGTACTTAACTGTCTTCCTCCATTATCTTATCTTATTAAATATGCTACTAAAATTGACTGTGGCTTTTGAAAAAGAAACCACCAAGGCACTGTTTATGATACATGGATGATCATTTATAAAAAAGAATGACTTCTGGGATGACTTTGAAAGGCAATGCTATGCACAAAATTTAATACAAGTTTCATGGAAAAATACTGATATTAGCTTTTTGTTCTTCTCTAATATAATGGTACTTCGGGCCATGTCATTTGTGAGCACTTAATAGCAGACTTTTTCAGTAATAGATAACTACAACCCATTCTATTCCAGAATTAAAAATGTTTCATTTAATATGAGGAATTAATATAAAGGAGAGTTTTTAATTACTATGGGCTTTATCAGTAGAATGTAAATTTCCTTTAGATATTATTTTATCTGTGCTTTGTGACACTAGAATATATCTAATTAGATTTTCTTCTGCAATGGTGGATGCAAATTTTCACTCTGTGAAATTCAGCTGATTCTAGGAAGATAAAGCAGAAGATTAGAGGATAACAAAGCTTGAAAATGTGAATTTGATTTACTTTCTTTACAGACAAAACAGAGTATAAAAGATTTTTCTTCTGTATTTAGATAATCTCATTTTTCCTTTCTTATGCTAATCTCATTTTCTAAAATACGATGTCTTCCAGTGCATACACTTTAGCATGAGTTAATAAAAGACATAGATGCTCCTACTATAACAAATTATTTATCCAGAAGAGCGTGTAAATTTATCCTAGTACTACACAGTCTATCTGTTAGACTGTAGCTTTTTCACTAAAAGGAAATCTTAGGCAAAGTTGACATAGAGTTCATTTTATATATCCACCAGTGAATTGATAGTTCCCTTTATTAGAACTGCTAGAAAATTAGCTTTCAGAAATGTATTGGAGTAGGATTTCTTCAGGTTTTGGACCCATATGATTTGTAGACAAATTGGGCAGCTATAAATGAAATCTGCTATTCCATCTTCTCATATCAAATGGCATACATATATCCTGCAAGTTTACTTCCACTTATAGAATGAATGTACTTTTAGGTTAAGAGAGTAAACTGGAAAATACTTTGTGTCTTAACACTAGACTTTGTCTTTCTCAAGTTACATGCCATATCGTGTCTAAATAATAGTGTTTTATGTTTAAACATAAGTGAAAGTGGACAGGAGTCCTCCAGCACTAGCGCATAAGTCTGTACATTATGGACTAATAATATTCATACATGAGGCTTGTGGCAGACTGATGCGGGACTACCGGCACTGCAGTATCTGTCTTTGCCATACACACACAGGCGTGATTCCCCAGTGTCTCTCCAGCAATTCAAGTCCTCCTCTGTAATACAGCCTAATCCATTCCTGTCCCTTTTTAGCCACCCATTTCCAGTCCTTTGTGTATGCCCTACACATTTTCCTGTGCAAGAGATCCTTTGGCTGATTTTCAAAGCTGCACACCTGACAAACGTCCAGCCAGGCTATTCCTGGTGGTTGTGCAATCTTTTGCTGCCAAATAGTGTGTGTAATGGGAATGGATGGATAGTTGCTACTCCCTTCATGGCTGGATTAGTTTGGTTTCTCAGCTCCCTCCCAATGCTAATTTAAGGAAAGGTCTAGAAATTTATTATCTGGAGTTTTTACCTCTCTGTGACCTGAGCTGAGTAGAAAACTATCTAGACAGAAAGCATGTGTAATATTTTTTTTCTTGAGAAAACTCAGCTAAAAATGAAGCATAAGAATAGAAAATACTTGGCTCCAGTGTAACTAGTGTTGACCTTCAATTTAAGCAGGTTTTTACTTATTCAGATGTTTGCTTTCTACATCTACTCAAGTCTACTGGAAAAGAGTAACCTTGTCCCCTCATAGCCCATCAGTACTCTTGATCTGATGTAAAACGTGTTTCATAAGTCCAAAAGGCTCAGCCAAGGTGAGGAAAACGTGTGAAAGAACATCCTGTTTATGGAAAAAGTTAACAGTTTGGTACCATGGGATTCTCTGCAGTGTTTAAAATATATCTGAAAACTGTAGCAAGGTGACAATATTTTCTTAGTTAAGGACGTTTAAAAATATGAGCCTGTCTTAAGTTGCGTTAATAAAGTGAGATTTTCTGTGTGTTAGGAAGGGTTTTTTTTAGAGGTTTTCTTTCTTTTTTTTCTTGGCTTCTTTATACACCAGTCAAGAACAAAGCATATTTAGACATAAGAGATTTTGAGTATTAAATATATGAATATGTCCATCTGAACAAAACCTCATAACGGCAGCAAAAAAATCTTCTGTCCAGCTATAATCCAGAGAAAGTTATAAAAAGAAATAATTGTTATAAGAATAGTTACTTGTAAAGGCTTACTCAAAATGCGTATGTGAGCTTATTAGTTATTCACACATACAGATTCATATGACTCTTAATCAAAGGAAAAGTGAAACAGAAGAGTATTAATAGGACTAGAGTAAAAGGGAAAAAAAAAAAAAAAAAAAAAAAAACACAAAAGCATAATATTCCTCCATCTAGACTAAAAAAGGCATTTTACCCTTAACCCTTTACCCTAAATGGATGTCTGAATATTTTCAAATAGAGCGTTAATTTCTACAATTATGATTCATTCTGTGAAATAGAATGGTATTGTCCTTATATGTATAGATCACAGTAAGTTGATACCTGTCCATGAAAGAGGAAAATATCAAGCTTATTAGATAGCCATAATATGTATGTTTGAATAATACTGCCTCTTCCTGATGTTCTTTTTTTTTTTTTTTTAGAATAAATACTTTCAGTCTTTTATGTTTACATAATATAATGTTTTATTTATTTATTTATTTGTTTGTTTTCAGTGATAAGCATGAAATACTGCATTATGTGAACTAGCTTCTATTTTAAACATGATTTTTGCTGGGCCTGTTTGACTTGTTAGCAAATGCACCATAGGTCTGTATCAGCATAGATTTCCCATAAGCAAAGCTCTGTATGTTCAAAAAATCTTGGAAAACTGCTTCCATCAGCCAGTTCATACTCTGCAGTGTGTCATGTTTCAGTCACACTCAGTATACATACAAAGCAAATATAGCCAGCAAGATAAACTAACATTTTAGATAAGAAAAATTGTTTCAAGAAGTTATAGGTGTAGCTGTGCAATTCTAGTATTGTAGCTGAAAGAAAAGGTATTACATACTGTATGTAAAGAAATAATACGTGTACGTTGAAAAAAAAAGGCATTTACCCTACTGCAGGTAGCAACATATGTTATTTGTTCTGTAGGAACAGTCTGCACCATTTTTTGTGGTTTATATATTAGACTGAGTAACTCAGAGAACTCTTCATAAATAAATTTCTAAATAAAATTTACTATAAAAATTGCTGTATGTGAATCATAAATCGGGTGTCAAATAATACTAACTCAAATTTGAATATTTTAATTACACTTCTAGCTTACGTTTTACCAAAAAAACAAAAACAAAAACAAAAAAAACTTGTGTGCTCTGAAATTAACTTTCCTTATATTCAGGATGAAGATTGGGCTTTCATTTCTAACATTAGGTTAAAAGTTAAGTTAACTTTAAGTTAAAATAACAGAGAAAAACTATTACTTCTTTTTAATTAAAATCAAAATTAAATGACCTTGTTTCTCAAGGTAAAAGCTGTACTGAAAATGTAAGCAAAACCAGTGTTTTTTATTACAGTGTTTTCTAGCTTGTTATGGCTTTAAGTTGCTTTTGGCTTCTTTTTATTATTATTATTATTATTTGTGTGTGTGTGTATTTTTATGCTGATGCAATTGTTTTGCAGACGGTTAGAACAAAATTCAATCAAGGTCATACCTCCTGGAGCTTTCTCACCATACAAAAAGCTTCGAAGAATGTAAGTACCTGATATTTTAGATTTATTATTTTATCTATTTTATATAGAGATATAGGTATATTGATGTATCTAAACAGATTTAGATATAGAAATGTATACATGAATATATTATGTATGTGTATATATATATATATATAAATAAAAAATCAGTTCAAGATCATAGAGAGGAACTTCCATCAATGTATATAATGAAATAATTAAATAATGTATTTAAGTAATACATAATTAAATACTTAAATACATAATTAAATAATGTATTTAAGAAAGTTTGACTGCTGGATGATTATCAGATATGACAACGTTATTAATTATACCATATAGCATCTTTTTCCTTTTTTTTTTTTTAAAACCAAACATTAAAATTATTATGGTTTTACATAAAAGCAACATGTTACTGTACTCAACATAAAAATAAAATCATTGGGTATATTCCACTGTCATTTTGGAATATCTTTGAGACTGTATAGTCCTGCGGTCATTTCAAACAAAAAATGTTTATAAAAGATACATAAGCAATTAGGAAGTGTACATTTTTCAGTCTTTTTTTTTTTTTTTTTTTTTTTTTCAAAATCTATTTTTAATCATGTATTTGTTTTAATTTACTATCAATTTTGGTGGTTTTATATTCAAATTCTTCAGCGGGGTCTCACATAAGTATTTTAATTTCTCTCTCTTCCGCAGCTCATTCTACTTATGAATTATTTTAATGTTCACTATTTTTAAAATAGCTTGAATTAATTGAAGCAACTTTCATTTATTTCAGTGACCTGAGCAATAACCAGATCTCTGAAACAGCTCCAGATGCTTTCCAGGGCTTACGTTCACTCAATTCACTGTAGGTATCTATTTGACATGTGGAAACAGAAGCTAATTTCTCATACTCTTATAGTGAATTTATTTGAGATTTGTAGCTCTGCAGGATTTTTATATAAATTCAATCAATACTGAAAGCTGTAAAAATAGTTTCAGAATTTTAGAGTGATAATTGAATATTTTATCACAACTGGACATTAAAAAAAGTACATTTTCTTTAAAATATGTTCATGGCAGAGTTGAAGGAAATCAAAGAGTTTGTTTATCCCCCAGATAGTTTTTATTCTTAAAAACAGCAATCCACTTACAGAGATCCCTTGGTAAGGCTGCACACAGTGAGGTGCTGGTTCTGCTGAGAGATCCTTTGTGTGGCGTGTCTTTGGGAAAATATGTGATCCTGCCATCTCAAAGGAGCACAAGGATCTTGCAAGTATTAAGTCACTGCTGTTAAATTCACTTCATCAAAATTGAAAAGTTATTATTTTTATATTCAAAATTGCATTGTATATAACCTTCATAACAGCTTTGTTTGCTTTTTTTTATTTCATTGTACAGTGTCCTTTATGGCAATAAAATTACAGAACTTCCAAAAGGCTTATTTGAAGGACTCTTTTCTCTGCAATTGCTGTGAGTATTTATTTAATATTTACGCTATTTGGGGGTAACCCAGAAGGGCAGACTTGGTAAGAGATAATGCCTGGAAAAGTACTAGCAGGAAATCCTGTGCGTAAGATCAGAGTATAATAAAAACAAATTATGTTTAAGTGAGATGTGGTAGGCCAGCTTGCCATTCATCCACAGATATTTCAGTTAATGTCTCAGCCTAAAATAAATACAATTGAAACTATTATCTTCTTTGGAATTTATAATGATAAAGTATATAACATGACAATGACACTGTCTTGTGATGTAAATACTAAACAGTGTGTATAACATTGTAGGTGAGATACAGTAGAAATATTTGAATGCTTTATATACAGATAATATGTAGTGGAAGTACTATGTAGTTATGTTTTTAGTTGTACCCATGTAAGAACAGAGTTACAGTAAGTTTCATTGATGACTTTTAATATTTTTTGAGACTCTTCAGTGTACAATTCTTTGACTCTATGAACTCTACCTGCTGTTTCTTTTAACAGTTCAGAAACTCCCATGTGTAATCTTATAAACCATTTCTATTTGGATTTAATATTGGGAGTTAAGAGGAATGTCATGGTGATATGTTTATCAAATATTGTCAAGATTAAGTAGGAAAGGGAGTTGTATTGTGTGACAGATTTGTGAAATAGGCCATAAGACAACAAATAGTGCTTTTGGAAGACATTATCCTAGAATCACTGACTTGTTAATCTGAAGACTGGGTGAATTTAGTAAATGGCTTCTTCCCATTTGTTTAGAAGCCTTTAATGTCCAGAGTTTATAGCTGATGATTGGCTTTTATTAATAACTCATTGAGAATGTGTGTGTGTGGGGGGGGGGGGGGGAGAAAAAAAGAATTTCAAGATTTAGCACCACCTAGAGGTTTAACATTTTTATTTATTTTAGTCAGAAACTAAATGTTGGGGGGTATGTGTTTCTGTTTGCCTTTAAAGAGAACTTAGTTACAAAAACATATTTAAAATTAAAAAAAAAAAAAAAAAAGAAAGAAAAAAAAAAAAAAGGAAGGGACATATCTGAACTTTTGTTTATTCTATATTAAGAAAAAGTCCATAGCTTGATATATTTTGCATAGACAATACTTTAAATTTCTGCTTGCATGATGAAACTGTTTATCAAAGCATTGATTTTCAAATCCACCATTCCATCTGGCTGCAAATGGGAAAAATAATATTTTGTTAGAAAAATACAACTAATTGAATATCAAAATTATTTTCTTTTCAAAAGTATGAAGGAGTTGGTTTAAATTGACTTGTTTGTTTTAGCTTTAGAAGTCTGGGGTGTACAGGGAAGAAAAGGTTCCCTTTGAAGATGAAGGATCCAAGACAAATTTGGATATATTCCATGCCACCAGTTTTACTACAACTCTGTTAATGCGGCAGCATGCTGATTAGTAACATATAATTAAAAGTGCCACTGCACATCTCTTCCAGCTAATGAACACAGTGTTCAGTTCCTTTTTTGTTTGTTTGTTTATTTGGCAAAAGGAACTAGTTTTCCTTGCATATACTTGATTTTTTGAGCTTGTTTCTTTGCACAAATACCACATGCATAAGTTCTGCCAGCACATACAATGAATGTGATTGTAGCAGAATATACCTGCCCATTTCAACCGTAAGGTGCAAAAATTTCAAAATAATTTCAGAGCACCTAAGTAAGATATTTAAATTCACTGAAATGCCATATATCATTGTCAATATTTGTTCCTGCATTTCTTGTTCTGTATAAAATGAGTACAAAGAATTATCTGTGAAAAATGTTGAATCTTCATTGACACTGAAAAAATCTTTTATTTGATTGTCTTCCTTTAAACAGATTATTAAATGCCAACAAGATAAATTGCCTGCGAGTTGATGCTTTTCAAGATCTGCACAACCTGAATCTCCTTTCTTTGTATGACAACAAGCTTCAGACCATTGCAAAAGGCACTTTCTCACCTCTACGTGCAATTCAGACCTTGTATGTATGCTTTTGTTTATGGTCATCTTTGGTATGACTTCATATTCTACAGTGTACTCAAAATATCAGAAACTGCTGAGACTAAAGGGAAATAATGTGTGAAATTATTATTTTTTTCTTCATGAAAGGCATTTGGCGCAGAACCCATTTATCTGTGACTGCCATCTGAAGTGGCTGGCGGATTATCTTCATACAAACCCCATTGAGACCAGTGGTGCCCGCTGCACCAGCCCCCGCCGTCTGGCAAACAAAAGGATTGGACAGATCAAAAGCAAGAAATTCCGCTGCTCAGGTAATTTTCTTAGTTCAGCTGCTATTTTTCTTTTATTGGCAAAACCAGTGGTTGTAGAAGTTCTAATGAAGGCAGCTGGCTCTCTACAGAATTATTAAATGTTACAAAATCTTTTTTAGTTCTTCAGCCGAAGTGGGGGGGAAGTCATGGAAGTCATAGCCTATTGGATCACGGAACATTACTACACTTAACACATTTGGCACTATTTCTGAGTAGCATTAAATCTAACAAAGAAATGCAATATATAATACTTCAGAATGCAATGCTGAAGTTATTCGCTACAAACATCACTGACATAAATCATTTTGTACAATTTCCACAAGGCTCTGGAGTACGTGAAAGATCTAAAAATTTCTAGCTAAATATGGAAACATGACACATTCATTTTATACAAGGAGCTTACCTCATACTGAAATTTACTGTTTTCTTTTTCTAATCTTATTCCATTTCCTACTTACATTTCTCTAAATCCTTAACTTTTTGTCATATGGTATCCAGCTGTTCCAGGTGCATTTCACATTCTACAATTTATTCACTCTCAAGTGCAAATACCAGATGAGAACTGTTTGTTATCCATGTTCCGGATACATTTATGACTATTCACACTTCGTTGTTTATCAGCTCTTGTTGTGAATACACATTTTTTCATTTAATTATCTGTAGTTAACTGTAGTCCATACTTAATCTAATAAAACTCATTCTTTGCTTGCTGACATTCAGGTGCATCTTCTATTTTTTTTTCTCTTTATTTAGCTAAAGAACAGTATTTCATTCCAGGTAGGTTTGGCTCTGCAGTAAGATTGACTAACTGCAGATACTCTCTCCCTTTCCTCCCAAAAACAAAGTTTGTTATAGTTTTTAGGAAACTGGTGCATGTATATTAACAATAGCAAATACCTGTAGCTAGACATAGCTTTCATTTGTAGATTACTAGTAGTTCTGATTTCTGAATATGAGAGCTTAGCATGCAGCTCCATTTACAGTTTCTCTCACAAATTTGCACACAACTCACCAAAATTTTACCCTTGTTTAAATTATGTAGAAGGTTGCACCTGCTAGTTCATATTTCAATTCACACCTTTACTTACCTTGTACCTTGTGTTTTCTGCCGCTACTGTTTTTAAAATGTAGCTCCTGAGCTGCTTTTAAACACAGGAATCCATACTACTGTCAAAGAGCTAGTACAACTTAAAATAAATTTTACAAATTAATGTTTTCTTTCCTTTCTTTCATGCTCTACACTGTCTGCAGCTACTGCTTGCTCACTCTCCTTGTGTTTGTGAAATCACAGTGGAATGCTTATAAAGGAAAGCTAATATTCATTAAAGGCATTCTGTGGTGACACATGAGTCACAATTAATCAAAAATATTTTCCATTAAAGAAAATATTACTTTAGATTTGGGGTGAAACAGTAATTTACACGCTGATTAAAGCTACAATAAGCCTATGATATTTTCACAAAAGATTAACTGATGTTGGCCCTAGCTCTTTGAAATATGTTTCTTTATTTATTTTACCTTGCTTGTCAGGTGTGTGCACTGATTTCTTAATTAAAAACAAACAAACAAACAAACACTTGCATTATTTTTCTAACAGATTACAAATAATTTATTGGCAAAATAAACAAGGGCATAATGAATATATTGATGAATTACAGTATGTGATCTGCAAGCAGGGTTTTCTGCCATAGTTTAATATCCAGACAAATATCTACAATAATTGATTATGACACCAGTGCACTTGTTCTTTCAAGTACTACAGGTATATTGTCATTGTGCGGTGTCTGAAGTACTGATTTATTGATTGGTCTTAGTCTTTGTCTTTTAAACTGCTATGTTTAACAGCTCTTCTCCTAATGCTGTGTGATGTGTTACTTAAATTTGCAGCAATTATGTGAGTTCTTCGTGCCTTCATACTAATATGTTGGTTAGAATATGAAGAAAAGACAAACTGAAATACAAAAGAAGGCAGCAATTTGTCAGGATTGGCAGCTGCAAAAAATGTGCTTTAAAGCAGCATAAAACAGAGAGGGATACAGTTTCTCAAACCTGTAGTTACCACTCAATTTCTTAATGAGTACAACAGCTGTATTCCTGCCACAGAGTGACTTCTACTCAACCTTGCCAGCACAACTTTTGTGTCTGAGTTAGAACTGTTTTCTTGCCAGCAAATGTCTTCACAGCTTGTTTATAATATGGCCACACATGCAGTTTAGGTTTGTTTATGTACACTTTTAAAAAATGCTATTCCTGAAAAAAAAAAATCATTCTGAAAGTGCTGCTTCTTGAAATACAGCTCGTATGCTTTCTCTTTCCATCAGGTTATCAGGGAGATGCTGCAAGAAATTCTTTCAGTTGTTGAAGATCTTGTCCCTGAATATTTTAGTTTTTTACATTGAACTACTAATAGTGATTTATTCTGGACACAGAAGAAAAAGAAATTAATTGTAGCCTTGCTCATCAGCATTACAAAATGCTAAAAATACTTCTCTATACTTCAGTAAATACAGTAAAAATATTAACTTTTCTTTAAAAAGTCAAATATATTTTAAATATTTTTTTAAATACGCTATAGTGAGATCTTGCTCTGTAGATACTAGAAATTCCTTATAGAATTTCAGCATATTAATTTGGAAGACTAAATGTTAAACAAATATTAAATCATGAATTTAAAAAAGTAGTTTATCTGCTAGCTCATACAAATATTCCAACTAGCTATGTCGTATGTGTTACTTAGATATTTGCAAATGCTAATCATAATAATAAATGACGACTGCTTTTTCTTCCCTTGAGCTATCTGTTTCTCCCATGTTTCTTTGGTTTATTAAGTATTTTAAGTGGCATAGTGTGCATATACATTCAAAGAAGCAGAACAGCTTCTAACAAACAGATTTGAAACAATGAAGAGATGTGCATGGGAGACATAATTTTCCTATATGAAATTTGTAATTAACCCCAATCTTTTCTTCATTTTTTAATGCCACTTAAAATTAATTATTTTTTCTCTCTGCTGAAGATGGTACCCCTTAGCAACATCCCCTAATCAAACTAAAGTTAAGTAGGGAACATGAGAGCTTAGTTCATGTTTTTGTCTTAATTGGGATTACTCTGTCTTTCTTTCCTTCTTGGCTATCTTTACTTTTGCAGGAGTTCACCATTTTGGCTGTAAGTAAAGTTCAGTGTCTGAGCTAAATCACAATGTACCTCCCAGCCCTGATGCACCTTCTACTAGTCTTTTCACCTTTGTCCAGGAAGAACCCACAGGTCCTTTCAGCTTCTCTTTGTTTTCTTTGTCACCTACCCTCAGTTCCTTACTGGATGTTTTTTCCTGATCTGTTTAGGATGTTTTCTTTGACTGACTGGGAAATGGTGGAGGAAACTTTCAATGTGGTTCTTTTTCCTTTTTCCTTTTTTTTTCTTTTTTTTTTTTTTTTTTTTTAAATTGTACATTAATTTAATCTGTGACAGTAATACTGTTACTGTGGCACTGGACATTCAGTGAAAAGAATGCCATGTCATGTAAGCAAGTATTAAACTTCAAATGCTTCTATAACTTATACCTACGCCTTCCTCTTTTCCCTTGCTCTTATCCTTGGCCTAATGGATGCAGTTATGATAATGTAGCGAGATTTTCTGTTGTGCTTGATCTAACCATGTGGTTGTGAGGTATGAGTAAAACATGGTTCTGTCAAGCACCATGGAACGTCACGCAGCTTTCTACAGCATGGCATGCTGCTGAGGCTTAAGTCAGGATCACACATTTTTTTTAAATTAAAGCTGAAGATAAGACTTTCAATCTTATGTGTTTGAGACGATGTGGAGGGCTGGGACAATAAAAAAAAAAATAATCACAGAGGTTAATGAAGTCCAGTCAACAATACAAATTTGTAACACAAGAAAGAGAAAAGGTGGCATTTATTCTTGATACTGTGAAAGAAAATAAATTCTAAAAGAATTAGTGGCATTTGTGTGATTAGCTATAAACAAGGCTAGATTGGCTGACAACACAATCAGCAGAAAGTACAGCTGTGAAAAGCTCAAGTTATGTTATCCTGTTATGTGAAATTAGTCACGGTTTCTTTTTCTAGCATATCTTAAGCCCCTATACTTAACCCTCTCTTAAAGCCCCTGTGTCTGTTCAGTATCACAAAGTTTATCATATACTTCCCAAGTTGCCCACCCATTATCTGCATTGCAGACATCTTTTCAACCTTCTCAAAAGAAACAAATCTCCTACTTTATTGACTCAGTATTTGTATTTTGACTTGACTCTTCCACAGGCACTGAAGATTACAGATCCAAATTAAGTGGAGACTGCTTTGCAGATTTGGCTTGCCCTGAGAAATGTCGCTGTGAAGGGACCACAGTGGACTGCTCCAATCAGAAACTCAACAAAATACCTGATCACATCCCCCAGTACACAGCAGAGTTGTAAGTTGAACCCATAATAAAGCATTATTTGCTTAAGGAAAGACTATCTAAAATTTTCAAATATGAAACCACAGCTTTACTTTTCTGAATAACAAAAGTTTACCTGTGTTGAATTTCAAAGGTTATGTTAATAACCTCAGATGTTAATAAAAATGAGTTATGCACAATTTCTGTACCATTAAGCCTTAAAAATTATGATAAGGTAACTAACTATTCTACAGTGCCATTCTCCAGTACACAAACTACCTACATGGAATTTTTGGAAAGGTGGTGGGATTTATTATGCTTTTTATTTTAACTACAATGTCAAGTAGGACATCCAGCAACCAGGGTTCCATCTTAAAAAGCACTACCTAAGTGTTAAATAAAACAGAGCTGACTCTTGTTATGCAAAGCTCACATTATGTGTCAGGCAGGAGACCAGAGGAAGATAAACCAGACAAGACAGAGTTGGACAGAGTTGGGTTAAGATGAGATAATAATATAATGAACAGAGATGAGCAGAAAAGATGTCACAGATTATTACTTGCTTAACAAGTGCCATATGGGAATGATCTGTAGGCATTACAACTGAAGTAGTATTCAAGGAGGGATTCAAAGATAAAATTAAGACAGCTTTACAAGCTTTTCCCATGTGCAAAGCACAGTGAAGGGAATGCAGAGAGATGCTTGAAGAATCAACAGGAAGGCAGGAGATGAAAGTGGCCATCATTGGCAGAGCAAAGAAAGGAGGAAATAGCTGTTTTTCTTGGAAGATTTAATGTAAAGAAGAAGGCAGAATGTTAAGGTGCAAAAGATGTACTTTGATTTGATGTAGTAGAGGGGGGGACAGAGAGATGGAGACAGAAGTGCTGTGATCAAGTTGTGACCCACAAGGGTGAGATGAGAAACAGTATGGCAAATATCTTCAAAGACAGTCTGCAGCTGGCATCAAAGCAACTGTAGAGCAATGAATAATGAGACCATGGTTAGGGATATTGAATGTCTGGATGGGAAAAGGAATTTTAAGTTGAAATATTGTATAAATAGAGATGAAGATTTTTGTCTGACTGAGCCAGGAGAAGGAGTTGAACTTGGTGATGTTAGAATTACAGATCTGAATGGCAATTCTGATTGTACCTAGAATGATAACAGATTCAAGAGAAAAAACGGCATATGTGGTAGAACCAAAGTGTAGTTTTTGGCCACATTTAAACTGGTGATTTCACTGTAAAGTTCAAAAGAAGACAAAAATACTCATCAAAATTATGTAATGTGCTATAATATTTTGACATTTTATTCTTTAATTCAAGAATACAAATTGATGAAATGGGTAGCAGGTCAGACTGTAGGAGGAGTACATAAAGTAATGGATGTAAAAATTATCGTTACTGAACCAAGCAATGAGAGTTGGAGTTGCTGAAGTGACAGGCATGCATTGTTTTGATTCTTAACAGGATTCCCATTTAATTCTCTCTGCTATGAAGAAATAATACCCTTAATTTAGTGTCTTAGTCATTGATTTTCCTATTCATTTATTTACACGTGGAAGATAAACTTTGGAGTGTTTTCTTTCTGTAATTATGATCCATATATATTGAATTCAGAAGAAACAATGAAATCATCAACCCTCATCTGCTGTATATCCTAAACTCTCTAATTTCAGGCAACAACAACAACAAAAAAATATGTTTGACTAAAAGATAATTCATATCTGGTTACAGCACTTCTTTCAAAAAAGCATCCAGTCTTGTTTAAAGGTATCAGAGGATAAAAATGTACTATCTCCCTGAGAATGGTACAGAAGTTAATCGTCTCCCTTCATCTATGTTAAAATCTTTTAAAATGAAAACATCACTTTCAGCTGGAATCTGCCTCTCTTCATTTTCCATCATTGCTCCTTTTACATTTTTTGCTGAAAGAACTCTTTTCTATTCAGTACTTCATCAAAGTAAGATGGTCTTCAAATTTAACAATCACTTTTCAACCTTCTTCTTGATAAGCCATGGAGATTGTTCTTCAAGTCTTTTGATGCAAGAAAATTTTCAACAGTCTTGAAAGTATTTTAGAAGGGCAGTGAGATTATTTCTGCATTTTTAAACTTCCTCTAAAAATCCAATTGCCATAGCTTGGAAACAAAGATCTAAAGCAAGGAAATGTCAAGATTTCTTTAGATTTCTCTGGCAAACATTTATTTTTTTCTCAAATATATTGTCTGGAGATCTCTGAGGTCCAGGTTTCTTTCCATCCCTTATCCCAGAATGTTTTGAAAGTAACAAGAATCCTGGAACCTCTAAGACAACATGGCTTTCAATCAGTAAAAGATAACATAAGGAAGAAAATAAACATTTTCTTAGTCTGATATAAGAAAGTATCTTCATTTGGCAGTATCATAATATACGGTATGGAACATGCAATTTAAAGATGACAAATTACTTTTATCTCTGTCATTCTAGAGATGATATAGTGAAAAGTATTGCTCTGGTCTACAGCTCAGAAAAATTTGTGATGCTTCTTTTAAATCTGTTTTTAGAATGCTACATATATTTAAAATAATTTCTTCTTTCTGTACTCACATCAAATGGCAAACTTTGGTGTTTCAGCTTAAAAAATTGCAAGGAACAACAGGAAAGTTTCCTGATAAGGAGTTTGAAGGTGTTTTTTTTTTTTTTTTTTTTTTTTTCTCATCACAGTTTCTCCTACCTGCTTATTTGGCCATATAAACTGGCTAAAGTATTGATTATATAGATAACAACAGTAAAAAAAAAAAAAAAAAAAAAAAAGACTGTATCTTCAAACTAGTTTATTGTTTAATAATAATAATACAGTTCAAGAGCGATACTTGATTGTGAAAGGTGAAAAAATGTTTGAACAATTCAAGTGCTAACCATTTCTATTTTGTTGCTTGCTCATAGTCTTCCAGAAAGCCTGGCTAATCTGCCACTGAAGTATTTGAGATAAAGTACAAGTCTGTAAATGAGTCCCAGAAATAAACTATTTTTCAGGCAGCATACTAATATATGAGAAAGCAAGCATTTGATAAATTACTCAAGCCAGAGTCTCCAGGAGAAATTCTAAATAAAAGTAATTTTAGTCCTAAACGTTCATTTTTTAAAAAATCATTGTACAATATCTGATGAAAAAACAGATTCTAACAAGATAATACTTCATGGTTTTGAAGCCTACAGAATATCAATGCAGTACATAGCCTTCCAAGAAGACTTAACACTATAGACAAGATTTTGGTATAATAGCTAACAGTGAAAAGCATAAAATGAAACTGAAAGCCAGAACATTTAGACATCATCTTCAAATGCTTTTTTGTTTGCTTTTCTGTTTGGAGAATTTTATTCCAAAAAAAAGTACTGAAATTCCACATTTATAAGTATTTTTAAGATCATTTTCATGATCCGGTAATTGGCAGATAGCAACTGTCATTATTACCTTTATCAGTAGAGCAATGGACTCCAGAAAGGAAGATACCACCACATGTTTTCCAATCATCTGTGATAATTTTGATTCCTGTGTATGCAGTATCACTTACAACAATAATAGAATTAAATCTTCTTGCACAAGTATTTAATAATTCCATATCTAAATCCAGTAATCTCTAGCCATAGACATGTCATGTGATCCATGTGGTCATTTTTCTGACCACAAACATATAGTTTGTAACTCTTGATGTCCCTTTTTTGTGGATCTGTCCTCAGTGATGATGCATGTATTGTGGTATCACCATAGGTACAAAGTCTGAGAGAAGATATTATTTGTGTTACAGTTTTAACCAAAGACAATAGAGTGAATCGGCCGATGCTTCTTTTCCATTATAGGAAAGCATGGAGAAACTTCTCAAATACTCAGAATCTTCAATATACATGGGCAATTCTTAAATTTGCTCTCTAATATCAAAAGTAGACTAACACTAGTTTAAATAAATTAAAAATTCAAAACCTAGATATTACATTTGGTAAGACTAATTAGCAGCACAAATATAAGATTGAGGAATAAGTAGGCTGTAGTTCAAGAAAAAAGGCTATTGTGATGTTATTATACATGTTAAAGATGACTGAGTGCCGCTTGGCACTGCTACACATTTCATTTGGGGATGTATGTGTAGGCGTGTAGTACCTTATATGAAGTAATCGTTTTGTAGTATATAACAATAGTAAAATATTATCTGGAATGCTGTGTTACAGACTTCAGTTTTCACAGTAGTTATGGATCATGTGGAAAAAAAATAAAGGAGTCAAAGAAAAAAAAAAAAATCCTTGAGAGGTTGGCCCATGTGAACCTCGTGAAGTTCAACAAGGTTGAGTGCAAGGACCCTCATCTGGGCCAGGGCAATCACAGATACAGGCAAGCACAGATACAGGCTGGGCAGAGAATGGATTGAGAGCAGCCCTGAGGAGAGGGACCTGGGGGTGTTGGTTGATGAGAAACCAATGTAAGTCAGCAACGTGCACGTGCAGCCCGGAAAGCCAACCGTATCCTGAGCTGCATCAAAAGCAGTATGGCCAGCAGGATGAGGGAGGTGACTCTCCCTCTCTACCCTGTTCTTACAAGTACTCACCTGGAGTGCCGTGTTCAGCTCTGGGGACCCCAGCACAAGAAGGACATGAACCTATTGGAGTTGAGTCCAGAGGAGGGCCACACGGATGATCAAAGGACTGGAGCACCTCTCCTATGAAGGCAGGCTGAGGATGTTGGGGTTGTTCAGCCCTGAGAAGAGAAGGCTCTGGGGAGACCTTAGAGCAACCTAGAGGGGGCCTATAGGAAAGCTGGGGAGGGACTCTTTGTTGGTGTTGGGTGGAGGACAAAGGGGAATGGCTTTAAACTAAAAGGAGGTAGATTTAGATTAGATATTAGGAAGAAATTCTTTACTGTGAGAGTGGTGAGGCACTGGAACAGGTTGCCCCAAGAAGCTGTGGATGCCCCATCCCTGGCAGTGTTCAAGGTGAGGTTAGATGGGGCTCTGAGCAACCTGGTGCAGTAGGAGGTGTCCCTGCCCATGGCAGGGGGCTGGAATTAGATGGTCTTTAACGTGTCCCTTCCAACTCAAACCACTCTATGGTCTATGAAGAACAAAAGGATTGAATGCACTTGTGTGAAAGAAACTTCAGGGACAGATATACTAACTTATTTTTAATATGTAAAAGTTTGTTGGAAATAAGAAGAAATTGCCTTTTTCTAGTGGGGTTAGAATCATTTGCAGTAGAGTACAGCAAGGAAGAATTATTAGAATTAATAGATGTCTTCACAAGCAAGTCATTCTATCAGATGATATAGCACTTGAAAGTTATTTGAAAATGTCAGCTTTTATAGAATGTTCGTTGTTTCTGTTGTTCGTTGTTTCACAGAAAAAAAAAAAAAGGCAATTTACAATGATGATTTTACTTTGTTAATTGCTGCTGTGCAAGGGTTTATTTGCTATGGTCCCAATATCACATTAAGTCATACAGCATTCATTTTCAGAATTGGATTTTTTTATTATTATTATTAATGTCTGTTGTACTTCAGTATAGTATAAAAATGTTCTATGTATATCCAAAAACGTCTTCCTGTCTTCTCTCAGTTTGGTTCTGTGCTGAAACTATTGTACTGCCATACCTTCAGAGTTACAATCTTAATTTCCCTTTTGGCTATCACTGAATGTGAGCAGGAAGGAAGGATGAACAAGCAGCTTTCTCCTGTTTTGTTTTGTTTTGTTTTGTTTTTAATCTTTTCTTGCAATAAGGTAATTCTGAAAAGCATTCTGGTTTAAGAATCATGCTAAATTCCATTTCACTTTTTTTTTTTTTTCGGTCATCTCTTTTCCTTCCTATTTAAGATCTCTGAATAACAGCTAGAAAAACATGCTTCCTTAATAAAAAGACTCCATTAAAACATATAGTGTCCAAGACTTATAATTTCTATTTTCTTTTCAAGAGAGGAAATAGAGGACACTGGGTCAGGGCACATATTTTTTGAAATATAGATGGTCCTCTAACCCAGCAGCCACTAAAGGTACACTATACTAGAACAATCTTGACACCTGGGCAGGAAAGATAAAAATCCATATAATCTTTCAGGCAAGTATCTGTTGCTTAGCCTCTTGTTACAAAGCAACACTTAAACAATTTCTTGCACAATTTCTGTATCGATTTAGTGGTCAGAAGATAAACCATGGTCAGAGAAGTGTTTTTAAATTCTTCAGAAGACCTATGCACTATGTTTAAGTCCGTATTCCAGAGAAGCAATGAGCATACAGTAATTATTTCCTTCTTGTAAATAGTGTACTGTGAGCACCTCCAGATGTCTGGCAGACCCGACCTGACATCCTTTAAAGAACAGTAAACTAGTCTTCAGTGGCATATATGTATTTATTAAATATTTTTATTTATAAATTGTCATGGAACCCTTTCCTAGCTATATTTTTGTTTTTCTTCCCTTAAAAGGAAAATTAAAAACATCTTAGATTTCTCTGCAGTTTTAGTTGTATGGTACTTTGTGATCTGTTTTTGATTCCATGTGTCTTATGTATTTCTAATTTCAACTAATGAGAACGTCTCATTAATGTCATTCATGGGAATTATCAGAATTAGAAGTGTCAGTATATACTGAATTGTTCTTTAGCTACCAGTTGAATATCAGCTATTCAGTTAAACCATTCTGAAGATCTTCCTTAGTATGGAACATTCTGTACCAATGGCTAAATATTTTTTTCTGAAATTGATGTCATTTCTTGTAGGCGACTCAATAACAACGAATTTTCAGTCCTGGAAGCTACTGGAATATTTAAGAAGCTTCCTCAACTGCGTAAAATGTAAGTGCAACTTCATTGACCTTATCTATTCAGATAACATGTTAGCTACCTGCTATGTTTCCTTTGATAGTTTTCATCTATGAATGACTCTGTATGTTCTAGTCAAAAATCAAGAATGGGTTTAAATGAATCACTGAGGTAGATCAGAGATGGCAGTTCTTCTCTATGGGACTAGACATTTCTAGTAACAACTTCTCATGGTATAGCTCCAGCACTTTCACTGCGTTGTCCAGCCAGTTGGTCTGTTATGCAGCCACAGCAGGGAGCTGAGCATAAGCTGCTCAGAAAAGATTCCAGTAATCTTTTGTAACTTCCTGTACTACTCCCTAACCAGGCAGTTTTGCCTCTTTCAGCACATTCAAGACATGCATTTGATTCTGTGCTTCATTAAACTGTCATTAGAAGAGGGGAATATCAAAATTATATGACAGAGAAAAGAAAAAAAGGTTTGATCCATGTAAATCCATGTCCACAGCTGATGTTCCAAGATTTGTTTATAATCTTACCAGTTGCAGATGTTATTAACAATAAACCTATGAAAAGGTTTTCTTTAGGTATATGGCAGCCATTCAAGAGCAGATCATTTAGTTACTTAGTGTTAGTTACACTAAATTAGTTACACTTAATTAGTGTAACTAAGTAACTTTAGTTAATTTAGTTACTTAGTACTGTGCTCAATCTTTTCAGGATTAAATCCAAGCATAAATAGTAAATGAAGAAAGGTGTGAGACAAAACAGATTAATGAAAATGATGCACTGCTTTTTTGAATGTAGTTACCCAGTTACTACCACTTGTAAAAATTCACTCTATGCTACTAGTGAATAATATTCCAAGAGGAGCCAACTACTAATAAGTAGTACACTACTTATTAGCCTTATCCACATCCTGTCTGGCAGCTGTCATGATCACAATCAGTTAAATACTTATCACTGATTTTTGAGGTAGAAGACCAAAGATTTAAAAAATTTTGCTTTTTACTTATCCAATTAGGTATACTTTGTCAGTTTGGGTCTGCGCTGAGATACTTAGAGAAAGAATACAGGAATTCATGGCACAGCAGTGTGTTGTACAGTAGATACCTCGTTTTCTTTGTTCCTTAAGCATCTCAGATTAGCACTTTTTAGAGCTACAACATGCCTTTGAAATAAATAAAATACTTGAAGTAGCATACAAATACACACACACATCTATTCTTCATATTTAAGAAAAACAGATAAAAGAGAATATATTTCTAGTAATTATGTATCAAGCTATAAAGCTAGGTTAATAGACATTTCATGTCATCTAAAGCTGGTTTGTCTGCTACTTTTTAGTTGAGGAGAAGGTGTTCAAGACAAAAGAAAAAAAATAAAAAATATTAATCAGTCTGCTGGAACCCCCAAGAGCTTTGAGTTGTATAATTGAGGAAGAACAAAATTGGGAAAATTAACAAAGTTAACATTTTTAATATTAGTGTTCCATAACTTCCTAATATAGTTATCGATTGTTAAAACATTCTTCAATTCAGAGACTGGTTAAGCATGACTGGAAAGTAGTGGGATGGCGATGTTACAGAGACTATACCATGAGTGAATTCTGTATTTGCATGGAGCTCATATTTCTTGTGGAGGCTCAAATATGTGCAAAGGTCGTTCTGCACAAATGACACTGAAAAATTGAGGCCTAAATGTTTAATTGATTTGATGGTTCATCAGCAATAAAGCACGTATATGCACTGCGTCATTGATTAGTTATGCAACATTAATCCTTAAAATATCACTTTAAATGACCCTTAAAATGTGAAGTAGGTGAAGTAATATCCATGCTATGTCAAGAACAAGTAAGGTTTTAGGAAACTAAGGGTTTGACGTGCACAAGTCAGTTGAGATGAGAAATAATGTATTTCTTGCTTCCAGTCTTGTGCAGCACCTTACAGGAGACTGAACACTGCGAAACTAAATGAAAGTGATGATCATATTCTTCATCACAGGCAAGGTGTATATAAAATTACAGCTAGTCAGCACGAAGACAAACTCACAGCTCCTTCTTTTCTATGTCTTAGATAATGACACCCGTTCATATTGGCAAGCATATGACTTTTTATTCTAATAAATGTTTCTTGATATAACAATTAAAATGCTCTTCTAAAAGGTGCATCAAATACTGTTTGTTTTTCTTCCCAACATCATTACTTCGATTAAGTAAAAAGTTTTTAGCTTCACTGTATTTTAGATTTTCTCAGAACATTCTTAAGAGCTTTGTAAAAATCACTGGTGTATTATAACACTGTTTAGTGTGTAGATACATTCTTAACTGTTCTCAACAAGAAATTAAATAGATTTACTTGGAAAGAAAAAAAAAAAAACAGCAGAAGGAGGCAAGAATACAATGAAAAATCTTTAAGAAAATGTGTGTTGTTGAGTGTGCATGCTTATGGTATATATGGTACACATACTTTCCGTTTAGGATGTAATTTCCATATTTAAACTAAAACCCACAAGCACTAAATATTTTGGCAGTGTTATAGAACATTTTCCCACATTTTTGATCTGCTTTGCATGCAAATTGCAGATAAATGAACTCTTGCTTATAAACCCTTCTTTTTTTTTTTTTTTTTTTTTTTTTTTTACTAATGTCAGAAATGATTAACATTTCATTTACTGTTTACATTCACACATTTTATTTACATATGTTGCTGTTTATCCTGTTTTCTTATGTCTACTGAGATGAAATAAAGAAATCAGAGTAGTTAGTTGTGCTAGTACTCATACAGTACCACTTTGTTACTCATTTGTCTAATAATGCTACAAGGATTGGAGACAAAATATATATACCTACATTCATTGACAAGATTCAGATTATTTATGAAAACATGTTTTTGTGTGGCAGCAGCATGTACTCTAATTGCAAACAACTTCCAAATTTTGCTTTAAAAATCTTTAATTCTGTAGTTTAGCAAGGCATTGACTTTTGCTTTTTCTTGTTTGAAGTTGAATATATTTGTTGCTTTTACTCAGTAGCTCAATTATCTTGTAATCTATGCATCCTGCATCATTTAACAGTCCATTTAAGGTATGTAAAAGCAAACAGACAAGCTTTTCTCTGCTTCTGTTACTGTGTAATAGAAACCTGAGCAATAACAAGATTACAGATATCGAAGAAGGAGCATTTGATGGAGCCTCTGGTGTGAATGAACTATTGCTCACTAGCAATCGCTTGGAAAGTGTTCGAGACAAAATGTTCAAAGGACTGGAAAGTCTTAAAACACTGTAAGTGTCATTGTTTGAGTGTCCTTAGCCTTCCTTTCTGCCAGGTATTTTTTTTAAGTAATACTCTACATGTATCTGTCCTGAAAACTTTGATTTTGAATTAGCTATACTCAAGCATATCTTGTTTTTTGTCCCTATTTTACACAAAGCTTATAATAGAGAGTATAAGCATTCGTTAATTATTAATTATTGATTTGGCGTAGCTGAAGTTCTCATTGTGGTTATTAGGCTACAAAGATTATGGGTCTTCTTAAATGAGGAAGCAGTTGAGAATAGGTAAATATCCAACTGTAGAAACGGAAATGGGAATGATCATCTGCTTGAAACTAACAGAATGTTGCATGGAAATTATGCACTTGATGTAATGGACTCTGATTCAATCCAGCTCAACCATTATTGGATATTTTGCTAGAGGAAAAAATGATTCTGGTGGATATTGAAATGTGGGAAATGGTTCTCTCCAACTAATTTTAATGTAATTTCAACAGTGAAGGGAGGAGTAAAAGCACTGTAGCTTGAACTCATTTCATTCTTTCCATGAAGGCAGTTTAGCTCTTTCCATTCAAAATAATAAAAATAAAATAAAATAAAGTAAATGTTTATACTATTCACAGCTTCTTGGCCTTCTTCAGGAATCAGTCCTTCTGATCAGCAGACCAGAGCCAAGATGGTCTTTGGGGCTTCACTTGTCCAAAGACATCAGGCATTCTTAATAAATCAGACCTCTCATTTCTAACTTCTCGTTTAAAGCTGCTAAAATTGTATCAAGCAGTTAGACAGGAGTGTGGGAAAAAAATACTCATTTATTGAAGGACAGGTAGAAAAACAGTAAGCTTTAAAGCTCCTGTGGTTTACTAACAGATGCACGAGAGTTTAAAATAGGTGTTTCTTGCTTAATGTTCTGAAATTTTTATTAAGTAGTAGAGTCATGCTAAGAAGGAATCTGGGTAGCCTAAATTCATTCATTTGAAAGACTTGAGAATATAGTAGAAGTGCTTTCTATTTTTATCCTAAGAAAATTCAGGTCAGAAGGGACCATGGGAGGTTAGCTTTCTGCTCAATATAAATAGCAGTTCTGGACTCATTTAAGCTCAGGAACATGAAGTGGGAAGTAGGGACTGCTACATGTATCTGATTTGGAAAATTTTAGTCAGTTTAATTTTATTGTCAATTACTGATTCTGTTACTGGAAAAAAATAAAATAGCAGTTGGGGAAATCACCTCTTACCTCTGCAAAACCCACTCACCTTTGTGTTCTCCAGTGCCCTCCAACACGCTACTCAGTTCCCTTGGTGTCACTGTGGTTCCTCAAGCAGTAGCAGTCCCTCGAGTCACACCTCTTGGCCTCTGCTTGGGCAGCTGTTCAGCTCCAGCCCCTACACAGACCACCACTTTGGCTTGAGCCCCTGTGTGGGGAGCTGCTCCTTTTGCTATGGCTCCTGTCCAGCTGCTGCTCGGCTCCTCTCCCTCCTCCTGCTCAGGGTGGTCCCTACTTTTGATCTCTTCTCTCCTCCTGCACTGGCCTTGCTGCTCCTTTTTGCCCCTACATTTGCTGCCCTTTCTTAAATTCAGAGGTGCTCTAGACTCATTTGATGTGTTAAGAGGCACCACAAATTCCCCTGAATGGTTTGGTTTTGGCATGCAGGGACCATTGCAGCAGCGTCTGGGGCTGGCTATGAGGCAGCCCTGGGCCTCTCCTCACAGAGGCCATCCCTTCACATTTATACCTAGTACAAATGAAGCATTTGCAGGTATAGTTTTTTAATGCTAACTTCTTTGGTTGCCAAAGTGCACAGATGAAATGTCAGCTAGCCCATGTTGTTTATATTTCAGTAATAGAGCAGTAATAACGCAAAATATTATTGAGCGCTTTGACTGTCCTGAAGCTGAGAAATGCTGAGCCTTATTTTCTCAGGATGCTGAGGAGCAACCGTGTGAGCTGTGTGGGGAATGACAGTTTCACAGGCCTGAGCTCCGTCCGCCTGCTCTCACTGTACGACAACCAGATCACCACTGTGGCACCGGGCTCCTTTGACACCTTGCATTCACTGTCTACGTTGTGAGTCACATTCATCTTTTACCAAACACAAATTTAAACCTTTATCAACATTTTGGGGCACTTGTGCTAATATTTTACCATATAGTTTCATAGTAGGAGCTGATGTCAAGGGAAAATTATGAGTTCCATAATCAGATTTTTCAGAAAAAGTTGTTTCTGGACCATCAAGAAAAGTATGTTTTCCTGGTGGCCTTTGTCACAGCTCTAGACTGGTTTACGGAAGTGCCTAAGCAAGCATGAAAAATGTCCTGCTATCCACGCTCACAGAAGCCCACTAATTTGAACCAGCAGAGAAAGACACATTTGGGTACCCCTCACACCAACTGCAGATGATCTAATCACCTTGTTGTCTTTCCTTTTGCACTCTGCTGTCTGATCATTATTTTAAATTCAGTCAGTGGGACTACTAGAGATATTAATTCATACCTGTTTTATAATAAAGCTTCAGTCTCGTTTAAACAACAACAACAACAAAAAAAAGTGTACCTTTTTATTTAAATGCAGTGCAATTTAAGGGAGGGAAAATGGGGTGAGAAACTGCCTGTCAATTTACTGAAGAAACTCTTTCTGTAGGTAGTGTCATTCAGGAGAGTACTTTATCCCTTTTTTACATAAAAAGTGACACTTTGCACCAAGTGACTAATTTGTGCATATTAAGGATGGCATGTTTATAAATAATGGAATTGTCAATATGTTTATGCTGAAGTAAGAAGATGCCAAAAGTACTGAGACTTCTAGAAGTAAATTCATTTTTATAACTGGCATGTAATCAACGTAGCTGTCACTTTAGATAGAAAACTTATTCTCTGGAGCAAATAAAAGATGGAAATCTTGAGATGACAAATTAATGGAATAGCTGTTGTCAGGTTAAAGCTAATAATGTAAAGTAATCAGACTTCATCTCTATATGAAATTATTGTATTATCAGTACAGAGTGGCTTGACAACAAGTCAAGTCTTTGACAGTTTTAAATTATTTCTAAATGAGCTATATCAAGATTCACTACACAGAGCCTAAATTACAGCTTTCATTTATGGTTTGTACATACTATTGTTTGAAGAACTGTATTTAAGCTCAGGTTTTTGAAAATAGGAATAGCATGCTTAGAATGAAAAAAAATCTGTCATCAGGAGTGAACTTTCATGTTGTTCTCAGAAACCTCTTGGCCAATCCCTTCAACTGCAACTGCCATCTCGCGTGGCTTGGAGATTGGCTAAGGAAGAAACGCATTGTGACAGGAAACCCTCGCTGTCAAAAGCCTTACTTCCTCAAAGAGATTCCTATCCAAGATGTGGCAATTCAGGACTTTACATGTGATGATGGTAAGAAATTTAATAGTTAAAATTTTATAACTTCAGCTTTTGTATGGATAGTTTCATGATTCCTGTAGAATTCAAAGCAATATTTTTTGGAGTGACAACTGGTATTCTTTAAATCACTTCATTGTTGTTTCTATGTCAGATTAAAAACCTTCACCCATTTTTGGATGATTAGCAAGCACATGACTGCTGTATATATCTTTTGAAAAGTTTTTCTTGCCTATGTTCTGTACTGTAATTATAACTTAGAGATAATACAAAGATTACATAAATTGATCAAATGTTGTAGTTGAAATGAGAATATTTTCAAATGTTGATGCTTGAATCAAACACTCTTTCAGGCTACTTGATCAAATACATGCAATTTTGCTCAGTTTGTGACTTCCAGAATGTCAGAATTCCCCTTTCCGATTAAAGAAATAACAGCTTCTGTCTTGCATCTCTCTCACACGCACTTTAATTTCTTAAATGATTAGTTTGTCAATATGCAAGGCTGCAACTTTACTGTAAAGGGACTCTGTTTATTTTAAATTATTTGCTAATTTTGAAAATCAGCATATATTTTGCTTTATTATATTTCATTTTAATTTATGTTTTTTCTTTAATGATCTTTTTTCCAAATAGTAACATTTTTATCTAGTAAAACCAAATCATACTAAATAAAACGTTACTTAAAATGTAAATTATTGGAACAATGGTTTATAGAGATGAGAATATTTTCTATCCTTAGAGATATCATAATGCAAAAATCTCATTTTTACTTATGGGAATTACATGTGGGACATTATTGCTAATCCTGAAATGTCATTTGCATGGCAAGCTTAGCATCTGTTTGTTTTTATTAACCAGGAAATGATGACAATAGCTGTTCTCCACTGTCCCGCTGTCCTGCAGAATGTACTTGTCTAGACACAGTAGTTCGCTGCAGCAACAAAGGCCTAAAAGCTTTGCCTAAAGGCATCCCAAAAGATGTAACTGAACTGTAAGTGGCACATTTTTCCCTTTTATAAAAATCAATGTCAGATATATAGTGTCAGATTCATCAATGAGGGGAGAAGTGAAGAATTGGCTTCCTTTGTTCAGTTGAAATTTATTAGTATAATGCTTTGTAGAGGTAAAGACTTGCAAAGAATCTTGAGAACTCTGAGGTTATGTTTGAATTAGCAATGCTCTCTAAGTCTCAAAACACTTAAAGAACCCTCTGTTGCTGCAAAGCTTTACAAACCTGTGTATGTAAAATCATAATCACTTTCAGAATTTATAACCCCAACTATGAACTGTCATGTCACTGAATATAGTAATTATATTAAAATGCATTCAATTATAGGCAAAAATGAATTCGATTATTCTGTAGTCATTATTTTAATGGGAAAGAATGAAGAAGTTCAACTGCAATTCAAAAGCAAAAAAGACAGCAGTGCATTAAAGTGTTTGTATATTTTCATAATAAATGGAAATTTGTGATATTCTATAAAGACTGGTTTTAATAGACATAAAGTGAGATTTTTCATATAGGAAGTCATGTAATCTGGAATATTTCATTACTCAAGATTAGTTTTTATATGAGAAAAATGGTACATTTTATGCAAATATATAATTTGGTGTGTTTATTTGCATGAAATGGCGTGTTTTATGCATATATATAATTTGGATATGCAGATAGACAGTAAAGCTGATATAAAAACAAGTTTGTTACCTCATGTATTGTTTGAAGATAATGACTGAATAGATACTCACCAAACTAAATGAGTCAATTTTTATGCATTATCAAGGGGAAAGTATAAACCTAAAAAATTGGTTTCATTATCTACTTTGAAAAAATGGTTGCAAAACTGAAAGAAATAGTTGGAAATTATTGACAAGAAAAAAATTTTGGTCATATTATCATCCTGAGATACAAATTGCAATTGTTTAGTATTAAATTATTAATCCTTCATAATGACTGGTTAACATGGTGCTTTCTTCAGAAGACATCATAACTGTCTTTTAAATCACTATAACAGTTTTATTTTTTTAGTACTTGTTGTTATATATAAGATTCTGAAATGTCCACTAGTAATTTGGTGCTTAAAAGCATCCAAAAAGAATTGATCATAAATTAAGAGAAATTACTAAGAGTTCAAATTAGCATACAGCTATATAAGCCTGTAACTTTTTTTTTTTCTTTTTTTCTAATAGAAGATGACTTAATTAAATATAGTCTGGCATAGTAAACACAATTTGACAATGTAAGGGTATCAATGCAATGTAAAATTAAGCGGCTGAAGAGAGATACTTTTGGAAGTGCAAGTGGAACCCTGACTGTGACCGAAAACTCATTTGTGTACAATTTTGTATGCTTTAATTAGTGTCTAAGCATGCAATTTAGCATATTTTTCAAAAGGATAATGAAGGTGGTTCCTGTTAGGAGTTGCATACTGATTGATTATTCTTGTTCATTAGCATGCATAACCCTTCCAAGATGTACCCTTCATGTATTTTGTAAAATATCTTAATAGTTGCTTCATTTGAACAAGCAGGAGTTTTTATCAGCCAAGTGGATGCTTGTAGTACTTCAGTTCTAATGAAGCTAAAGCAATATATCCTAATTTATCTGTCTGATAGAATAATTTCCTCCGAATGCTCATTTCTTGGAAAAGTTTAAATGTTGTGGGTTTTGTTTTGGTTTTTATATTTTAATAATTATGTCTGTGGTTCATTCACCACCATTTATGTAAATCCATTAACATAAGCAGACATTTTGGATTTGGCAAGCATCCAGAAAGAAGTCAGGGTCCGGGAGGAGAGGGCAAGGAGGTTGATTAGATGTAGGTTATTATTTTTTGGCCTGGCAATCCATTAACTGTGTTTGGACCCATCCATTTAGTTAAGTAAAAGTTTCCAGAGATGTTACAGCATACTTAAAAGCATTAAGCTCAAAATTCATCTAAGAATGTCTGTAGCCAAGACTGCTATTAACTCAAGTGTGTTGCAATCATTTGGATTGCTAAAGTATCTTCTTTGTATAGAGATAATGAGGGCATAGTTTTCAACTTGGGTTCCAGGAGACACAAGCAATACCACCTTAATGCCACCATTGGCAAGTTTAACCCTTTTGAGAAACTAACAGCCTTTTATGTTTGTTCCCCTCACTGTGTGCCCTGTATCAAAGAATTGGTGCATTCAGCAGTTCCTAGAATCTCTAAACTACTTGCCCTGGTTACACGAAGAGCTCCTCCACTTTCACTTTGTAATTTCTGGCTGCACACTGGAAAGCTTTTTAGGCATGACCTGTTAACCTTCCTTTTCCTGTAATTCAGGTTTGATGGCTCTGCACCTGTTAACTAACTCTAAGGATGAGCAAGTTTGTTATTGAGAGTTATGAGCATGGAATATGAGCAAGTAATGTAATACAGGCTCTGTAAACCTACAAAGAGGAAGAAAAAAAATCAAACTTTTCTAGTGAAGGGTAATTGATTGCTGTCTTTAGTCCATAACATACTGCAGAGGAACAGGCTTGTGATATATCATTTCTGACACACCATGGGAGACACAGGGAAAAATTATGGAAGATGACCTGAATTACAGGCATGACAAACGAATTTGCTCATATTCAGAGCTGATACCAGCCCCATGCTCTTTCTACATTAAAGGACTACGTCTTAAATTTAAGGTTGTGTTCCTGCTTGCAATAGCTCAAAATCCACACTTAATACAAGTCATATATGTCAAATTTTTGCTTTTCCTTTCACCAATAGGTGTGTATAAAATAGAGCAAATAAAGAACTCAGTTTGCAAAGCTTTTAAGAATAACAAAAATGACTATGTAAGGGTTAGCTGTTGATATTATTACATCATAATATCTGATAGAAGAGTATTTGCATCTTAGGCTACAGATCCTCAGTTGTGTCTCTAAAAAACAGTATTTTTACTCAAGGGTTCTTACAAAATGGGAATATTCATACTAAACTTTCTGTACTGTTTGATTTTAAAATTAAATTACTGCATGGAGATGCTACTGTTGTAATGAGGAAAAAAAAAAAAAAAGAAAAAAACAACTCTTTATTTTATTTTTCTATTTTAGTTATTTGGATGGAAATCAGTTTACCCTTGTTCCAAAAGAGCTTTCCAACTACAAGCATTTAACACTTATGTAAGTAGTTTTATAGTTTTATGTCATCCTTTTCTACTGCTATGGAAACAAAAACAAAAAATCCCCTACTTCATCATATGTTTTTAGTTGTAAGAAAAAACATGAAATATATTATGCCCAAACATATTTTATGATGGGATCACATCCTACATATGACATACTTGGTCACATTTTATAAGCTGGGCTATTTCATTCCAGTCATTACACCACAGAGTAAGTAGTTAACCTGAAAAGAGATGTAATATCTTACAAAATGTGTTAAGGTAATACAGTATTCTGTTATGCAGCTTCATAAAGGCACTGAAATTATTTTACTTATAAAAGAAAGATTCAGTGGTATTTATACAGGAATAGCACTTGCTATGGTTGTGACACTTGAATATAACCCCTTTCTGTTTCTCCAATAATATATGGTTTAATGACTGGAGAGCTCATTTAGAGCTCCTTACTATTACTGATGCACTCTGTGATTTGAGGCAAATCACAACCTGCTCCAAAATTTATTTCATCCACTTCATGAAAGATTTGAATATGATTTCCGTACCCTAGAATAGCAAAGAGGGAGAAACAGGAAGACTGTCAATGTAAATGTCTGTAATTCCTTTGTTAGCACCATAAAATTTGCACCAGCTGAGGTTGAACTGCATAACATTCTGAAATCACTTGTGGTTTCAGTATAATCAGAAAACAAGTAACAAAAGTAGGGAATAAGAAAATCCCTTAAATTTCTTTTTGACTGTTTTTTGAGCTTTGATGCTAAAATTGAAAATAGTTTGGCATTCAAAAACAAGGACTTGATTTCCTTTATTTACCTTGTGCTATGCAAAAGTGGTCATGGTCACAAATTTAAAAAAGAGATGCTTCCAAAACTTTTCATATTTTGCCAATAGCATCAGAAATAAAAAAGAAAGAGAAACAGAGAAAGAGAAAGAAAGAAAGAGAGAGAGGGAGAGAAAGAGAAAGAGAGAAAGAGAAAGAGAGAAAAAAATAGAAAGAAAGAAAGAAAGAAAGAAAGAGAAAGACAGAGAAAGAGAAAGAAAGAAAGAGAGAGAGAGAGAGAGAGAGAGAGAGAGAGAAACCTGCAATATTCTCAAACGTATACAGTGCATAGTGTTTTCCCTGAATAACTCACAGAGTTATTCAGGGAAATTATGCAAGATCTGACTTGAAGCACATAAAATATAAACTTTGGAATCTTGGTACATACAAGAAACAAACATAGATTGGACTGCATGCAGTAATAATGTCAGTGGAGACTGGTAATGTGACTGGATATTAAATTAATTAGAATAATACTGTCATGGCTTCCATCACAGAGATTGTACCTACTCCTTTTCTATTTTTGACAAACATAGTCAGAAATTGGATAATTTTACCTCTTAATCAGAAAATACACATAAACTATTTAGCAGACAGCCGTAGTACAATAATTGATAAACTGAACAGTAAACAAAATACAAAGAAGGTGAGTATTAACAGTCTCTTAATACCAGACTTGTGGGGGTACATTATTGTCATCTCTTCTGAATGTATCTTCGTACTGCTGTTTGGAATTTAAGAATGTTCCTCAGCTGTGTTTTGAAAACCAAAACACTATGCATAGTTCTGTGGCTGAACTTGGAATCACATATGAGTCTTCTGAGTTCCAGACTAACATGGAAAATTTTTTTCTAACTTCTTTCTCATATGAATAGATTGCACTGTTATACGTGGTTTAGTATGTTTATTATTATGAGTCAATTGTCTTACATGCTTTCATGAAGTTTCAAGTGGAGAAATATGTATACTGCACTGCTATTCAACAGTACTCAAAGTTAAAATACCAAGGTCCCCTCAGAAACAAATGCTTAAACAGATTTAGAATTACATTTCACCACAAAATACAGTAAACAGCAGTGAAATAGCCAGCATAAAATGAAAACTAAAGCACAATATGAGAATAAAGAAAGAACAGACATTATTTAAATTTAGTACAGCTTTTTCAAATCTTCTTTGAAGCTACCATCTTTGAAGCTGCCAGCATACCACTCCAGCTTCCATCATACTCACACTTGAGATTTTATTCATTAGAATATTGAACAACAAGATGTTAAGGCTATAAATCTTAGATAGTGTTCTTTATAATAATAGCTCTGGGCTTTGATGTGTTCAGCCTGTAATTGTTAAGGAGATTACTATATGATACTTACTCAGGTGTCATTAAGGATATGACTAAAATGATTTCAACTTTAAAACATCACTTTTATTTCTATACTTGGGTTCATGTAGGATTGCATTATTAACTCAGTAGCATGATGGACATTGCTGTTGTAAAAGAATGCATCACGCTGCTCTTTCATCTGTGTTGAAATGAAAATGCTTTTCATTGATCAAGCTAAACACTTGCTGGGCTTGTATATGGCATGTGAAAATAAAAATGTTTGCTGCTTTAAATATTGATACCAATTATGATACTACTTCTACTAATAAAAGTAATGTGTCTGCCAGTTTAACTTCCAGTGTTTCAGGACATGGGCAGTCATTTTAAGGTCTGAATTTCTGAATTTATTTTTTATAGAGATTTAAGTAACAACAGAATCAGCACTCTTTCTAATCAGAGCTTCAGCAACATGACTCAGCTGCTCACCTTGTAAGTTTAAACATGTAACAATGACACTTTGGAAGCATTACAGTTGTTTGTTTGTTTTTTGTTTTGTTTTGTCTTGTTTTCTTGGAAAGAAAGGGCATTTTGTTAATATTAAAGCTTGCTTGTTGTGGAGGCTGTAAAATAACTTGTTTCCTAACGACCTATGTGCGCAAAAGCTGTTATGGCCTTATTCTGCATTCTGTTTACTGAATGCCTGATTTACCTGCTGACAGGATTTTGTATATTTTCAGAATTCTTAGTTACAATCGCCTGAGATGTATCCCTGCACGGACTTTTGATGGGTTGAAATCACTTAGGTTGTTGTAAGTATTATTTTTAAACCATTGTTATTTTCCAGAATTTTTATTTGCATATAACAGATAACAAATCTGTATGAAATTACTGGATTTAAAAATCTCTCAAGTATTTGAGAAGTGATAATTAATTAGTCTTGAAACTCCTTAGTGATTTCATTCTGGGAAAGTATACTATTAAAGAGCTGCACGATATATAATACGACCCTGGACAACATGTATACACAAAACCCTACACTTTATTTTTCTGCTTTTTAATCATGACTGTATCTCTTTTTTGAGTTGTATTCTTGCCTGTTATAAGAATTATAGTCTAACAAAAATGTCATACACGAATTTTCATATATATAAGTATTTTTGCAGCTGTATTTTGAAGATATTTATTCCAACAATATCTGTCTTTATTGTTTCATTTAATATTTCCATCAGGATCAACTATTCAAAACCAATAAAAAATGTTTTGATTCCAAGAAAACATTCCACTTTAGCACTAGAAAGAGCATACTTGAAAGGGCAGTGGGAGAAGCAGCAAAATGGAGCAAAGGAAAATTAAATAATGGTCATTCTAGTTTACACATTCATTAAAAAAAAAAAAAAAAACTGCAGAAATTCTGTCTCAAAAGTCCCCAGTTGAGTCTGTAATTTTTGTCTTCATTTGAGTAGCTTCATTGAATAGCTTAGGTGGATTAAATGTCTCAAATGTCTCAAGAATGGCATTAAGTGTGTTTACATAAACTCATTTTTTTGATGTAGATGTGGATCACGTCTTAACAATGATTCTGTATGTGCTAGATATACATGTAAATGAATGAATTTAAATAACAGGACATACGTTTCTGTGCAGGTTTGCTACAGCAGACAATATTGATACTTAATAAGGTTTTTACTATTAAAATAGTAAAAACTATCTTACTATTTAACTATAATAGTAAAAAAATATATATATTAAAATAGTAAAAACCTTATTAAAACCTTATATAAAACCTTGTAAAAAACTTTTTCTATCAACCTTAGTAATTATATTCATGAACAGTCGATACCTGTATTTTCTGTGCATTGATGGAAGATAAAAAATGCATGAACCAAATTAGCAGGAATTTCAGGGAACTGCTAAAAAAAGCCAGAAATATGTCTTCAGCCATACCTAAGTCCAGTAAGTACTTTGCAGACACCTTTGAATTAAAATAAATAAATAAATAAATAAAACATATCAAATGAAAATATAAGATGAAAAAAATCAAGTGATAAGTAGGCTGCTGATTAAAGCTTAAGTAAACAAGGCTGGAAACACAGAGGAACTTGAAAAATATGAAAAGATGCAAACTGTTTACAAAAGCTGTAATTTCTGAAATTAATTTGCTGAGATTTATACATTTTTTTTTTCTTGTTAAGGTCTTTGCATGGCAATGACATTTCTGTTGTTCCTGAAGGAGCTTTTAATGATCTCTCAGCATTATCACACCTGTGAGTATTCAAATGATAACCATAAATGATTTTATGTTATGTTTAGCAAATTTCATACAGTTGAACAAAGACAAATGCAAAGGCCTGCTCTGGAACAGCCCTAGCAGAGGCTGGGGACAGAACAGATAGCTAGCAGCTCGGTAGAAAAATCCTGGACAGCAAATTGAATGTCAGGCATGTGCCCTCATGGCAACGAAAGCTAAAGATGATCTGGGCTGAATTAGTAAGTGAGCAGCAAGGTGACTGAGGAGAGTGGTCACTCACTTCTGCTTGACCCTAGTAAGGACACATCTGGAATATATGTTTAGTTTCTCCAGTACAAAGTAGATGTGTATGGAACAGAGCAAGTCCACAAAAGAAGTAGGTAAGGTGGGGAGGGTGCTGTGAGTTGTGAGAAGTTAAAGGAACTGGTTTTATTTAGCCTGGAGATGGAGATGTCAAGGAGGGACCTAACAGCAGTTTTTAAACCTTTAAGGGAATTATAGCAATGATGGAGACAGGTTTTTCTCAGAGGTTGCAAAGTGAAAGATAAGAGTCAATAGTCACAAGCCATAATAAGGGAAGTTTCATTGACATAATGAAAATTTTTTCACCTTGACAGTAGTTTAGCTTTGGAACAGGTTGCTTGGAGAAATGGCAGAATTTCCCTCCCTGGAGATTTTCAGAACTCAGCAGGACACAGCCCTGAGCAACTCTGCTCTGACTTTGAAGTAAACCCCACTTTGTTCAGGAGGTGGGACTAGATGACCTCCAAAGAACCCCTCCATCCTAAATTATTCTATGTTTCTGTGTTGGTGTTTGTTGACGTTAAATTCATGGAATCTGATTTCAGAATATCATCTGAAGCACTATTTCTGTCCTTAATTTTCAATGGGAACATAGATTAGAGCTGTATTTATGGGTAGTTATTAAATCCTTTTTTTCATTTAAGGAGTAAGCTGACTAGTGCCTTTAGATGTACCCATTTTTGATGTTTCTGGATAGCTGTGGTTGTTAATAAAATAAAATCTAATTCAATAGTGGACTTTTACATTTAATTTGTCATTTCTCAGAAATTTGATGAGCCCAATCGAGCTTTAAGTCATTGATCAGTCATTCAAATGCTACTACCTCATCTACATTAAAATCAGTAAAGTTTACATAGATTTGCTTGTCTTTGCTGATATTTTTTTCTTAACGTTTACAATTATCCTTGCTAATATTCTGATTTTAGCAGAGCCAACTGCTCAGTTCACGCTGACATCAGGTTGACATTCACTCTTGTGAATATGGCCTGGACAAATTGTAGGTATTTCTCTTTACATGTGAATTTTGCTATTACACAACCATATTACCAGGTCTGATTTTTGTTAATGCTCTGACTAAAGCCTGAATGAACATGTATATGTATATATGTGTATTCAATTTCTTCTGTTCATCTGGAAGCCTGTAGCAATAATTAAGAGGGCTCAGTGTGGCAGAAAAGAGTGTGTCTGTAGTAGTTTCTACCACCTTTGCTTTTGCTTGCCAAGGATTTTACTCCCTTTCTTGAAGATCCCCTTATTCAAAGTTGTGGAACAATCTGAAAGAAGCTCTATGATCATTTTATTGAAATGAATATGGGTATGTCTTTGTAGAAAAACAAAATAGGGGCTTAAAAACCTTTAGAGTAATTAATCCCCAAAATCCCTAGCTAAATTATTTTTTAATTAAGAAACAATCAAATTTATTTAAAGAAAAGGATTTAATTTCACAACAGGGCATCTCTTATGTAAGGGGTAGTGTAGTTTTATTTATGTATACTGCAGAGATCTCTTACAGAATTCTGCACATAGTTGTGAATTCAGTGGGAGATCTTGAAAGAGGAAATAATTAAATCAAATTTGGAATCTTAGAAACAGATGGTTTGTACCAGCCTGAGAGCCATAAACTGAAAAGGAAAATATCTGGGTGGAACTTTGTGGGGCTGCTTTGGAAGAAATATTTTATTCTTCCTAACTTATCAGTATCAGTTTCATTCCGATGATGCAGTTGATATTGCCCATTACATATCAAAAGTGACACAGAGCTAAGTTTACAGAAATGCAGGTAAGAATGGCTAGGTTCTTTACCAAATTTATTGTTAAAACTGTTACTTCTTGATTTAAAACCTAAACATAGACACTTCATGCACTTACACTTAGGGTCAGTTTGGTGGAAGAAGGTATGGTTTGTGATTTGAGATTTTTGCCAACCTCAGTTTTCTGGGTTCTCTTTCTAAAAACAAACATTTAAAATTGTATTCCGTTTTTGTTTATCTGTTTTCCAAAGGGCTATTGGAGCAAATCCTCTTTATTGTGATTGTAATATGCAGTGGCTGTCTGACTGGGTAAAATCAGAATATAAAGAACCTGGTATTGCGCGTTGTGCTGGCCCTGGAGAAATGGCAGATAAACTTCTACTCACAACTCCATCTAAAAAATTTACTTGCCAAGGTACTGTTGGTGATTGCTTATTTGTTATTTAGATTTATAATACACTTTTTTTTTTACTTTTTTTTTTTTTTTTTTTTTTTTTTTACATTCATTTACAGTTGTGCATATTATCCTTAGCATAAGCCATGCACAAAAACTTTGTTGAATGGAGCAAGAGATGACTGCAGCTCAAACATTAATACAATCAGGCAAGATCTGTAAAACCAGCTACAGTGTTTGGAAGTCCTCACTGATTTGTGTCCTTCTCAGTACTCACTCTTGTCATCATTTCTCCTCATACTTCTCTAGCCATTGGTTCCTTTCAGGAATTGTATTTATTTTAAAAACTTCTGTGACATTTTGTTTTGTTTGCTTTTTTTTTTTTTTTTTTTTTTTCCAATCAAGAGAGGGAGAAAATAAGTCTAATTTCTTATTTGCAGTGTAATACTCATCAGTATATAGATGTAAATAGGTAGCTGGTACTGTCTCTTTAATGAACTAAAATTTAAACATCTACCTTCTCTTAACTAAAGAATGTCCTTTCCCTTCAGACTGTTTACAGTAAAAACTGTAAATACAACTGTAATCCTTGCAGTCTGCATTGTCTCAGTGGTATGTAATTGCATCAATATGCCCAGAATGCTGTTTTCTTTGATGTTTCAGAAGAAAGCCTAAAATACACAGAATAGATAAAAGACGTGATTACCTCTAGAAGTCTCATTCTAGATGTTATTATATAGGTAGGTTTCTTGGGGATTGAAACAAGTATTTATCTCTGTGTTGGTACCAATATTATTGGCACTTTTATGACAACTTACATTATTTCTGTTTAATTCTCAGGTTCTTTTTCTGAACTTTAGTATTTTTTGTCTTAGAACAGTATCTTTTTTATTCATATGTGAGAGTAGACTTAGTTTGTTTTGCTGTTTAATCTTCCTCAATTCTCTCAATTTCTCCCCTTTTAAGTATTTTGGATGCACGCCTTCTGCTGTAGCTTTATTTTTTCAGATTCAGGCTTATGCTTGTAAGTTGTCACTAAGCTTATAGTTATTTTTGAGGCATCAGATAAATATGATCTTATTTTTGTAGAAGTAACTTATTCTCAGAGTATAGGTAGTCATTTTTACGTGTTCATCTGTTAATGAATTATCAAAGGTAAGCATTATCAAAGGTGTAAATTCTTCCTTAAAAAAGCATTGGGATGTCACCAGAGTTAGCTATCATCCCAAGTTGTTCCTTACAACGTTCTATTCATTATGTTCATTCTTCTCTCATTAGACTTTCTGTGAAAAATTGTTTTTGTAATCAAAAAACACAGGAAATCCAACCCATTATTTTGTATGAGATGCTAATTAATTATCCTTCCAAATCCTTCTTAGAATTTTTCAATAGTATTTCTTTGAGGTCATACCTGTGTTAATTGCATATGACACTCATCTTTTGCAAAGTTCCTTGGTATGATTTTAGATTTGGTGGCCAGTCCAATCATTTTTTCAACAAGCATCCACAGAAGAATATTATTGCAGTTATGCTTTTATTACACATTGTTGTAGGTATATAAGTGAAATGAAGGACTTTTTTGGTTATTTTCTAACTATGTCATTAAAAAAAAAAAAAAGTCACCCCTTCCTACAATCATTATTATTTTTCTGTCAGACATTCCATATAGTACATCTTACTTCCTCTTGCCCATCAGAAAATATCCTTTGCCCATCAGAAAATATCCCCTTATGCAGGGAAAGTATTGTATTTCTTTCACTTCCAGGAATAGAAATCTGGTACTATGGGTACCTTTGCGATAAATAATTTTCCTGCCACTGTTCTTCTGTGAAGATGTCATAATTACAGATTGCCACTCAGCAGCTTTTCAATGACAAGATGTCCCTATAAGACATTATATGTCTGTTATCCAAAGATAAGTAATTTTTTCTTTTGCTTAGAATCATAGAATCTCCTGAATTGGAAGGGACCCACAAGGATCATCAAGTCCAACCCCTGGCTCCACACAGGACCACCCAAAAATCAGACTGTGTCTGAGAGTGTTGTCCAAATGCTTCTTGACCTCTGGCAGGCTTTGTGCTGTGACCTCTGCCCTGGGGAGCCTGTCCCCACCCTCCCAGTGAAGAACCTTTTCCTAACACTCAGCCTGACCCTCCCCTGTCACAGCTCCATGCCATTCCCTTGGGTCCTGTTGCAGTCCCTAGAGAGCAGAGCTTAGAGCCTGTCCCTCGACTCCCCTCGTGAGGGAGCTGCAGGCCGCCATGAGGCTTCCCCTCAGCCTGCTCTGCTCTGAGCTGAACAAACCAAAGGACCTCAGCCACTCCTTATACATCTTCCCCTTTAAACCCTTCATCTTTGTAGCCCTCCTTTGGACCTACTGCTAGTTTTTCTTATATTGTTGTGCCTTAAAATTCACATCGTATTTGAGGTGAGCCCACACCAGAGCAGAGCGGAACAATCCCTTCCTTCAACCAGCTAGCAATGCCATGTCTGATCCACACCAGGATACGGTTGGCCCTTTGGCTACCAGGACATACTGTTGACTCATAGTCAACTTGCTCTTAACCAAAATCCCCAGATTGTGAGGGTCTCTCAAGCCTCTCGTCCCTCAGTTTGTATGTATAGCCAGGTTTACCCCTTCTCAGGTGTAGAATCCAGCACTTAACTCTTCTTAAACTTCATATCGTTGGTGATTGCCCAGCCCTCTAATTGTCAAGATCTCTCTGCAAGGCATCTCTACCCGTGACAGAGCCAACAGGTCCTCCCAATTTAGTGCTGTCTGCAAACTTAGTATACCTTCAGGTCTTGTGTCCAAGTAATTTATGAAAACATTAGAGAACTGGCTGAATAGGAATTAGAAAGATGCTATATTCCTATTAAGAAATAGTTGACTTTTTTTTTTTTTTTTTTTTAACAGATATATATCTGTTTATTTTCTGCTATTGCGTACAGACTAACAGGCAAAATGTGTAATTCCCTCCTATCAGTACCTCTGGATTCAGTTCAAAGTGAAATTGGTGCTTGAATTTGAATCACATAAAAATAGTTTCCTGTGAAAATGAGCATTTTAAAATGAAGTCTCAGTTATAAAATTCCATAAATTTAATTTATGAAACTTTATGAACTACTTTCCTCCAGGAACCATCTTACTGTTTTCTCCTTGCAGATGTTTTTTCTAGGTTTATGGGCTTTTTTTTTTTTTTTTTTTTTTTTTTTTAATGTGGCCTCTAACAGATTCTCAATCTTTTACTCCTTTACCATCCATGCCCTGCTTCTAGAGATTCCAGGGCCTTGTGGTTTTCTGATACCAGGTAAGGTTGTAAGTGATGGAATGGGTGATATGTTTAAGAACAAACCTTCTGACCTTCCTTTTGTGAACCTCAGACAGACTTCTTTCCTAAGACATGCATGTTTACTGTTTGTTTCTCCCTTTGATGAATTTAGAACTGACTCTTCATGATATATCATTTAACATAGTTGTTTAAAAAGGTTTGTATTTTAAAAGTATAGATTTAGGGTCTGAAAAATGCAGTTGAAATGATCATTGCCACTGCATTGTACTGAAATCAGTGTCTTCATTAGCAGTTGTGATATAAGTGACTCTGCAGATACTGATTTTGAGGCCATTTGCAAGAGCAAATAGGGGCTCCTGAGTCATAAAAAGTCAGGATTTCAAGTTTTCGTTGCAAAGGTTTTGCTAGGATCTGGTCTTGGGAGAGTTTATATTATGCTTTTCTTCAAAAATATTAGACAAATAAATGAGTGTATGTGTATATTTATCAATAAAGTAATATGCATTTGGTTTTTCACTCTTTATGAAAGAACAGTGTTTATTTTGCTTTTATTTTAAGGTTTTTTTTTTTTCAGTTATGGCTTATTCAAGGATATATATATATTTCTGCAGTGTTAATAGTTAAAAATAGGGTATTCTATTTCATACAGAATATTTTCTTTTCATATGCAGGTCTTTTAACACATGCAAGCAGATAAGGGAAGGAATGATATAGTGAAAATTAGAATAGGTTCCAGAACTTCCTTTTCATTAGACTTGAGTAAAAAAAAAAAAAAAAATCTAAAACTTTTTTTTTTTTTATCTTATAGCTGAAAAATGATAAATCAAATTGATGTTCATTTTCATTGGATCCTCCATACTTAATAATTTGAAATAAATGCTTATGATACAAAATCAGATCGGTGTTGTTTACTATCTTGCTGGGAATCGTGTTCACATTTGCTGGCTCTTTTTCAGAAGTGAAATTTAGATTGCTAATCCATACAGGAAAATAACCTCAGTTACTGAATATTTTTTTATTTCATGCCAAATAATTGTCAGTTTATTTAATAAAAAGTAAAAATGAGGCCATAATGTTCACCCTAATCAGTTGAGACAAGGAAGCAGTGTTACAATTTATCTTCTTTTAGGTATGTGCTTCTCACTCCATATATTTTTCACTGAACATTTTAATACAATCTATCAATAACCATAAATAGTCTACAGTAAATAGGCAAGACTTTCTGTATGTCAATTCTGAGGTTTTTGTTTCAACTCACCTACCTTTACTGTTTGCTGCTTTAACAAATTATAATCAACTATAGATTTTTCTTTCAAAATAAGGTAATGAAGAAAAGAATAGTCAATGATCCATACAGATGGTGACTTTGGCAATTGTCACAAATTACCGTGTTCATCTCCTTGCATTTGCTTGCAAACTGTGACACAGATGGATACCAGCAACTGCAGATAAAAAGAAAAATTTGTCAGCCTATTCCCAGCATCCCTACTGTATCTTTATAATCATATGGCTTCCTTCCATGCCAGCTCCTTTTCAATGACTTATCTGAGTTTAATTTTCAAAGAAAAAAAATAAGAAAGTTAAGAGAATAAAGACAAAACAAAACAAAACCCACCATACCTTAGTAACAGTGACCTGTTGGTTTGAAAAACATTGCAGTCTGGCTCATTTTGATGAGAGCAATCAGGCAGTTCCACCACCAGTAGGTCTGAGAAGTTTTTTGTGTGTGTGTTTGTGTGTCTGTCACTGGAGAAACCACTGTTTATTCTTTGAAATTTACAAATTATCTGTAGATAAGTATAGATTTTTTTTCCATTGGTTAAATAAGAAAATAAGCTGGAGGCAATAATGTCATCAGGCAATAAAGCCGGAAGTAGTAGAGAAGGTGTGTTCATTCTCTTAATAGGCATTTGGCCAATTCAACCCTGTTTTGTTTTACAGTAATCAATCTTTCAATTTTCATAAAACATAAGGAAGCATTATTATAAGCAGGTGATTTCTAAATTTAGACAAATAATTAGTAATTTCTTTGGTTGTCTGACAAAAAAAAAAAAAAAAAAACACAACAATACTTGATGGTTTTTAATTTGAAAATTCAATGTGGGAAAAAAAAATTACAATTGTAAAGCAATGAAAAATAAATAAATGTCTAATAAATATTTGTATTATAGGGATAAGATTTACATACGCTAAAGATCTCAGTCACAGCTCTGTCTGGCTTGTGAAACTTTAGATTTTGTCATTATTCATTTCTAAATTCTGTTGTTATAATCATTAATATAAGAAACATGACCACAGGCATTGATGGCAGTCCTCATTTGCACATAGATTCATGGTATAGTCTATGGCTATTTTGAGGCTCAACTAATGCAGCAATGTAAAGAACTGGGTTGACTTCGTAACAGAGCAAGCTGCAATACAGACCTACTTATGGTGAGATAGCTTGAACAATACAGTTATAGTTCACATTATAGTTCAAAACATTATAGTTCACAGACATTAGACCAATTTACAGGTAATTCTGCCAGTTCATTTTTGCCGTTAGTCCTATGTGATCCTGAAACAAACAATTAAAAAAAAAAAAAAAACACAAAAACATTAAAAATTGTGTTCTCAGTAATACCACCAAGGGAGGGATTAGAAACTGCTATAGCTCTTTTTCTCATAGGCAATTTTTACCCACTAAAGGGACAAAAGCTGAAATTGTATTTTTCATTAAATAAAAAGGAAAGGTAATTATCATGGATCAAAACTGTGCAGATTTCAGATAATGGGGATATAGGAATCACTTTTAGGTCAGCTTTTTACTTTTTTAAAAATGATAATTAAAAATCAAACGAACAAAATTAAACCACAAATGTATTTGGGCACGTTAGAGGAATTATGGACAGTCAATTCATGTAGAAATACCACAGTCTAAAATACAAACGTTGTTTTAAAAATTAGAGCAATGCAAAAATATATCCTGTCAAGTATAAATCAGTGTTAGTTCGTTTATGACTATCACATTTGTATTTTTAAGGGCCCTTGGATGTTAATATTCTTGCAAAGTGTAACCCCTGTTTATCGAATCCATGTAAAAATGATGGAACCTGCAACAATGATCCAGTTGACTTCTATAGATGTACTTGCCCATATGGTTTCAAGGTAGGTGAATGAAGAGGAAAAAAATACTACTGAAATGTAAGCCTCTCCTTTTTAACATTTACAAGGAGTTTTAATTTACTCCACTAGAGTCTGTATTTTCTTAAATGATGTCCTTGTTCCCTGCATAGGGTCAAGATTGTGATATTCCTATTCATGCCTGCATCAGTAACCCATGCAACCATGGTGGAACTTGTCATCTGAAAGAAGGAGAAAAAGATGGGTTTTGGTAAATTGTTTTTAATTGTAATATCAGAATGGAAATCTGTTGACTCTTATAGTATATGAAATAACTTCGGTGTTAATCTTTGGGTTCTCTTTGTTAATTGCACCACAAAATCAGGTTTTCAGTGCTTCTCAAGTTTTCAGAACATGTTACTGTCCATGGAAAGCTAAAGCTCTGAAACTGTTAAAAACAACAAATGATTGTGATTAGTTGAGGCTTATCAGGTCAAGACAACATAGTATTGACTCCATTATGCTAATTAATAGCTGGCTAGATCCCTGCTGAAAAAAATCTCACAATTCATCTGTTGTTGTGTGTATTACTTCAACAGACAGCATGTAAATGATAAAATGTAAATCCCAGTGAAACAGAAAATTAATGATTCATTTGAAACTCACTATGCCAGCAGATAAACATGCTGTGAGCGTTTTTAATCTTGAGTTATTTAATCACACAGTACAATTACTCCAGATGTACTTCATGAATTATGAAATAAAGTTCTTTAGCATTCTTCTGTGAAATTATTAGTCATTTAATAATCTACACCTCAAGCTTGTTAAAAATGACACTTCAGAAAGAAACAATTCATTATCCTGCAATTCATTAAGACATTATTCTTATTTTTTATTCTAAATTCTGCCCAAAGATTAGTTTTCTATTAAAAATTAAGCATATACATCTCAATATTATGCCTCTAGAATTTAAAGTGACAATCACATCTCAGAATTTGACCTTTTTATTTTACTTGTTTAAATACTACATATTTTGAAAATTAAAGCAATCTTATAATCAAAGTTGCAGGAGTTATAGATACTGCAAATTGCATGTAAATGTATTCATGGTCATATTTGAGTGACCTTTTACATTTACTACCTTTTTATATATTTGTTTTGCATAAACATATGTAAAAGCAAAATAAAAGTTACAGCTTTGAAGAGTTTATATAGTCTTTGTTTTTACATTAATACATGTAAATACATTAATACTTGGAACTTTAAACAGAGCTTTATGATGGTGCATTTAATTGTCCATGTGTTTAAATTAAATTTTCCATGTGTTTAAAATAACAAAAATAAATAAAAGAAATATAATCTCATTTTATAATGTAACAGGTGTTTCTAAAGGAGTGCCCAGTTATGAAATTTAAGCTCCTTTAACTAAAAATAAAGGCACAAATTGTTATTGTTGCTTTTTTTCTGTAAATTAACATGTTAAAATATTTTGGTAATGTTTGTTATATGTTTTTTTAATATTATATCATCCATTTTCCTTTAGAGAGGATAGTGATTATGAATTAATGTATGTATTAATTACAGTATTTCTTGTCTGGTCTCCCCAGCTAAAAAGTTCGTGTGGTTGGTTTTATTTTCTGTTTTACAGGTGCACTTGCGCAGATGGATTTGAAGGTGAAAACTGCGAAATAAATGTTGATGACTGTGAAGACAATGACTGCGAAAATAATTCTACTTGTGTGGATGGAATCAATAACTATACTTGCCTCTGTCCACCTGAATATACAGGTAAGAGTATAAAGAGATGTACAGGTAATTCAAGAATTCCTAATAGAGAAACAGTCATGTTTTTCAGTTTGCAGATGAATTAGTGGTCATTCTACAATTGGTTTGAAGTCAAGTTTCCCTCGATATTTTTCTTCAGTAAGGCTTGTAGTCAAAAGTAGACTTTACACCCATTCGTTAATTCCTCTGTTTTGAAATTACATTTTGATATTTAAAAGTTCTTTCAAAATGTGTCCCTTACATCTGTTTACCTAAACCAACCAGTCCAGTGAAGAATCTCCCTAGTTGTTGAAATCTGAAAAATATTCTTCTTTTGCTTTATATTGTCCAAGCTGCTACCAGGGCAAAAAAGTATCCATCTGTGCCAGTAGGAAACTGGATTTGGCATCCCTAGATGCTGTCCTGCCCTCCTGTAGAAAGATTAATGCAGATTGTGATGCTTTCTGCTCTAGCACACAAGAAAATAGCATTATTAGAGTGTGCAAAATTGTTCATTTCTATCAATTGGCAGCCAGGCCAAAGCATTACCCTTTCTTTCTTTGAAATGGGGTCTCTTTTGATTATTTTCACAATCTCTGTGAGAATTAGGAACTATTACAACAGGAACACTGGAGAACAAGAATTAAGATCTATTGTTTCTGTTGATCTGTTGTTCAGTTTTTCTAGAAATCTATTTTCTGTCAGCTAGTGAACCACTAGAAGAATTCAGAGCTTCCATTCACAAAACCATGATTTGAAATACATGACAAAGAAAAGTAAAATCCTCCATAACCTAGGAATTAGATATAGCTAGTCATCCTATATAGTAACTATAATTAATCCTATTTTGGCTGTCAGATAAGCTTTTTAATGTCCTCAGGGAATGGTACATTTGAGCATTGGATGACTCTGAGGAGAGGTGAACTCATGAAGTAATTTCATTTGTTGTAAACAAAATTAGCACCTTTTTAATCCAAGGTATTTTCATCATTAGTTCTGCAACCTACTGGATTACCCAAATGATTTAGGGCATTCAAATTTAAAGTCAGTATTTAAATCTTGGAAACCCACAGTGAGTGAAAATGATAGAACATCGGTAAGAGAAATGCAACTTCATAATCTAATATATGTATTTGTGCAGTTCTTATTCTGAGTAAATGTTTGGAAAAAATTTCTTCATGCAGAATGAGTCACAATACCTAAAGCAATACAGGTTAAAAGGTTAAGTCGACAGAATAAGATACATAAGAATAACTGGGTGGTCCACATCTGGAAAATTAGACATAACCTTCTGCTTAACCATACTCATTTGGCAGGTACTGTTACCTTAATACCTAGAAGCAACTGACAATTCAAGCCTTAGAAAAAAATAACAGGTAACAGCTTCAATAAGTAGTGTTAGATGTTTGTTATTTCTCGGATTATTAATATTTTAGCCATGTCTGAGTCAAGCTTCAGATTCCCGAGATTCAGTTGCCATCTCCTTTAAAAAGGATTGGATACTCTGCTGTGTAGGATGGTAGAGAGCAAAGCAGTCACACCAGCTGAGTCTTCCTGTTTGGTGATATCATGCTAGGACGTTTCATGTACTTATTAAATAGCAGACAGTTCATTTGCACGTCCATTTCTCCTCAGCAGCTTCGCAGTTTTTTTGGCCTGTTACCTGTTTCTTCATTTTTGACATCGCTCTAGGTGCATTTGGACTGCTAGGGCCAATAGCTTGTTGTATTCACAATATCCCATGGGAAGGACTGCTTTGCCTTAAATACCCATGAGTGGATACAAAATTTATGTTTATGTGGTTTATGTGTGCTAGCCTAAAATTTTGATTAAGTGTGCTTCTTGTATTTCTGTAGTATTGTAATTGAAATGTGTGGTTTACATTTACAATTGAAACTTCAATTGTAGCATTTTTATATATATATATATATATATATATGGTTAGACCAAAAAGGGAAGCATAAGGATTTGTAAAATATTTAACTTGATGTATTGCAGTTTTGTTTTTAGTTAAAATACAAGAAAGTGTATTTTTTAATTTGACTCATCACTGAGGAAGTGGCGATTACTTTTCTTTGAGGAGCCTGCTGTTGCTGTAGAACAGTTTGTGCCTAACTCTAAAGGGAAAATGCTATGAGTTTATATGGCAAGTGTTCTTGTTTCCTAACAGTAATCCTTGTAGAAAAACAGATTTGCTTTTAGAGATTCAATGCCTAGTCATAATTGTTACTGAAATCAGTAAGTCATGCGAATAGGTGAGAATCTTCTCACCAGCTCAAAAATAAAACAAAACAATCTATTGGTAATCAGTAAGTTTAGCTGTTTTGTTCTCAAAAACTGTTGAGATTTTACACTATCTCATTAGATTGTTCTAACACCTTACCAAAAACAGACACACATGCAAGACCAGAGCCTCATTTCATAGATAAATTGGACATAAGTTGTAGCAAAATTTCATTTTTTTCATTCTACAGGATACAGTGCAGAATTCTACAGTACACTGTCTTACAAAGCATCTGAAGATAGTCACAAGGTGTGAGATCTTAAGTTAGTTTTAATCCAGATAAATTGTAAGGAGAAAATGTAAAACATTAAGCTGGTCTTTACACCTGTCATCCCTGATCTTGCATAGTAATTAAATAACTTGGAGCGTTAAGAGCTAAACTGACAGTGGTCTGGACACATTGGGTTCTAGAAATGGTAGTGTTCAGAATACAAAGTAATCTTACAGTTGCCGCTACTGTATATGCGATACCAAATTATTTGTAACATTTTTTTATCTAGCCAATAGCTTGGTTTCAAAGATAAGTAACAAAATCCCTGACAAGTATAGATACAGTGATTTTTCATGAGGAACTTTATAAGCATTTAGATCTTGGTATCTGTTCTTACAGGTTAAAGCCAGATTTGCATATTGCTAATGTGGTGTGTTTTTTTGTTTTGTTTTTATGGAAGGTATTTTTCACTTGATGAATTCCTGTACTAGCTGGGCAAAAATAAACTAAACGTCAGGAAAACTGTCTATATATTCAGCAGATTAAAAAATATATGTATTTTTAAATACAAAGGTATCTCTAGCTCAGAAAGTCCATGGGCTGTAAGGTGCTGGAGGCTTGGACAGTGTATATAACAGAAAAATACCACCATAGACAATTCTCTTTTAATTTTATTGGACATACGTTGAATTGTTTATGTTCAAGATGTCACAGAACATATACACTGGATGTGGAAGTGCACCAGCCCAGAACTATTTTTTTTTTTTTTTTTTTTTTTGAGTAAATGGTTATCTACAAACATGCTTTATATTTCACACAGCATAATATATGAAAGAAGTCAGTTGGAACTTGTTGGTATGAATTGTAAATCATTGTTATTTAAAGTTTTAATTTTATGTAGAAGAATTACTGGAATCTCACCTCTGGAAATACATGTAAAAAAATACAAAACAAAAAAAAAAGTTATAGGGAATGTTATAGTGCAAAACCAAACCTTTAATTTTTTCCTTTTATAAAAATCTGGTGAAAATTGACACTTCTCAATTAAGCATTGTTGATTTTAATATCTATGTATATATATATATAGTACGTATATATAGAGAGAGAGATATATAAAAGCCTATTAGCTTATATTATTGCTTAAGAACTGGGAATCCACAGTTACAGGTGGAAAGACAAGAAAGGTATTTGCATGATACTGTGAGCTTTCTTAAGATCACAAACTGGAACTGTGAAGTAACAGGAAATAAATGCAATCATCAGACATTCAGACTGTCTGATGAAACCTTGAGAAATAAATCATTTAAAATGCATCACTATGTCCTGCACTCTTTAACTCTGCTATTCTCTTAACATTATCATCTTCTTTATTTTAAACTCAGTCTAGTAAACATCAGGTCATTTTATGTACATTCTATAGATTACAGATGATCATTTCTCTTGTTCATTGCCATCAGTCATTAGATCACAGATCTAACCGATCCAAAAGTAAAACCTTTCCTATGCCACCAGTGGCATGTACTTCTTACCTTTTCTGTTTGTTTTGCTCTGCTGTAGGTGAGACTCTGAAGCTTGCTTCATTTTGCTATATCAACCTCTCTTGCTGCTATAGTTGTGCATTAGCTTAATGTGCTATGCTGTTGTATTACAATGTAAAAAGTCTCTTGTCTCTTCTGTCTTTGTCACTGCAAGCTGCTAATCTGAATGAAGTGGAAAAAGGTCAGTTGTCTTTTAAGCCTATTTTCACTTACTTGGTTTTTTTTCACTTTCCTTTCCTTAAAGGTGCATGGATTTCAGTTCTTAAATAAGATCAAATGAATCGTATATAGGTATAATTTAGAAAGCTCACTACAAATCCTCAAATCAGGCACCTTGATCTAGCTGTGAATAGATGTCAAAAGAATCTTGTTTAAGCTACAGATCGCTGTGCAGGAGTACTTTAACACTACTTTCACTGTCTTTTTTTTTTTTCCAGATATATTAGAAATTTGTGCATCCTGATAGGACTAACAAAAAGGTTTACATGGTGATCTTCTGAAATCTTTAGTCTCATTATTTTTAAAACATACCTTGGTTCCATTCTAATGTATTCTGTATTATATAGCACTGTTTTTCTGTAATTTCTTCATTAGATGATGGTACTAGAAATTTTTCTGGAGTATAAAATGGCAATCCCCTTTCTTATCATATCTGTGATTTTTTTGCCATAAATATCTAAAATATTTGAAATGAACACATTAAGCTCAGACTATTCTATAGGAAAAGTAATGGTGGAAATTTTTATGACACTAACTTTGGATGTTCATGATCTTTTTCATGATCTTTTTAGTTTTAAAAGTTTCTGCCTAACACCTATTTCACTAACAGAGTTAAAGTATCTTCTGTACAAGCTGGTTTATTCAATCTGAAAAATAACATTATCCGTAACAATATATATATGAAGTTATATTTATATAAAGTTATTTATACTTCTACAACTAACTGTATAGTTCTGAAAACAAATGAGTCAAGTCATCTTGTAGTGTATTTGCTATCAAGTTAATTTGATAAACCTATTGTGCTGTCTATAAAACAATATAATATTTCACTAGTAATGAAAAATCTTTCTCATTAACCACTAAACAGCATGTTGAGCAAATCTGCAAGTATACCATCAATTTTGGTTATTTTAGACATCTGGAGAATTATTCTTACAACTTAAATTCAGAGTCTAAACACCCTCTGCAACTGATGGAGTGAAACAGACATTTCCAGAAAGTAATTCCAACTGTAGGTGTTCCATGGTTAAGGTTGTGTTCAATTTAGACATGTTCCTCTATTTGCCTTTTACTGTTGTTATTTGGACAAAAAACGTAGCCCCCCCCTTTTTCTTTCCCCCTTGTCACTTCCTAAGTTTTTATGTCTATAGTGTTCTGTTACTGTCCCTGTATTGAAACTGTTTGATTATATAAAAAGTATTTAACATGAGGAAAACTAGAAGAAGTGAAAGCTCAGTTTAGAGAAATATAAGAACTGAGTTCTTTGTTATACTTGCAAATATATTTGTATGCTTAATCGTAAATCAGCCAAGCAGATTACAATAACTTGTTCGACATCAGTGACTTATGGATAAAATTTGCTTTGTCACTGATTTCCAGCAGTGTAAACTGAAATATTTTAGGATTTTCTTTTGTAAATGAAACAAACAAAAACCCAACCTTATTTCCTACGTCCATGAAAAAATGGCTTTTTAAATGGAAAGTAAACTGAAGATGCTACTGTGGAAAGACTCAAGTCCCAATTTCAAGTTGAAACAGATGTTATTTGTGTATAATTTGGCTTGCTTGTATTTTGCATGTCTTTACAATGTGATAAAAGGTAGAAAGGCCATGAGTCCTAAACAGAACTGTAGTCATTGTAAATGTATGACACAAGTGTGAACTATAACATGTTAAAATTACTGATTTTATCAAGAATACATTTCTCACAAACAAATTACTCAGAGATATGAACTAAGTTCAGCATCAAAGTTAAGCAGATGTGTGTGATAAATGCTTGTATTTTCTTGCCAGCTGAACATGAAAGTCAATTATCGGTCTATAACTTGCTTGAAGGATCACTCAGTTTTATCATGGCATACATCTTTTGAATTGTGACAGTTGTAGGAAAACAGGATTATTTTAAGTAATCATCTCAGTTTAGGCAAGCCTTAGACACAGATGTAAATTCTAGTTTCATATCTTTCAAAACTTCATTACATTGCCTTCTAGCTGCTACAGTAAGGAGCTAAGTTACCATTTTCAATTCAGTTGGTAACCAGATAAGTACCTGCCTAAAGTTTAAACATGCAAATAAAATGCAAATCATACCATATAAAACTTGATTAAAATTCTAATTATTTTATTAGATCAGGATCATAATCCTTAGTCTTGTAAGAATTGCACATTAACGTTACAACTTCTAAGAATAAAACAATACCTTTGCAACCCTTGCTTTTCATCACATGTAAAATTTTCTGTTTCATGAAGATTAATAGTCAAGCTCATAATATATAATAGTACAGTCATTTGAAGTATATTAAAATATTCTGGCTGCATTTTCATGAAGAGGGAGTATACATCCTTGGCAATCTAAGCCACTTGCTTAGATTGTTTGATAGTTTGATCACTGCCATTAGTGATTCTAGTCTATGATCATAGAATCACAGAACGCTAGGGAATGGAAGGGACCTTGAAAGATCATCTAGTCCAATCCCCCCACTGGAGCAGATGATCCATCGTTCTGTTTTCCTTTAGCGTCTTAAAGCTTATTTGCCTAAAGTTTTTTGTTTTTTGTTTTTTCTGCCAAACAGCATAAATGCAAAATAATTTAAAATGTTAAAATAATAAGCCCCATCTTGCATATCTACAAACATGAGACTTAGCTGAACAGAGGTAATCAATGGTAAAAGTCAGGAAAAGTCTAGCAATGAATCACATTTAGAATTTTACTTTAAAATTAAGTTCCAAAAATATTTTCCAATTCAAAAAAAAAAAAAAGTTAAATACTATAAACTTCATCCTTCTGTAGCTGTGAAAAAAATAAGCTAAATTATCCCTTGTAGAGTAGATATTTTTGTCTTTTGTGAATAGTGAGCTCAGTACTTTAAATACTTTGTTGTCTACTGTTTGCTAAACTGAAGACTTCATAAAAATGCAGAAATTTCTGTATATATTTTGTTAAGTAACAATAATGTTTCCTAACCATTCCCACAGTCTGTTAACTATTTCAGTCAGAAGTAATTAACAGAGACACCAAATCAAACACTTGGACTATAATACCTAGCTTATAAAACAGACTGCAGAAGTTAACTCACAATTTATGGCAGGCAAGTTCAGAAGCTGGAACAGATAAATATGTACACATATTTACTGTGTAAATATCCTACTGTGCTAGTAATTACCCATAATTCTACAGTATGTATTTTAGTTTTGGAGCAATTAATAAGTATTCTAGCAAAAAACTGATTATGATGATTAAAATTGACCATACTTTCTTTTAAATCATTTCTCTAATTTATATTCTAATATCATACTCAGTTTTGCTAATACACTGGTGATTTTATGCTTGTTTCTTCAGTAAGCTTGTCTGTAATTTTCAATGTGCTGTAATATTCAGCAGCCCATGTTCATTTGTCTTAGAGCTCTTCTCTTCATTCAGAAATATACTGGGTCACATTCCTTTATATAATTATATTTTAAATTTATTGCCCAACTAGCAAAATAGCAATGATGTAAATCATTTTTCATATCATTGCATTGTTCTTTATCATTTGTTATACTATATGCCTTTATATATTGGAAAATCCAAAGTTATTTTTTTCTACGATTTATAATCTCATCAAATCATAAGTGTATTAACATATGCAGAGGAAACAAAAACTAACCTGTGAATCTAGCAACTTATATCTTTGGTTGCACACAACACATTATCAATATTGAATAGTGCTGTCTGACTGTTTAAATCTGAAACATCATCTATATCTAGTGGTAAAATCTCAGCAAATATTCCAGTTTTGATGTTGGAGGGTCTTCATTCAGACTATGTCGATGACACAGTTCCACTGGTTTTAGTGCTACTACGTACCAGAAAGCAGACTCCATAGCTTTTCAGATATCTCATGAAAACAGTTACAACTGTTTCTAATTAAGTTTTGGAACTTTTTTTTTTTTTTTTTGACACTTTATGTACTGATTATTTTTAAACAAACTAGTCTGTTGCTTTTTTTTTTTTCTTTCTGTGTACAATAATGTTCCCATCGTCATCTTCAAAAACATGGTTACTTAGCCAAGCTCAGTTACAACAGGCTTGGTATTGTTATGAGTATAACATTGGTAGTAAGCTTCCTTGACCTAAGACTTTTTTTCGCAATTGTTTTACATTATTTTGTAGAATGGTTTTAAAAACATGTCATGTTTTTTTAAAATCAGAGAACTCTCTGACATTTCCTTCCAGTAAGGCCAAGAAGCATAACTAGATAAACCTGGTATTTCCTTCAGTGAGCTTTTCACTTTCATCACTCTCTTCATTTCAACAAAATTATTTTCTCGTCTTCACCTTTGTCTCAGTTAAATTCTGAATAATACATTGGTTATTCAATATGCTAAAAGATGTTACTTTATGAGGAAGCTATTATTCAGTGATTCAGATTCCATGTCATGTATTTCTACTTACTTTTTCTATTTACTTTTCCTCAAACAGTTATGTTTTCATTACAGAAAAGCTCCACTCAGAAGATAAATATATTAACAGTATAAATTAAGAACTAGTGGTGTTTTAGTTTTGTTTGTTTGTTTGTGGGTGGTTTTTTCAAACAAAACCCTTTGAAAAGAGAAACGGATCTGTTTTTTGTTTGATATATCGTGGGATGCTAAGAATCCCTGGTATTTCAGGATTCTTTGTGCGCTGACCTAGCCATAACAGTTTCACGCTTCAAGACTAGTAAGTCCATAGAGATTTTGAAGAGGCTTTGAGGATAGAATTTAAATCCTGTGTATTAGCTCTTTACAGATACCTTAAAGGAGGCTGTAGAGAGGTGGGGGTTGGCCTGTTCTCCCACGTGCCTGGTGACAGGACGAGGGGGAATGGGCTTAAGTTGAGCCAGGGGAGTTTTAGGTTAGATGTTAGGAAGAACTTCTTTACAGAAAGGGTTGTGAGGCATTGGAACAGGCTGCCCAGGGAAGTGGTGGAGTCACCATCCCTGGAAGTCTTCAAAAGACGCTTAGATGTAGAGCTTAGGGATATGGTTTAGTGGAGGGCTGTTAGCGTTAGGTTGGAGGTTGGACTCGATGACCTTGAGGTCTCTTCCAACCTAGAAAATTCTGTGATTCTGTGATTCTGTGATCTTCAGTGGCCTGTATTTGATCTTCATTCAATTTCCTAAATATATTTACTATCACATTGACAGCTTTCCCAAGGTCTGCTAAATAGCCTGTGCTTGAATACCATTGTCTTATGTTAATTCAAAGCTTATTTAGTTTTGTATGGAAAATACTCTACTTGCAAATTGGTAAGGTGCTATATTTTTTTTTGTTCTTGTTTTTTAAACCTTTGTATGGAACCAGTGGAACCAGTTTGGATCTTATTTATTTATTTGTTGTTTTTTTTTTTTTTTTTTTTTCCCTGCTGGAGGGCTGTGATGCAATTTTGTAGCAGTTTTTCTTTTTTTATCCATGTTCCATGTTATTGCGAGGTTCCATGCCTTATAGAACTTCAACATATATATTAATGATGTGTTTTTATGCTCTTGTTTAACCATCTTAGCTCTTGTTCAGTTTTGCCTTTTTCTCTGTCATTGCTGCTAATGGGGACTGTTCCTCAACTCTAAATGTTATTTATTTTTCTATTGTTTGAAATAAATTTTACATATCCTAAGAAATAAGTTCTGGAAATAATATGTGAGGTCTTGAGTAGTCATGATAGTGTGTAGTCTTAAACAATGGTATGTAAGTATGCTTGCTGTGGAAATGACAGCTTTCTAGGGAGGATCAGTTGAAGCTGCCCCTCCTCACCCCCCAACCCCAGGGGAAAAAAAAAAAAAAAAAAAAAAGACAAGAAAAATAGACATTTAACCATCTACTGTTGCTTTCAGTTTATTATTATGTGTACTTCTGTGATGCCAGAGAAGCCCATGTAAGACAGAGGGTAGTTTGTGTTGTGCTAAGCACTCTGAGAAATTGACAAGGAGCACTTTAAGATGTTAGAAACCTTATTGCTTAATGACAGTAGTAGCTGATGAGCTGGTTCATACACATATACGTGCATATGTATTTTGGAAGATATCTTAATTCATATTCCTGCTCTAAAACTCCATTTTGATGTTATTATCCTATACCTTTCTGCCTTTTTCCAATCCACCTGTTTGTGATTCTACCCAAGATGTGTCCCTAAGTGGTCTGCCTTTCTTCTTTCCTACACTGCACTGATGATGATGCTGTCCTCATCCTCAGTACTGTACTGCCTTCCAGCAGATATTGATTGCTCATTCGGGCACTTTTCATTGGTGGCCACTGCCCAGACAAGAGTCAGTGGGCACGAACTGGAACATGGGAGTTTCTGTCTAAACATCAGGCAGCACTTCTGTGGTGTGCAGGTGACAGAGCACTGGCACAAGTTGCCCAGAGAGGCTGTGGAGTCTCCTCCTTGGAGATCTTCAGAAGCTGCCTGAACATGGTCCTGGGTAGCCTGCTATGGATGGCTGTGCTTGAGCAGAGGGTTGGAGCAGGCAGCCTTAAAGGCAGGCGGCCTTAAACATGCTGTGATCTAGCTATGCTGCTGGCCAGCACCACACTTAGCTGGGTAAAACTGAGGATTGCTAAGTATTGTTCTTCCTGAATTAAAGTTTGACTTGAGCACTGAAGACATCTGCTATCTTCTGCTCTTTTCTTCCTCATTTTGGTGCACTGTTCAATTTCTTTACTCACTTGACAAATAACAAGGAGCAACCCTGCTCCTTCCATAGTATTAGGTCCCAATACGAGTCTCTAAATTCATCAGGTATAGGGTTTAAAATATTCTTCTTATGGATGCTAGAATAATTATACTTCTTTTACAAACCAGTGGTAAACCAGGACATTATTCATGGTATCTTCTGATTAGTTAGGGAACAAGACATTAGTTATCTGTTTACGTATCTATAAGTGTTTACTTTTCAAAAAGTTGCAATGAGATCCTATTTTAACCATATTAAAATATTGTATAGATTACCCAGCCCATGTTAAGCTTCTAACAGCAGGGAATTATTTTTCTTTTTTTTTTCACAGAACGGGTATATTATGACATATTATGACAACAGATTATTGTGATATATTGGAGTGTCAATTAGGAAAAAGTAGAAAGCAAGTTTTCATTGCTGGGTAATTGGAATTATATTGTCAGACAGTTGTATTAACAGTAACAACTTACAGTACAAATCAATATTTCTGTGTGAAATTTATTCATTATATCATGAGGTATGTATTTTTTTAGTGTTAACAAAAAAAAAAAAAATCATAGCAGTTACTTTTAAAATACAATTATTTTCAGGTCACTGTGGTGTTTTCACTGAGTTGACAACATACGTTACATTTCAGGTGAGCTCTGTGAGGAGAAACTAGATTTCTGTGCTCAAAACCTGAATCCTTGCCAACATGACTCAAAGTGTATATTGACACCCAAAGGTTACAAGTAAGTTTAAAATATTGTCATGGTCTAGCTGAGTCTAAATTTCTATTTATTTATCCTGTTCAACTTCTTTTCTTTTAGTGGAAATAAGTTCTATTGTCAAAATACCGATTTCAATTATAATCAAATATTGTGGTAGTATAGACCCATTTATTTTCAGGTAGATCTACATTATTAACTTAAATATGTTTACGGAATTAAAAGATCCTTAACAGTTCTAATTTCAGTCAGAATTTAAAGAGGAACAAAATATAGAGTGTTTAGTCTATGTAACTGTCTATACAAAACCTTTGTAGTAGCTTAGCCAATAGGAAAATAATTACATTGAACTGAAGTGGAATTATTATACTGCTTTCTGAGAATTAATTGTGAAAGAGGTTATTAGGAAGGTACACTGAAAGATATAAAATAAAGTTAATTCCCAAGAAAACTAATCTGTAATTATACCATATCCTTATAATTAATTAGTACACATACTTAAAAGTGTTTTTAATAGGCTTTAGGTTAATAAATTTAGGAAACCTGCAGCTTTCGCACATGTTTTATGCACATTATGTTCTTGTCCCAGAATCAGCTTATCTAGGATTGATAATCATTCCAACTACTTATGAAACAATGTGTTATTAAAATGTGGCAAAAAATATTCAATTATATCAAATATTCATATGAAAATGAAATGAAGTTGATAGTTTTAAACTGGAAAATAAAAAACTTATTGGATTTAAATTTGTCTGTGTTATGTTTATTATCTTCATGTCATTTCAATAAGCCTAGTTTGGTATGTTATACTTGACTGCCCAGTTCATTAATCTTCCATCTTTAAAATCTCACTTTCTGAGATTTTAAATCAGAAGCTAACACATGCATTAGCTTCAAGCATGTATCTCACTTAGCTTTTTAATAGCGTGCCTTATATTCTCATTCCATTTTCTTATTCATATTTGCTGAATAAAAATTGGGACATATTTTATTGAAGTACTTAATTTAACATTACACAGCTATTTGAAATGACTCTTTGCTCTTTAGAGCAACTCTTAGATACAAGAAGAAACAACATCAAGAAGGGAATCACAGAGTCTAATGAAATCAATCACATACATCTTAATAAAAAGAAGAGCATGTGAATGTATGAATTAGTAATCTTTTCCATTCATTTTTCACAGAGTTCTGAGCATTCACTCAATCTAACATGAGAATTCCTTGCAGGAATGCCATTAACATTAACAGTGAGAGTTGCATGAGTAAAATAATAATAGCAAAAAAAAAAAAATTTACACACTATTTTGATAATGTGAAATTTCTAGTCCAGTGGGGATTTGGGTCTCAGGGAAGGGTTAGGGTGTGTTTTGAGACTTACCGTTAGTTCACTAACCATGCAGCTATCGGGCTGGTTGAGCTTTTTTTTTTTTTTTGGGGGGGGGGGAGGGGTGAAGCTATGAATAACCTATAAACTGAATAAATGAATCATTGGCCCAATCCTAGTTGCTCAGTTGACAAAGGAAATATCCATCAGTATAATAGAAACTTTGGATTATTTTTCTCAGTTTCAGCAACTAAACATAACTGATTATTTTTAGTGTTCACAGCCACTTACCACATCCCTTAACTTTCTGCATTACTCATAAATTCCAAGAACTGTCAAAATGATTCATGAGGGCTCTCTAGATTTTAAGACACAAATTATTTGATATAATGTCAGATAATGAGTAAGCATGTGTAACTGGCAAACCTGGATTCCATGCACTGTAGACTCTCCAAATAATAACATGATTAAGCTACATAGTTTTTATATACAAAGTCACAGCAATGATTTTTTTTCCTCAAGTTTTAAACAATTCAGTAGGTCCTTATCTTTGTCATAAACACACTATTATTAAGAGGCACTGTGTTATCCAACCTGCTTTCCTGTTTCACAGATGTGACTGCACACCTGGATACATAGGTGAACATTGCGATATTGACTTTGATGACTGCCAGGACAACAAATGTAAAAACGGAGCACAGTGTACTGATGCAGTTAATGGGTATACATGTATTTGCCCAGAAGGATACAGGTGAGGAAGATCTGAAGACAATAAAAACATGTATGTCTTTCTAAAAGTCACATTTTATTTTTTTGAAATACTGATTTTTCTATTTGTATTTAGTGGCTTGTTTTGTGAGTTTTCACCGCCAATGGTTTTACCTCGCACCAGTCCTTGTGATAACTATGAATGCCAAAATGGAGCCCAGTGTATTATAAAAGAGAGTGAACCAATCTGCCAGTGTTTATCAGGCTACCAGGGTGAAAAATGTGAAAAACTGATCAGTATAAATTTTGTCAACAAAGAATCCTATCTACAAATTCCTTCAGCTAAGATACGCCCCCAGACCAATATCACTCTGCAGGTAAGATTATTTCTGTTGCAGATTCTGATCTGGAAAATGGTGTAAATGATCTCTCATAGTGTGGAAAAATACCCAAAATGTATTGGCTCACTTAAACAGCTTTTCACAGTTTGAGCTAAAAATATATAAAAATAATAGAATAACTCTATCATACTGAAGTAGATGGGCTTATTGATTGGAACAGAAAGAATTTTGTCATGTTGTCAATGAAGGAAGAATTTTACAGTAAAGTAATAGGCTATAGCAGTAAATTCAGAAATTCACTTACTACAGCATTTTGATTTAATATTTTTAGTTCTTTCTAAGTGTTTCTTTCTTTTAATTAGATTGCCACGGATGAAGACAGTGGGATCCTTCTCTACAAAGGCGATAAAGATCACATAGCAGTAGAGCTGTACCGTGGTAGAGTGAGGGTTAGTTACGACACAGGATCTTATCCAGCCTCTGCAATTTACAGGTGAACACAGATTAAAAAAAAAAAAAAAAAAAAAAAAAAGTAACTGAAACAAAAAATGTCTTAATTTTTTATATCAAAATCACATATTTTGAATAGATCGTTAAAAGAACTACTACATGCTATTTAATGTATAGTCAGATATTTTATAATTAAAACATTGCCAAAAGACATGATTTTGCTTGGAAAATAATGTATGTATGTCAAAAAGATAATACCTTATTTGATCCATTAAAACTGAGTAAGAGTTAGCCTTACAGCAGAATATTTATACATTTGTGTAAAAAATGTGAAAGTGTTTTTTTGTTGTTTTTTTTTTTTTTCCTATGATGTTACTGCCAAATAGTTTTCTAGTGTGCAGGGTAAAGTGCAGAACTATACTGCATAAGCAGAAATGAAATGGCAGCTTAGTTTGTCTTCTTTTCTGTGTTAGGCAGTCTTAAAAAGTGGGACTTTTCCTGGCAAGGGAGGAGAAAGCTAAAAATTTAATTCTAAAAAAGGCACTACGCTTGAAAAATACATGTTTTTTGCTTCCAGAATCATCAAGAGATAGAATCCACATCTGTTTCTAAAGTCAAATTTATCTGATTTTCTGAAAAAAATACTAACTGAATTTCCCAGGTTTTCTTGTCACTCTTTTCAAGGATTTGCATACAGACATTGCAAGAGTGAACAAAAAGACAACAGGCATCAATTTGTCATTGATCTGCCTGCTGTTTCAAATAGATTCAGAAGTAATTGGGGAGTATTAATATAGTTTTCCCCAAATCTTATTTTTTCTGTATTTACATATCTTGCATTGTAAAACTATATCTAGTGAGTAGTCACTTGCTGGAGATTCTAGTAGCTGACACTGTTCTGACATAACATTGAAAGTAAATGATTTTTAGAAATGATTGCACCCAAATGGCAATATAAAATCAAAATCTTAAGTCTCTGTAGCAGGGAAACAATGCTAAACTTTCTTAGGTAATAACAGCAAGGGAACTGTGGTTTTAGTAGTGTTCTACAGGAAAAAAAAAATAAATAAGTAAATAAGTTGATTAATAAAATCATATCATTTTACAAGAAGGGTCTGAAGATTGCTTCTGTTTTCTGGTGCAATATATGATTTAAAACATTGTTTACAGTTCCATGAGATGGTTTAGCCTTTGGAAATACTATATGTATTTTAATTGTATATATTGTCATATATTAAAAATAGGATTTGACTTTGCAGAGAATCTAAGTATTTAACAGAAATTTAAAATTGCAGAAAAGAATAAGGCAATCCGTACTTCACTAAGCAAAGACGAGATGCCTGAAACAGATGTCAAAAACAAACAACAACTAAGACTAGAGAGATTAAACCAAGTTAAAATAAAGTTTTATTACATAAATGGCAGTCAAGAAATGGTGCATTAAGAAGGAGTCAAGCGGGAGCTGTAAAGCCTGCAGATGTGCTTGTAGTAGCAATAAAACAAAGTTGCAAACAGATGATTTAATCATGATAAATATGGAGAATGAACAGTAACAGAAGTCTAGCTTTGTAGAGTGAATGAGAACTGCTTTTACCAATCTGCAGAAAGAGCCATCATCCCCAAAACAGTCGTAAGTAAATATGAGTAACAAGGTAAGATGATGGCAGTGCCTAGATCAATAATGAACATGAATTCATTGAATATGGTTAATTTGGAAAAGTTGATCCACTTGGGTTTTGTTTGGTCTGGACATCCATTTTTAAATTATAAATGTTTTTGTTTGTTTGTTTTATATATATATATAAATATATATATATATATATATATATATAAACCTATTCATTTTGTAAAGCAGTTTTCATCATATATTTATTGGAAATATGGGAATATTTCTTCACAAATCATTATTCTTCTACAGAGTTCCAGAAGCTTTAAATCAGTTTTTTTTTACAGCTTTTCATTAGGATCTATGCATTCAGCTCTTAATTCTCCAATGGGAAATGGGCTAAAAGTAATGTAAGTGCATTGGCAGGAAATATTGCACAGATACGCTTTGTGTTTATTTCCCCTTTAATTTAAACCACTCTTAGCTAGGAGAGTTCCTCTTTCTGCAGTAAATTTTACCAGTGAAACAGTTAAAAACTAGAAGCTTTTAATAAACACATGCTCTTTACACATTATGTTTTATACTTCCCTGGAATAATGACCTCTTTCTATAAAAACACATGTTCTGTGTTGCTATCATCCTTTTAAATACTGTAGTGTGAAAGGTTGCTAAGTTGTAAACTAACATAAGTTGCCTTGGAATAAGAACATTATATCTGGGCTTCTTGTTTACTTGAGCCAAAAAGTCATATCCAATTTTAATTCTTGTAACAATTTTTTTATTTTTTAACTGGATTCATTGAAATGTGTTAAATTTATCCTGGCACTTTTCTTATTGCTCGACCACAGCAAGCAACCTCTAATGATTTGAATAGACCATACTCTTTAGGAATGATAAACTCCACCTTTTTCTTCCCCACATTGAAACTCTCAGGCGGTCTGCCCTCCTGCCCATTCTCAAAAACTGCTTATTCTGCCAGTGTCTTCATTGTGCGTTTGTCCTTTCATGTAGAGCTCAGCTTACCTAAAACATGCATGCTGCTGTGCAGATCTTATATCCATATGCATCTGGGCTTGTCTACATAGCTGAAGTTAGTAATAAATAGCTAAGAAGCAGCTTAATGTATCACAGCTGTAAACGACTCAGATCAGAGTGCATCTGATCTGTTGCAGGGCAAAAGCAGTTAGGTTAATTAAAACATCATTAAAGATGTTATAAGGTAATTTGTTTGATTTTTTCCTAGAGATTTAGCAAGATAATCCTTTTCCTCTATACTGATTTTGTAATAAGAAGAGCTCACTGTCTGTATGATTGTCCATCTCAGCCTAACATCATGCAATTGGTTCATTTAATTTACATTTCAAAGGCTTAAGCTAACCTATCTGATGGCATTCTATCTGATGCTGCCATGCGAATGGCTATGTCTGGTCTCTGGGCTACAGCTCATTGTCATAACTTCCATACAGTCATACATTCAGCTCTTAACTCTTCAGTTAAAAATGGGCTAGAAGTAAAACAAGTATTATGATGTATTAAGACCTGGAACTACTCAATTCAGAGACTTACTTCTCTGATGTACCTAAACTGTGCTCAAGTGCAGAGTAGCTACCCTGCACTTAAATATTTGCTGTACTATTGAAGCTGATAAGTACAGACAGACATTTCTTGTACTTAGTAACATTAATGTGTAGGCTTGTCCTTGCACAGCATAAGTACCACGCTTGAAGAAAGCCTTCTCTGTATGAAACATTTCAGGCATTCTCCTGATAGTGGGTTCGTATCTTGTTAGTAAGCAGAAGGAAATGGTATACATAGGCAAAACAACAGCAACAACAAAAACACCACGACATTCACAGTACAAGCCAGAAACTGAACACAGAAATAACCAGGCCTAATAAACACTACAAATTATCTTATTGCTAGCATCGGTAGAGCTGCCCAGACCAATGCTGTGATTTTCTCTGGCAGGCCTAAAGTTAGATGTTGTTCCATATTCCATTAAACTATAGGTTTATATATTGCTGGAGTCAACTCAGAGCAGAATATGTAAACTCACTACCTTGCAACATGTAGGATACACACACACATATATTGAAAAATCACATTGTTGTATAGGAAATACAAACTGTTTTTGTGTTTGGCTTTCTGCCTAGTAAATGTATTTCAACTCATGTTTAGAATATCATCTGTATTTTCACAGTTCATGATTTGATGAGGACAGGAATGACAATGAAAAGTGGCTATTAATAACTACAATACATATTACTAATAGAGTGATATTGAAGGAGTATAACATTGTATTGGCTCTTATGCATGCCTGTGTGTCCTAGTACAATCTAGTTTTCCAGAAACTGTACTCCTGGAGAAGTTTTGTTCTGAAGTTGTATTAACAATTAAAGTGAAAGAAAATCAGAATGGTTCTAACCAGAATTAAATGTATATTATTTATTTTTCAGTGTGGAAACTATTAATGATGGAAATTTCCACATTGTGGAGCTGCTAGCCATGGATCAGATTCTGTCTTTGTCTGTTGATGGAGGAAGCCCCAAGATAATTACCAATTTGTCCAAGCAGTCCACTCTAAATTTTGACTCTCCGCTGTATGTAGGAGGTAAGAGAATCAGCTAATTTAGTCTGGTAATATACATTAATAACTACATAGTAAGAGACTTATTCATTGAGGTAACATCTTAAAATGAATTTTGAGCAGTTGATCTAAATAGTTTCAATTTTAACAAATAGTAGTGGAAGATTGGCTAGTACTCTAAAAATAAATGCCCTTATACTTTAAATTTAGTTGAAAAATAAAGCATGTCCCCATAAACTGTATATGTTGCTATTTAATCAGTATGGATATGTGATGCCAACTGCAAAATTCTGTGATTTTCTACTGCTCATTGTAATGAACATTTTTATTGTAATGAAGAAATGCACATCATTTAGCTATCCGAAGATTCAGTAACGCCTATTCAGAAAGTGTAGAATAGTAGCATTCTGTTTTGGTCATGTTTTGCATTTCTATTTCACTGTACAGGTATCTGCAGGAAATGATAGCAAAGTATAAAGTCTTGAAGTATAATTTCTGTCTTCAGATCTTATTTCTTAGGGCTGATAAGAATTAGTGGTTATTTGGTTTGGTAAGAAGGGAAGGGACTGGAAAGTTGCCATACTTTGTGGCAAGGTTGTTTGGGGAGATTTTTGGTTTGGTTTGAGAAGAAATCATTCTTTCAGTAAAACTGATATTATGTTATAGATAAACACAGAACATTACTGATTATTTTCTGCGATTTACTGTATAGAACTATGGATTCAAGCACATTTTTAAACAGCAGTTTTTTCTGAATTTTTGATGGGCCTGCATAACCTAGGTTGAGTCAAAAACTTCAGCCACCATTTTGTGCCTTCTCACCATCCTGGGTAGCAGGTGTCATTCTTAATGATCAGAGCTTCAGCATAGTTGTTAAATAGTGTAAATCTTCTACCAGTCTTCAACTTCTACTTAGTTTAACCTCACACTCTTACGGGAGACATCAAAGGAGTCTCCTTCTGATCTGTTCTTTCTGTAAGAAGAATACATACTTTCTTTGTCTTAATCATTTTATTGTTGTCCAATTCTTAAGAACTCTTTTGTGTCTAAATTTTTTTGACTTGAGCGTGTTCACTCTGCAAAAAAAAAAGGTTATGATACCAATAATATGCTCATCAGTCACCTATTTTCTCTGTCAAATTTATCTTCTTTCTAAATATTCCAATTATTCTAAATACAGAAGACCTCAAGGCAGCTTCTTAGATTTATTTGTAATGGGAAAGACAAACAGACAAACTTTCATTCTGATCAAGAATAGTCTGTTTCTCCTATAAAAACAGAGAAACAAGTGCCTCAGTCGCAAGTGATGAAGGATGAGTTTTGTCTCTAAAAATCACCGCTGTTTCTTTGAAATACTTCAGGTTTTTTGTCACATCTTTTTGGATTTGGTCATTGCCTCCTTCTGTCTAAGATGAAAAGAAGTACAAGATAAAATTCAATATTACTCATTGCTCCTCATACCAGCAAAGAAAATAATTGGTGTAATGAAATATATGTTTTGCCTTTAAAATTGCCTTGTATCACACATCTTCAAAGGAGGATTGTGTTGTGGAAGTGTATCTATTTTTCCACTTGAATTATTTCTGTAGTGTTATTTACACAGTGTTCTGTGTCACATTTTTTAGAAGGAGAGATGGTCCTATATTCTCAGAAGACACTATGTGCTTCCTTACTTTATTGTCAACATCCATTTGTTGTTTAATGACTGCTAAGACCAATTTTACAACTTCTTGAAAATTAAGATTAGTACAGAATGATTTCCCTGTCTGTTGTAGGCAACTTTTAATGAAATGCCAAGTACAAACATTTAGTAGTAACACTTACTTGTTGATTTCTGACATATGGTTCTCTTCCTTGCATCTTCACCTTGCAGGTCTGTGTCTCCATTAGAAGAATCACATTAATCTGCATCAAAAGAAATTATTTTCAGAAATGATCATTTCCTACTGTGGTCTGATTCCTAAGAGCAGAAGTTTTCTTCATCATGAAGCATATGCTTTAGAGATGTCCTGCATTCCCTCTATTTCTGTTCTTCACATTCAGGCTCCAAGCAGAAAAATACTTTCAGCTATTGTAGAAAATGTTGGTCTAAAACAGAATGAAAACCACTATTAGAAGTGTGTTATTACAAGATGAAGAAAAAAAACAAAGCTTTTATGTTCCTTATGTTTTCATATTTATCTTCTTAAAGTTTTCCAAATGGTTAAGTTGTTAAGTTTCACTCTTGCATTTTTATGTTACTCATCTTTTTGAGATTCATTCATTATTTTTTTTTTGTACCCAAATCTATGTAGAATTTTTAAAGAATTTGATCACACATTTCCTTCAGTTAAGAACTCAAATTCTCACTAGAATTTTATGCAGTATTCTTATCTTTGCCAAAGTCTTAGTTTGACACCTATATCATCATGTAGCTTACACTTACTCTTATCACCTTTCTGTTAAAATGGCATTTCTGGTAAGCATCACCTCAGCTGGCAGGATGAATGAAATTCAGACTTGACAGCAAGTCCTTGTATGGTTCTCTCTCTCTCTCTCTCTCTCTCTGTCTCTCTCTCTCTCTCTTTCTTTCTGTCTTCTGACAAAGCTATTCTTGGGTCACGATTATTTTGGTTGGTTAGGAAGGGGGTAATTTAATCTATTTTTTACAGAAAGGAGGGTAATCAATTTTTACCTTTGTTTGTGTGACATTTTTTCCAACTCTGTGGCTCTCTTTTGAGGTCAGACCACACACTAGATATTTTTCAGTCTTTCTATAATAGATCACAATAAATCTTACTGAAAGCCTATGGCTTTCGGTAAGAAGTCTAACGGAAGAAACTTTCTTCTCTCTTCATCAGGCTTCACTGATAATTCATATTCTACTTTCAGAAATTAGAGCATATTTTACTAGTTGAGAGTGACATCTTGTTTCACAGAAGTTGCTATTTCTGACACAGGTAAGGCATCAGCTGCTTTTCATTTGCAGCTGCTCTGCTCTAACAGCTTCTTAATGAGATGCTTAGTTTCACAGAATCACACAGAAAGGTTGAGGTTGGAAGGGACCTCTGGAGATCATCTGGTCCAACCCCCCTGCCAAGTAGGGTCACCTAGTGCGTGTTGCACAGGATAGCATCCAGGCAGGTTTTGAATATCTCCAAAGAATGGAGACTCCACAACCTCTCTGGGAAACCTTTTCCAGTGTTTTGTCACCCTTACAGTAAAGAAATGTCTTCTCATATTCAGATGGATCTTCTTGTGTTTCAGTTTGTGCCTGTTGCCTCTTGTCCTGTCACTGAGCACCACTGAAAAGAGTCCAGCCTCATTATCTTGACAACCGCACTACAGATATTTGAATACATTGATAAGCTTCCCTCTCAGTCTTTTCTTCTCCAAGCTAAACAGGCCCAGCTCCCTCAGCCTCTCCTCATATGACACATGCTCCAGTGCCATAATCAGAGGTAGCCCTCTGCCAGACTTGCTCCAGTAGCTCCATGTCCCTCTTATACTGGGGAGCCCAGAACTGGACACAATACTCCAGGTGAGACCTCACCAGGCTGAGTAGAGGTGCAGGATCACTTCCCTCAACCTGCTGGCAATACTCTTCCTAATCACTCATGGATACCACTGGTCCTCTTGGCCACAAGGTCACAACGCTGGCTCATGGTTAACCTGCTGTCCACCAGGACTCCCAGGTCCTTCTCTGCAGGGCTGCTTTCCAGCAGGTCAGCTCCCAACCTGTACTGGTTCATGGGGTTATTCCTCCCTAGGTGCGGGACCCTGCATTTGCTTTTGTTGAACTTCATGAGGTTCCTCATGGCCCAGAACTCCAGTTGTTGAGGTCTCTCTGAATGGCAGCACAGTCCTCTCGCGTATAAGCCACTCTTTCCAGCTTTGTGTCATCCACAGACTTGCTGAGGGTGCAATCTGTTCCATTGTTCAGGTCAGTGATGAGTAAGTTGAACAGGACTAGACCGAGTACGGACACCTGCGGGACACTGCTAGCTACAGGCCTTCGAGTAAACTCAGTGCCACTGATCACAACCTTCTGAGCTCTGCCATCCAGACAATTATCAATCCAACTCACTGTCCATTCATCCATCCCACACTTCCCGAGCTTGCCTATGAGGATATTATATGTCAAAAGCCTTATTGAAACGAAGGTAGACAATATCCACTGCTCTCCCCCCATACACCCAGCTAGTCATTCCATCATAGAAGGCTATCAGTTTTGTCAAGCATGATGCCCCCTTGGTGAACCCATGCTGGCTATTCTTTTTTATCCTTCACATGCTTGGAGATGACCATCAGGATGAGTGACTCCATCACCTTTCCAGGGATGGAGGTGAGGCTGACTGGTTTGTAGTTTCCTGGGTCCTCCTTCTTGCCCTTTTTGAAGACTGGAGTGACAGGGGTTTTCTTCTAGTACTCAGGCACCTCTTCTGTTATCCACAACCTTTCAAAGGTGATGGAGAGCGGCCTAGCAATAACATCTGTGAGCTCCCTCAGCACTTGTGGATGCATTCCCATCTGGGCCCATGGATTTGTGAGTGTCAAATTTGCCTAAGAGATCTCTGACCTGATCCTCATTGACCTAGAAAAAGGTCTCCTTTCTCCAGACTTCCTCCCTTGTCTCTAAGGTCAGAGATTCCTGAGGGCTGGTCTTTGCAATGAAGATTGAAGCAAAGAAGGCGTTCAGTAATTCTGCCTTCTCTGTATCCTTCTGTGTGTCCTTTATTTTGACAGTATTATTGTATACCTGTTACTTAATAGAGCCCTTACTATCTGCCTCCTTGGGCAGTAGATTTGGTAATTTACCTGTAGAAGGTTCTGTGACCAAAAGCATAAAGGAGGGTGGAAAGGAGGGGCAATGCCAAAGCTGCTTTTTTACCTTTCAGATAATACAGCTGAAATATGTCTGCATCATTTCAATGTCAGTTCTTTCCCAAACGATAAAGAACTTTTGTCTAAAAATTGTCAAAGAAATATTTCTAAAGAAAAGGAGAATCATTTGCACACATTTTGGTCTTCTAACACTTGCTAACTTGCTAGAAGTATAAACTGTACAGGCTAAAAGCTTGCATATATGTTTCAAAGTGTCTTCTGCATTAGAGAACATAGGAAAAAAATTCTCTGAAACGTATGTCATATACCTCATATTATATTGTGTGATATATTCTTATATGCTTCCCAGAAGTCATATCTAAAATTCCTGATACTTGAATATATCTAGTTTAGCATTGCGTTAATGTACTTAGTTTGCAATGGATAAATTCAGTGTACCTATTCGCCTATTAGGTGCCTCAAGTCATATGCCTAAATGTTTGCTGAGCGTTACTTTCAAGGTAAACTTTGGGGTTAAGAGTCCATGATGACTTTGCCTTAACTCTGAATTTTGGAAATACAGCAAATAGTTTTGAGGAAATGGATATTAATGATTGTTTGCAGTCTGAGTCCTTTAATATAATTGTCCTAAGCCTGTTTTACTTAGGTGATAAGATCAGAGAAGATTAAGCCTTAAGCAGTATAGATAGAATATTATTAATTCCTATAATAACTGTAGAATAGCCCAATGAAATTATAATAACATGTAAATGAAAGGCAGGTCTCCTTCATTCAGTTGCACAGCCATTCCACAGTACTCTTAACTGTTCATTCTGAGTAACTTTATAAAACATTAGAAGTTTACAGGGTTAATGAGCAACAATGCAGAACATTAGATCTTTCTCTGGTTGTTATCTTACTAAGTACCAGAATTTAAACTGTTAATTTTGCCTATGAATTCACATCTGCAGCTAACAAACATATTTGTTTTCAGGTAACCAAATTTTTTTTAGTGCTCAATACACTTTGATTTCATAGAATCATAGAATCATAGAATATCCTGAGTTGGAAGGGACCCTTAAGGATCATCAAGTCCAACTCTTGACACCGCACAGGTCTACCCAAAAGTTCAGACCATGTGCCTAAGTTCACAGTCCAATCTCTTCTTATTTCCTTTACTTATTAGTCTCAGGAGGCACTGAAGATTTGTGCATTAATTATTTGAATTTAATGTCTTAAGGACTAATTAATATAGGGCAAAATGTTGGCAATAAGTTTAAAAAAATAGAAAGGCAGAATAATAGGAGAAAAACCTTTATTTTTAGAAGGAAAAAATGTTTAAGAGTAGTGTTTGTCTGAATTGTCATAAATTATTAAAGTAACCCAAAGGAATGATAACTAAATTACATATGTGTGACTCTTGCTCCAGTTCCATCTCTTACAATTATAGACTACAACAAAGGAAATATTCTGAAAATAATGATCATTTGCACTACCTAGAAATATCTACAAATAAGTATTTTTATATTGAATTATTGTTATTATTGTCTATCTTTGATTGCAATGATAATAACAAACTATGAGTGGCTTTTTTATTAATCTTCTTTCAGGGCACGATGAACAGAAGTATTTTTGAAAGTAATGAAACCTCGCCCACTTGAGCTTTTCTTTTAAAGCATATTAACTAGCAAAATTTCACATTCGAAATGTGTATGCCAGCTCCAAATTGATGACCTGGCCCTACTAAATTCTTCTGGATTTGAGCATCTTAGCAGTTGGTGCATAATTTTTGTAAAATGCTAAATTTTTACAATTTTGTTTTTTTTCAAGATTCAGACACTATGTACTGTCTTAGACTTACTTGCATTACGTCAAAAACAGTCATGTACCCAAACCTTTTCACAGTTGTGAGCTTCCTGTATGAACTTCTATATCCAGTTGGAGCTAAAGACTTACAGTTTTAGAGTTGGTTTTCACGCATGCTTGACAAAGGACATTTTCCAAATGCTAGCTCATTGCACATTGTTGTAGGCTGAATATCTGCACAGAATTAATTAGGAATAAGTATATAGAATTTTAATGTATTAAAAAATAGGGAAAACGGTGTAGAAAACAGTACCAAAAATGTATTGATTATTTGCTATTGTTCATTTCCTAGGCATGCCTGTGAAAAATAACATTGCAGCTTTACGCCAGTCTCCAGGCCAGAATGGCACAAGTTTCCATGGTTGCATCCGTAATCTGTATATCAACAGTGAACTCCAGGACTTCAGAAATGTGCCACTGCAAGTGGGAATTCTGCCAGGTTGTGAGCCTTGTCACAAGAAAGTCTGTGTGCATGGAACATGCCATGCTACCAGCCAGTCAGGCTTTTCCTGTGAGTGTGAAGGAGGATGGACTGGACCCCTCTGTGATCAACAAACTAATGATCCATGTCTCGGAAATAAGTATGTCCTTCCTCAAAACAGAACAATAGTGTAATATGCATACAATTATCCTCTTATGTATATTTTTTCATAAAAGTTCACACTTTCTTTCAACAAGAAACAAAATATACTGAACATGTAAAAGTGAAAACAGCATCCAAATTATAGTGTATTCTTTCCATAAACTTAATGAAAAAGTTCCCTGTTTAGGGGAGAAGATACACACCTCACAGTGTAGTTCTGCCTAAAGCCTTAACATGGGATATGATTGGAGTCTGTGCTCTAACATACTTCTGTACTGGCTTGTTATGTAATGAATTATTGTAATGCAAGTGCAACTATTGGTATGATACTTAACACAAAAATAATTTTAAAGAATTTGCAAATGAAAAAAAAATATTAAAGTGTAGTAAAAACTTGATACAATGGATGTATCTAACAGTTTCATATTTCCACAATACCACATGTTTTGGCTGAAAAATAGATTTCTACCTTTGTGGTAAACTTTTGTTTAAGTGTGTGTGCGCTAATTATTTTTGTAGACTTAAAAGAACGATTTATGTTGGACATTTTATCTATGTTTATAGAGAGGGTCATGTATATATGTGTGTGTATCTATATAGAGATATGAAAGTATTTATATGTATGTGTATTTATCTTTTCGATTTGCTACAGAGACAAGTAAAATTTCTTGGCTCATGATCTCCCAGCACAAGAAGATCAGAAACTTCAGAAGTTCAGTGTACTTCAGGTTGTGTTGGTCATGCACAACAAAGATACCATTCTGTCTACCCTTACCACTGTCCCACTGTCCTTACTGCAGTTTGGCAAATGCCTTTTTTTTTTTTTTTTTTTTTTTTTTTTCTTTTTTCCCAATGGTAAAGTAGTCTGACCTGGACTTTTTTTAGTGGTCTGGCGTACATAGTTTTTGGCTTTTGAGGACCAGTGTCTGAGTTTGCTAGGACATTCTAATAAGGCAAATTTTGACTCCAATATAAAGTTACGTTTAAGTAATCTTTTGACTTAGTGTGTGTTGAGAGTCTGACCTTTTAAAGCTTTATACACTAGTTAGCATGCTTTGTTTACATTGGTTATGGACTATTTCAGTACTATTGGGTTTTGAACTCTTCCCAGAGCCATAGCAGTGAAATTTTGAGGCATATCATTGTAGCACTTCATTGTCTATGAATCTTCTTTCTTACACTGTTCACTTTTACAGTTGCTTAAGAAAGAAAGAAAGAAAGTCACAGCAGGTTAAAAAATATAAATGCATTGTCTATCACATCTATTTTATACCTTGGGAGTCAAAAATAAGGATCTGTACCATTAAGTTCTATAATAAGAGAATCCAGATAATTTCTTTGAAGTATCCTTGAAAAACTACAGAATCACAGAATCATCTAGGTTGGAAGAGACCTCCAAGATCACTTAGTCTAACCTCTGACCTAACACTAACAAGTCCTCCACTAAACCATATCACTAAGCTCAACATCTAAACGTCTTTTAAAGACCTCCAGGGACAGTGAATCGACCACTTCCCTAGGCAGCCCCTTCCAATGCCTCACAACCCTTTCGGTAAAGAAGTTTTTCCTAATATCCAACCTAAAACTCCCCTGGTGCAACTTTAGCCCATTCCCCCTCATCCTGTTGCCAGGCACGTGGGAGAATAGACCAATCCCCACCTCACTACAGCCTCCTTTAATGTACCTGTAGAGAGCAATAAGGTCGTCCCTGAGCCTCCTTTTCTCCAGGCTGAACAACCCCAGCTCCCTGTGCTGCTCCTTGTAAGACTTGTTCTCCAGACCCCTCACCAGCTTTGTTGCCCTTCTCTGGACTCTCTTGGGCACCTCCATGTCCTTCTTGTAGCGAGGGCCCAAAACTGAACACAGTCCTCAAGGTGTGGCCTCACCAGAGCTGAGTACAGGGGGACAATCACTTCCCTAGACCTGCTGGCCATGCTGCTTCTTATACAAGCCAGGATGCTGTTGGCCTTCTTGGCCACCTGAGCACACTGCTGGCTCATATTCAGCTGACTATCTACCAATACTCTCAGGTCCTTCTCTGCCTGGCAGCTTTCCAACCACTCATCTCCCAGCCTGTAGCTCTGCTTGGGGTTATTGCGCCCCAGGTGCAGGATCCGGCACTTGGCCTTGTTGAACTTCATACAGTTGGCCTCAGCCCATCGGTGCAGCCTATCCAGATCCTCCTGCAGAGCCTTCCTACCCTCGGGCAGATCTACATACACACCTATCTTGGTGTCATCTGCAAACTTACTGAGGGTGCACACAATCCACTCATCCAGATCATCAATAAAGATATTAAAGAGGACTGGCCCCAGCAGCGAGCCCTGGGGAACACCACTAGTGACTGGATTATATATATTAGAGTATATATAGATTATATATATATTATAATATATATTAGATTATATATAGATTCTTACAACTATATGCATCTATACCCAAACTGAATACTTCTTGCTGTGAATTACAAAACTTGGCAAGTATCAGAAACATACAATTTGGAATTTCTTTCATGGATGCAATTAAGTGAGCACAATATTAGTATTTTGTTAGCTCTTGCAAGTATTGTTTTTGTTTCAGTTGTATATAGTGCTGTGAGCTTTTAGCAGAAAAAGCCAAACCACAATTCTTTATTTGGAATGAAGGTGGTTTCTGTTCTTTAGCTTCTGCAGAATTTGATTTCTTGATGCACCTATAAATCCTGCCTATCGAATAGGTGTATTTTGTCTGCTTAGTACAATATGATGTTCCACTTTTTCTGAGAAACAAAGTTACTACTATGATCTCTGTTTTGAAAATGTAGGAGATCTTTTAGAGATCCTTGCACACCATAAAAAGCTTAGGACTTTGATTTATTTTACGTAAATCAAGTTGCTTGAGTTAGGAACAAAGTGACCAAAGTTTGCTCGATAGTTGCTAAAGGAAGAAACACATTTCTGAAGAGTAAATTAGAACTCAAGTGGTCTAATCACCTTATGGATAAGCTTGTTTTTCTTCATGAGTGTGTGGGGAGCCTATGGCAATTACAAATCTAACGAGTGCCTGACATAGGTACCTAAAATTAGATAAGCTGAAACTGTGCCTGAGAGTTTGCACTTAGCTTGATGTTCCTTGCAGTACAGTCTGAAGATGAATTTTTTTTTAATGAAATTCTTCAAAGAACAGGTGGAAGCAAAAGTAAAAGATCTGGCATTAGCTAAGATTTAATCATCTTTAAGTCAAGAAGAATTTTACCAAAGATCCTGACACAGATTGCTTTGATATATAAAACAGCCTCCATAGAGTATGACATGATATCAGTGTTGCCTGAGTAGCTTCATAAATCAGATGTCCTGAAAGTGTTGGTTTTGTAAGTGGTGAACAGATCTAATGCTACACATGAGGAAAACTAAATGAAAGCTAGCTGCTTTATGATGCTGTCTAAGCCTTCAGTTTTTAGTTGCTTATCTGAGTCTTGGAATATCAGAACTCAACCACAGGTACAATTTGGAATTTTTTAGGGAACATAATTCATTGAGAATTACACTCTTGCATAATGAGGAACTTGGAGGTGCTTAAACTACTAGTTAAATTTCATATTTGCAGTGTTTAATCCCAAACTCAATATGCAGATGGAGGCTGTGTGTTGCGCCATTTGAATACCTTGTGTTGAGAATGTCTTCCCATACTCTTTTTCCTTCTAGTTAATACCTTGCTAAAGTGCTTGGACACAATAAAGGGTACAGATAGAGAATTGTAATGTAACTATCATTGATGACTGGAACTTGGTGACATTTATAAATTGAAACAGGTTTTTAATAGCTTTTTTAATTCAAGTTTGTCTGACTTAAAATGTTTTGTGGATTCTTTTCAATTTTACCAAAATTCTTACTGTATTAAAGGAGTAGAGTACAAAGGAAAAAGCTTCCAGAAATACTGTTATCTAAAAAATTTAAAAATGAGATGTTCTTACCAGAACTCTTCTTTTACTATGAAATGACATTTTATATATTTTTTTCTTTATCTTCCAAACCAAAACAAAGTATTTTTTTTTAGATTGATTTTTTTTTGTTTTGTTTTGTTTTTGTTTTTGTTTTTTTTCATCCAAAGCTTTTCATTTATTTACTTATTTACGTGGCTGCCAGAAACTGCTAAGGAGTCTGTGGGCTTGGGATCTTACAGTACAGAGAAACATTACAGTGACCATGAGCTTGAGTATCAGGATTGCATTCCTTCCTGCAGAGGAATCTTTGCTGTCTCCTTACAAAACAGTACATAGAAAACTTGTGTGAGGCAGCAGTTAAAGGAAATGACATTATTTCTAGGAAGAAATTTATAGACCTTATGCCACCAAATGAACAAAGGGAAGTGTTATTATTGCAAGTCTTTGGTGATGTTTTCAGAAGATCAGTTTCCCTAATCCTCAGCTTACACCTAGGAACAGGTAATTAGATATCTTTCCTAAGAAACATTGGAAACAATTTGGGAAACTCCACCTCTCTCTGAGAAGTAAGACTAGCTGTGTGTTCCCATACTGTACAATCAGAACTTAAAAGGTGCAGATTAACTGACAGCTTTTTTGTCTAACAACAAATTTGAGCCTGCCACAAATGTTTACAACAGCCCAATGGAGAGGGTAGCTAGTTTAAATCATTTGGGTGAGACCTGATAATATGCAACTTCATCTAGTGTGAGTTTTGACACAAGTACTAGATGAATACTGCCAGCCTTTAGTGAAGACCTGGTTCATACGTTACATGACCATGCCAATGGCAGTCTTCAAAGCAGACTAATACATTTGATGGGGGGGAGGGTGGGTTGGGACACTTGTTCAGCTTTGAAATTGCCATTGCTTGGAAAAGTTTTAGCTAGGAAGTATCTGATCTGCCTTTGTGCTGGGAGCCCCATGTTTCATGAGTGACAATATGCTTTTAGAAATTATAACAGAATTTCAGGTGAGTATCGTTTTCTCTACTTAATTCTAATGGATTACATTTGGGTTTGATCTTGCCATGTTCTTGAAAGCATGCTACAAATTTAGGTAGACAGGAAATGCTGAATTTAATAACTGTGGACTATAAAATTCTTCCATAACACATCTACAGCGGTTGTTTTCTGGTGAGACAGAGTTCTGTACTGCAGCTTGTTTTGTGTACCAATTATAAGAAGCTTATAAACCACTTCACTGCATCTCACTGAAAAAGTCCATTAGAAAAAAAAAAAAGCAATTTCTTCTGAGTACAGTCCAAAGTATTTGTAGTTAATGTTGCTTAGCCTGAACTTTGATGAATAATTTATTTTTATTCTCTTGGGCTTGTTTCCCCTGTAGATGTGTGCATGGTACCTGCTTGCCAATCAATGCATTTTCATACAGTTGTAAATGCCTGCAGGGACATGGGGGAGTCCTCTGTGATGAAGACGAAATGCTGTTTAACCCCTGCCAATCCATCAGGTGTAAACATGGCAAATGCAGGCTTTCAGGACTTGGGAAACCATATTGCGAATGCAGCAGCGGATACACGGGGGACAGCTGTGATAAAGGTAAAAATAATAATAATTTAAAAATCATGTTATTGTTCTGGTCTTAGAAAAAAAGGTTTGTTTTATTAAAACATGAACAGTCAACAACATTACCAACTTTTTTTTTCCCCCACAATGCACACATTTGTTGCTTTTTTTTTGACCATAAGACTTTATCTCAGTGAGAGAAAAATCAAACTTTTCCCATGAATTTATTTACGTTTTGAAGATTTTTCATCAAATGTTTTTCTGTGAAAACTTTTTTTTTTGCCTTTATTCAGAAACTCATTTTTACTATATTTAACTACTACCTTTTACCTGCTGTATCTTTCTGTATTTATTGTTTTTCTGCCTTCTGCAACTGAGAAGCCAAATCCAATGATTCTGCTCCTAGTTTTATCACAAACTCTACTTTTGACCTCTCAGCTTCAACTGATTTATCACAGCGAATTATGCAGGTGAGATGGATGAAAACAGGATGACTTTTCCCCCTACCTTTTTCTTTTTCCTTTGTCTATCAAAGCTCTCCCTCTCCCTCTTTCCCTTACCCCAGATGGCATTTATTTTGTATTGTACATAGATCTGAATAGAAGAGAGGAAAATGGTTGTAGAACTTTAAACAGATGTCTCATTTTTAGCTGGTTTTATACCTCAGTAATTTATGAAGTTAGTGGAATGTAACTTGTATTAAATAACAGATTGAATAATATTAAACTCCAGGTCTAATAAATTAAATTGCATGCTCTCTGAAACATTTCCCTATGGTAAATAGAACCAGCTGCTAGCAATGTAGGAACAGAAGATGTGTATTTTTATAAAAGAGGAAAAGATTTAAGCTTCCAATTTTCTTGTCATTGTAATAGCTTTGTATTTATGGTTTACATATACATAATATAAACTTTACTGAAAATAGGAGGTATAGGAAATAAAACTCAGCATTAATCAAATTATGTTTGATAGAACCACTAGTTCCCATTATGAAGCCTGAGTCAAACTTTAAAATATCAATCCGATCCACAATTAGAAACACAGCATCTTCTTTAGCAATCCCAACCCTTCTGTGACCTGTATCTCAAAAGCGTATCTCTTATTTTAAATGTTGTTTTCTGCAGAAATCTCTTGTCGAGGGGAACGAATCCGAGATTACTACCAAAAGCAGCAAGGGTATGCTGCGTGCCAGACGACCAAGAAGGTATCGAGACTAGAATGTAAAGGAGGATGTTCATCCGGGCAGTGCTGTGGACCACTAAGGAGCAAGAGACGGAAATACTCTTTTGAATGCACTGATGGGTCGTCATTTGTGGATGAGGTTGAGAAAGTGGTGAAGTGTGGCTGTACAAATTGTCCCTCCTAAGTGTCCCTGTCACACTTGTCTTTTGAAAATGTTGTATACTTATTGACCATGTCGGACTAATTAATGCTTCATAGTGGAAATATTTGAAATATATTGTAAATTACAGAACAGACTTATTTTTATTATGAGAATAAAGACTTTTTCTTCATTTGAAAAAAGATTCAAGTGCTTGAACTGAGACTTCTCATAACCAAGAGGATCTCTGAAGGAAAAAAATAAAAAGACCTGGTAACGTTGCAACAGTGATGGGAAACTTAACTGCTTTTAACACGGATTCTTCTTTATAACATGCTGAAGATACACTGACACTATACATATTGACTTTCAACTTAACATCTCAGAGATGAAATGTTGGCCAGAACATGAGGCTTTTTTTTTTTTTCACTTTCGTATCAGTATATTTTGTCTTGACAAATCATACCAATCACTTACCTATGGATGAGGATGCATTATGAGTGAAAAGAATCACATTATACAGAAATAACAATTGTATGAAATACATTTTATCTTTGGTATTATTAAGCATCTTGAGAAGATGGGGTCCCATTTAGTGGATGGGAAATGGGAGATACGAGAATATACTATAATCCTGCAATCTCCTGATGATGTATACTTTTATGTCAGCATGTTAGCAAAAGAAGCATACAAAAAGTGTTTATCTGCCCTTTTCCAGTATTATTTTTTTTGTAATATAAATGTTTGGGGGATGATAAAAATAGATTATTGATGGATAAATTAGTAATAATATGGATTCCTGTTTCTATGAGTTCTAAAACAACTCTATACAGTATTCAGTTTCATTGAGAAATATTTATTGTATCAAAGTACATTGTACTTAACCCTTTTAGGCCATCCCTTTTACTGTTTTTCAATGCTTTAATATATATTAATTTATATTTGTCCCAGTATTTTTGTATTTTTTTTTTAAGAAAATGACTTAAAAATCAGGATTTTTTGCAATAGAACTAACGTAGCATGTCGTCTTGGGGTAAATGTTTTCAGTCTGCTTTTTCCTCCCTTTCCCCTTTCCTTTTTCTTTCTCCCTTAGAATCTGACCACTTGGTGTCACTGAATCTGAAAGTGATGACAATCTGCAGTTTTCACGTACCGCAGATAATCAGGACACCTTCCAAGAACCTGTAATGTACGACAGAAGATGTCTTTACACTAGATGGCAATTGTAGAGAAGTTAATTTTCCCTATATACAGTACTTACAGAAAATAAGATGGAGTGTAGAAAATGGCATTAGAAAGTAGACCTTTATAAATTAATATTCCCATGAAGCTCTTTACCTTTTTTTGAAAGAAAGAAAGAAAGAAAGAAAGAAAGAAAGAAAGAAAGAAAGAAGGCTGTGTGATCAAGAACTGTGACTTTCCCCAAATAATAAAAACTACTTTACTGCCCTAATGTTCCCCATGTTAACATGTTGCTGCTAAATTATAATGTAGATTTGGTAATCATTAATAGTGGGTTGTGTTCTTCTCTCAGTAAAACCCAGGGTACCCTGTAAAAATGCAGATGTTTTTTCAATTTTATTTTATTTTATTATTTCTTTTTTTACAAAAAAAAAGAAAAAAGTTAGATGTACATGTGTAATGCAGTGTGCTTTGTCTTATTTGGACTGATATCAGTAATGCTACTGATGTTTGTAAATTAAACAGATATTTACTTCACTAACAGCTTTTATTTGTATTCTTCTAAGAAGTTTAAGTTGTCTAACAGCCCTTAATTGAACACATGTAGTTGCAAAGAATCTTTGGTAAAGGAAAAAAAAAAAAAAAAAAAAAAAAAGAATAAAACCCAACCCTACTTCTAGTGTACTCATTGCTTCAAATCTGAAGAAGGAATTACTTTGGGATTATTACACCTACAAGCAGGAATGTCTGCGAATGTCAGTTCCTTATGAACACAGCTGAACTCATAGCAAAATTAATAAAAGACATATAAATAAAGTGCACTGCATGAAAAGACAAATTAAGTCTATCCTAACATTTTAATGGTTATACATATGGCAATTTGAGAGTTGTTTTAGCAAGTAGCTTGCTTCTTCAGAGAGCTTCACGTTCACTAATCTTGGGCAAAATATTTTAAATTTCAGCAATTGGATGGGATGATGCCTAAACAGATTTCACTCCTGTAATATAATTTTTGCATATACTTCTGTATTTATTTTACTCATTCTACCTTAGAAATTGTCTCAATCTCTAATGAAACAGCTTTTGGCATGAGGCCTTCTTTCTTGATCCTTAGATTCGAAATAGTCTTCTGTAACTTTTAAAAGCTTTGAGGAAAAAGTAGACATTTTTGCAAACTACTACTTACGTAGCATTCTTGAATGAACAGGATTATATTTTCTGGGTACAATTAAAATGCCTTATATACCAAGTATATACCATGTATATATGCCAACATTCCAAGTATATGGAGCCCAACTGCTTTCTGTCCTCATACAGAGAAATGAACTTTCATTTTCAAGCAATACTAGCAGATGCTGATCCTAAGTCCATCAAGACCCTAAGCAGAACCAAACAAGAACCTAAAATTTAATTTCAAAACAAACAAAAGCTTTTGGCAACTAACAGTACCCCTCTGGAGGATATAAGGCACATCCAACTGTGGGTCTGTTCACCTTAGAAACCTGAGCATCCCTGCATTTTCACACCACTGAAAGTCCTTAAGAATCTACAAGGTGTTCTGCTGTGTACGACACAATACAGCTTCATAATTTCTCAGTGGAATGGGTCATCCTGACCCCTGATACCTAAATCAGATTTTGTGTAACATTGCTGTAAAACTGGGCTGCCTTGTACTAATATTCCTTGAAAGGGAACTGGGAGTGTGAGGGAACTGTAGCTTTAGGCATAGCTAACACAGTAGAAAATTAATTTAGTTCAATAGATAGATAATCAATTTTAGTTTAGCTGTAAGCACATAACTAAGGGAGGAGATACGGGGCTTTTAACACAGTGTTCAGGGGTGAAGTTTCCCTCCTAAATTCTGTGGCCTGGCATAGGAATTACTCACATAAATCCTGCTTTTAATGTATTGAATAAATGGGATTGGATCTGAAGGCTAGGACTCAGTACAGTGACGAAGTTCCTCACTGTCAGTTAATACAAATTCTTTTTTGCATTAGAAACCAAAAAATAAAATAAAATAAAATAAAATGAAATGAAATGAAATGAAATGAAATGAAATGAAACGAAATGAAACGAAACAAAACGAAACGAAACTTACAGATTCCATCCTTTTCTGCCAATGTTCTTAAAAGCTATAAAAGCAAAAGCACATGGGTACTACTTAATTATTACTGGCTCATGCACTGCTCCCACTGTCATTTCAAATGATAAAAATGGACATGGAAAAATGACCATTCTCCTTGAATGAAAAAGTAACAAAAGACATTGCTATTTTGTTAATGATGTTGAAGTCAGTTCTGAACAGGAACTGTCATACATAGAAGCAGATCCTGCAGCCTGTACTTAAGTTGCTGGGGAAGACAGATATGAGTGATAGCAATGCTGTTTTAGGAAAACCAGTGGTGAGCTCTGAATAAACTCTTTAAGAGAGAGAATTTATTTTCTAGCCTGTACTGAAACAAGTTTGCCATGTATTGAGAAGTACTTTTTATTGCTATATGGAGGGACCATAAAGCTTAGTATTACAAGAATCGTTGTAAAGCGATGGGGCTCTATGTAGGTGCTACCGTCAGTATGACGTTCATATGATGTTATGATATTTGCCTGGAAAGACCAGAATACAGAGGTTTTGTAGAAGACAACAAATCTGACAGACCTGATGATCCATCATGTTAGTTTTGATGAGATGAGTGATGATTAAGAGATGAGGGGGAGAGTGGCACATTTTGGAAAGGAGCTTCTTGTTGAGAAGAGTAAGCGCAGAAGTTTTGGAAAAGCATCAATGATGTTAGAGGCTGTTTGCTTTGAAGCTCTAGATTTGGGGGGCTTTATCTGTCACTGCTTGAAACATATGTACTTAAAAGAAACCTCTTTACAGTTGTGAAAAGCTCATACGTGTTCTTTCTATCTTGAGTTAACCATGTTTGAGGAAAACCGTCTTTTTGAAGCAATTCAAAATCACATCTTTTGGTTCTTTCTCCTTTAGAAGCCAGCACTATCCTCTCAGTAGCTCATCAGGCATGCAAATGTCTTGTGCTTCAGCTACCCCACCTTACAGTGGAGAGCCTGGCACATAATTTCAGTTCCCATAAAGTGAAATTCCCCAGCTGAGCCATTCAGGATTCTTGGCTTTTAGAAGAAATATTTATGCACTGAGCTGGTATCTCCAATCTATTTAAGATTCCTGGAGTGGAAATCAGAAAATTGCTGGTAGTTGTGACTATGTAGGGGCTGTCAGGAGTAAAGTAAAAGTGAAGTGTTTGCCTGCATGCCTGGAGAGCCTGGCTCATCCTGGAGAGCCTACTGTTTTACTGTGCTCTTTATGTATTGTGTTCCTGGGAGAGCGGAAAGTACTCGTGCTCATCCTTTCAGAAATGTCTGAGAGTAGAGGGATTTTGTGTCCTTTTGCAAATAAATGGTCTAGGCTGGAAATTACAGGCCTCTTTGGCTCTCAGCCAGGTTAAACTATGTATGTATACCTTAACATCAACCATCATCTTGGACACCAACAGCTCCTGATGTTTACAAAAAAGAAAAAAAAGAAAAAAAAAAAAAAAGAAAAAAAAAAAAAGTGAATAAATCTTGCTCTCAGCTTAATAAAACACAGATGGGAAAAGCAAACCAAACAGAGAGTTAACAGCTCTATTCACTAGTCTCCTGGGCTTCATGAGATTAAATCAGAGTTGGAGGGTATGTTCCTGCTGCTGCTGTTCTGGCCAGTGTCCGTAGGGGTGATGGCCAGCAAAGGAGAAGTGCTCTGTCAGTGCTGCGTGTCATTTGTCAAGCTGAGAAAAAACAGTCATCTCACTGAACAGCAAGACTTCTGGCTATCCACAGTCCCAGCAAATATGCTCCAGCTCTGCAGCATGACACCCATGCTGCAGGAATTCTGCTCAGCCATGGGAACAGACTTTCAAACTGCCTCCCATATCCACAGCTTAATTTCAAAATGTTGATCTTACTAATGCTTTCTGGTCTTTACAACCCCTTGCTTTTATTTCACTCCCATTCAGAGGTAAACCACTTTGGCTCTAAACATCAAGCCTCAGTACCCTCAATAGCTGCCCTATACCACACTACATACATACTGGAGATTAAGAGTTACGTTTTGTTCCTTTTTTAGGTATTTGTTAACATTTGTAGAGGGATCAGAAGACTTGCCTTAAAGGAGGGAGACAGGTTACACATCTAGCCACAGAGATCAGACATATTCATGTCTTTTATTTGGAAAACATTACATTGCCTCCCATGGAACAGTCTGACATGCATAAATGATATAAGCTTACATGTTTTATGGTTTTATAGACCCAGAACAGGGGAATTGTTATCTGTTTTTGTCTGTTAGAACTTGTTTTTTTTTTTAATTCCTTTTAGGATACTTTCCATATCACAAGAGACAAGTAGAGATACAATTAATGTGCCTGGGTTTCTTACTCTGTCATTAAAATTCTATAAAAAGGTCCAGTAGCCTTATTCCTGCACATTTTTTCTTCTTTCTCATAGTTTTTCACATTCTGGACTTCAGTCTGTTGTTTCTGTATGATGGCCTATTTATCCACTTTGGTGAATTTCCAGAGCAGATTTAATCCTTCTGAACACAGGGAAAGGATACCTTTTTTTTTTTTTTTTTTTTTTTTTTTTTTTTTTTTTTTTTTTTTTTTTCCTGCAGCTGTGCCTAAAATATCTCACAGCACATCTTTAGAAGCATGTTTTCTTTCAAAGTCCTCTGAGAATAGGTTAACTTGAACTGTTTTGTTGAACTGCAAATTTGTTTTTTTTTTTTTTCTTTCCTTCTGATTAACTTTATTTATTTAATCACATTTCTGTGTTTCTGCTATGGTAACAGCAATAAGAGCAATACCATCTGACCTGTGCAGTAGAAGTTGCTTACTGTTTTGAAACAGCAAGTTTAGAGTTTGAAGTTTTCTGTTCTCTCTTGTTCTCTCACTTTTGACTGGATCTCCTTCCCTATCACTTCACCCATTTTTGTGAAGTTTTACAGTTATTTTCTAGAAGAAAGATAAGGACAAGAGTAAGTGTCAACAGTAAATAAAGTTGCCTGCAGAAATCACATTGATCAAACAAAACGAAAGAGCAACAAAAATTTGTAACCTCACAGAAGAATTGGAGGTAGTTATTCATTTGTTGTTGCCTTCTTTTTTGCTGCACAAACTGTTACATGATTATTGAACAATGCTAAGAAGCAGCCTCACAGGTACACCCATTGAAATAAATTAATGCAGCAAAGAAGTACTTTGGGGAATTATTGTTTTGTATTTTTTTCTTTCTAAAGGTAAAAGTAGAAATGCAAAAGTGGCACTGCTATCATTAGCAGTGGAGCACAGGAGAGGAAGCTGAGATGAAGTACTTCAGCTGCCATGAATACAGACATGAGAAAGCAAATAAAGAATACGATCCTGTAAAAAGATAAATACAAGTATTACAAGTCTGTCAGTCAATGACCATTTTCCCTCCTTGGACACTGAGGGGGAAAAAAGAAAAAATAAATAAATAAATAAATAAAAATTTGATTTTCCAGTAAGAAGAAGGCAGGAATTAATTTTAGCCAGTATACCCATAATGAAAAAACTGAACCAACTGATCATTCACTGAGTGGTAAATTTATTTCTAAAAAGCAGAGATTATGAAACGACAGACTTGATAGTATATGGGTTTGTAAATCACAGAATCACAGAATTTTCTAGGTTGGAAGAGACCTCAAGGTCATCGAGTCCAACCTCCAACCTAACGCTAACAGCCCTCCACTAAACCATATCCCTAAGCTCTACATCTAAACGTCTTTTGAAGACTTCCAAGGATGGTGACTCCACCACTTCCCTGGGCAGCCTGTTCCAGTGCCTCACAACCCTTTCAGTGAAGAAGTTCTTCCTAACATCTAGCCTAAAACTCCCCTGGCTCAACTTAAACCCATTCCCCCTCGTCCTGTCACCAGGCACGTGGGAGAACAGGCCAACCCCCACCTCGCTACAGCCTCCCTTGAGGTACCTAAAAAGAGCGATAAGGTCGCCCCTGAGCCTCCTCTTCTCCAGGCTGAACAAGCCCAGCTCCCTCAGCCGCTCCTCGTAGGACTTGTTCTCCAGGCCCCTCACCAGCTTCGTCGCCCTTCTCTGCACCCGCTCAAGCACCTCGATGTCCTTCTTGTAGCGAGGGGCCCAAAACTGAACACAGTACTCGAGGTGCGGCCTCACCAGAGCTGAGTACAGGGGGACGATCACCTCCCTAGCCCTGCTGGTCACGCTGTTCCTAATACAAGCCAGGATGCCGTTGGCCTTCTTGGCCACCTGAGCACACTGCTGGCTCATATTCAGCCAACTATCCACCATCACTCCCAGGTCCTTCTCTGCCTGGCAGCTTTCCAACCATTCCTCTCCCAGCCTGTAGCTCTGCTTGGGGTTATTGCGCCCCAGGTGCAGGACCCGGCACTTGGCCTTGTTAAACTTCATGCAGTTGGCCTCAGCCCATCGGTCCAGCCTATCCAGATCCTCCTGCAGAGCTTTCCTACCCTCAAGCAGATCGACACATGCACCTAACTTGGTGTCATCTGCGAACTTACTGAGGGTGCACTCGATGCCCTCGTCCAGATCATCGATGAAGATATTAAAGAGGACCGGCCCCAGCACCGAGCCCTGGGGGACGCCACTAGTGACTGGCCTCCAACTGGACTTGGCTCCATTTACCACGACTCTTTGGGCCCGGCTATCCAGCCAGTTTCTAACCCAACAAAGCGTGCGCCAGTCCAAGCCAAGAGCAGCCAGTTTCTTGAGGAGAATGCTGTGGGAGACGGTGTCAAAAGCCTTGCTGAAGTCAAGGTAGACCACATCCACAGCCTTTCCCTCATCCACCCAGCGCGTCACTCTGTCATAGAAGGAGATCAGGTTCGTCAGGCATGACCTGCCTTTCATAAAGCCATGCTGACTGGGCCTGATCGCCTGCTTCCCCTTGTAAAGATGGGTTCAAATGATTATGACCAAGAATTGCTGCTGAGACTTGGAGGAAAGCTGAAGATGGAAGAACCGATAATTTCCTCAAGAAGACTCTGTGTGCCCAGGGCTAGAGAAAGAACCAAGAGTTACTCAATTCTAGTATATCTCATGCAAAATAAAAGATTCAATGTTATTTCAGATACAAATATAAAGTAATGAGAAACTGCAAAGCACCTTGAAAAACAAGGCTTGTAAACTCACGGTTGGTCAAAATGCTGCTCATCATCTGCAGCCACAAACCACAGACCAACCCTTGGTGTTCTCTCCTTCTCTGGGCTCTCTGTTTCCCTCCCCTTTCCACCTAGCCCAGGCTCTCCCATCCCTGTACAGGATCCCTGGACAGGACTGTGCCTCCCATTCCCATGGCCCACAGGGAGTCACTTCTTCCTGCCCTCTGCATCAAGATCTGCACCTATGCTCACTGAAAACTGGAAGCATCTGGTAGAGGCAAAATGGCATCCTAGTGATGGGAAGAACACGGATATTTGAGCATTTAAAAAACAGGTATTATTAACTGTTACAGCAATGTGCTAGTAGCAATCAGCAGCAATGGTGGCTGACAAGTTTAAGTAGTAAAACTCTTGCTTGTTATGTGACACAAAGAATGAGACCTTGTTTTCAGCCTGGGAAGAGGGCATAACTTCAGGTTAATTGATAGCAAGGAGAAAGAGACCTAGACCTAACTGAAAACCTACATAGCAATTGTACTCAAAAGCTAAAAACTTAAAAAAAAAAAATAAAATAAAATAAAAAAAGGACCCAGTTATTTTGACCAAGAGAACAATCAAATAGGTAAAGTATGAGTGCCTGGGAAAGATATGTCATAAGGATAATAAAAAGGAACCAGCTCTGGTTCAATATGAAATTGCTGGGTACTGAACACACAAGGGAATTAACTGCTGCAATTGTTCTTTGGGAAACAAATACAGCCATATGCTCTCAAAATTTTGAAGAAAGGACAATTACAGCCCCAACAGTAGTGACCAGTCAGAAGTCCTTCTGTTTAGGAATAAGTTCTAGCAGCAGTGGCCTCAGCCCATTTGTGTTTCACATGGTCCTGAATACGCTTGTTAAATGCAGAAAAATAAGGGTATGACTATAGAGAAGAAAATACTGGAGTTTTAAGAAATCTAGGGCCAGATTCACTGTAGGCTCAAGCTGTTTCATGCTGTTTCAGTGATGCAAAGCAGCTGTAAACCCAACTTAGCTGGCCTGAAGCCACCAAAACTTCTATCTGCTAGAAAAATGAATCAATGGTTTCAGTGCACAAAACCTGGTTTGGGGACAGTGGTCCAAGTCCTCCACTGTGTTGCCCAAAGAAGCCATAGCATGCATTACTTCAGAAAAAAAAACCTTTGTGCTATTTTGTGCATGTGGATGCTCTGCCCTTCTTCCCCATGTAAGCACTGCTTGGGGTTTGTGGGAAAGGGGCTCGCTTTTCATCACTGCTTTTCAGGCTCCAGAGGAGTGAAGAGATTTGGCAATTCCTCTTCAGCAGCGGCAGTCAAAAATGAAAGACAGGAGGTCTTTAACCAAAAATAAATAAATAAATAAATAAATACAAATAAAAAAATAAAGTGAGTACTATTGTAGTAAAACTGCTTCTAGTGAAGTCATTTCTTTAGTACTCACTTTTTAAGACTCACTTAATTGTGGCTCCATAATAAAGGATTATGGAAAACAGATTCTTCTTGTAAAGTCTTTTCTTTAGTGTGTGTGTATATATGCATAAATAAGGGTAGAAAGCACATAGTTTTTTCTTTGTTTCTCTCTTTCTTTTTCCGGCTGTGAACTTATGCTCTTAGTTCTCCTGAGCAGTTCTGAACAACAGCAGGTATAATTAAGAATTCAAGGTAGCTGGCAGCGAGGACATTTTAAACTAATCTATCTTGACTTTGCAATCTATGCATTTTAAATGCAGCATTTCTGTGTGGAACATGCTGTGGTTCACAAGGGTACAGCATATCTATTTTAGTCACATGCATGCACCGAAATAGCTGTGTGCACATGGAGATCAATCTTTCTTCTTTGTTGTTTTTGTTTTTAGCCAAATTAGGGGATCAAAGCCATGTAAACCCTTTTGTAATGAAACTTGAAGCCACTTGTAATGAAACCAGATAGTTTTTCCTTTCTGATCTAAAGTCTTTCCTGTTTTCAGGCATTACTATAAACCTACATCTTGGACCAGTCTGTAACTTGGTCCAGCTTGGATTAGATTTGCAAACAGTTTGATGAATCTTGGATGATTTATAGCTTGAGGTAGAAAGAAAACAAACACTAGAATCTAAAGTTTGGTCTGCTTTAGGCTCAAAATAAGCGTAACCTCCCCCTGACTCCTTTTGGATTTTTGTATCTTTTCAAATCCTGAAAGGAAGGAACCCCACTGAATCTTAAATCCAGCACTAAAGAGGTACTGCAGAGGCAAATGTTAAAATAAATTCCATGAATATCCTTTTTCTTTTTTTTTTTTTTTTTTTTTTTTTTTTTTTTTTTTTTCTGGGAAATTTCGATTTAGACTTAAATGAAGAATTTGTACAGAGGAAGATTAGGGAAAACAGGTTCTTCCTTAGTACCAGGAGCTGAATGTGCTCTTCTTTGTTCAAAAGAGTGTATCTATCAAAGAGCACTTTATTCATGCCATCCACAAACTTCTTCATTCTCTTTTAATTCAGCTTTAAAGGAAGATAAACATCAGCAGGGAGCTGTTTAGTTAAAGGAAGTGTAACATTCAGAAAAATCAATACAGATTTGCAAAGAGAGTGTGGCTTAAACTTAGCATGAAAATAATGTGATTTATAGCAGCAACAAGGGTTCCCATTTCCTGTTTACTTTTAAGTGTAGAGAGTCAAGATGCAAGATATGCCTTCAGGGAATAAGAGTATGTCTATGAAGAATATCTTCCACTATCATTCAATAAAGTGGATGTTTTTTCAAAAATGCTTATTTACTTGTTCAAATAAATCAATAGGGCATGGGTTTTCCTTGTGAAATCATGATGGTTCTTGATATTTCTAGGTGCTACCAGTGCACGAACCAGGTGACAGTCTTAAGGCTGGGCCAGGTCAGATTAGCTTTTAGCATCAGCATGTAGAAAGAGAACAAGCCAATCCCCCAAGAAACAGTCATGCAAAATATGCCTGGAGCTAAATCTGAGTAAGCAGATTTTCGTTCCATTGGACCAGTGTGGGTGACAGTCCGTCCCACTTCAGGGAGAAGCTCAAACAAGGAGCTGATCAAAGTAAGCTGTTTGTGTAGTCCAGTATTTGGCCAGCAGGAATGGAGTCTTGAGATACTTTAATTTTCCATATAATTAGGAAATAGTAATTTCAACAATCTCAGATCTAAAAGAACATAAAACTGAAGGTATCTCTGATTTTTCTTTATCTCTGATAAAAAGTTTTGCCTGTATCAATAAGACTGCAGAAGTGTGGCCCTACAAGCCTGAAACTACAGCTTGTTCATTGTCAAACTTCAATTCCTGGGCTAAAAAGATTTTGATCTTCTTCACATAATAGTATACTCAGTATTTAAATTTTATTTCTTTTTTAAAGGCATCCTAAACAAGAGATCAGTGTTCATGTTCCAGGAGGTCACGCTTGCTATTATTATCAGAAGTGGGTACTTTCAAAGGATATATGGACAGTTAAGGCTCAGCAAACCAACCATGAAATCTATCCACACCTTGTGTAAGGTCAATCACACTAAAATCCATTTAGCCACCCTTTAAAATACACAGGAATTCTTTAATTCAATCTAGATCAAAATGTTGTTTTCCTCTATCTGAGGGATGAAAATTTATCTAACAGATTCAGAAAAAATCTACATAATTATCCTGGCTGGATGTGAAGTTTCCTTCGATCTTTGATCTATAATGTAGTAATGTGTCAGCTCAACCAAAGTAGTTTTATGTGCAGGAAATAAGACAAGTTGAGTAGCTTCATGGTTAATTGATTAAAAGGTTCTAAAGAAGGTGCAAGATCAAAGAGCAACTTAATGGTTTTATGTTACTCTAGAGAACTGTCGGTCCACTTGCCTGACAAGACTGACCTTGGGCAATGAAGTAACAGGCAATTAAAAAAAAATGCAAAACTAAAACACAGATCATATTTATCTAGTTCAGCATCCTTATTTCCTTTAACAGGTTATAGATGGCATAGCCCAGTGCACCGAGACAAGTAGCATTTTGTTATCCTTTTACACTATACAGTCAAAATACTGAGTACAGAAAATTGACTGTTGCCTATCCCTGCCCTGAAGAGAAAAAAAAAAAAAAAAGGCAAAAAGGCACAGCATGCCATGTAGTTGGCTAAAAGCACATGAAAGCAAACAAACAATAAACAGCAGCTGAAGGGTAGTTCTTTGTAGACTCCTTGGTTTGTGGAATCAAGTTCCCTTAACCATCTTCACTGACATTGGGAACTGATGACGCCCCTTACTTTAAAGGCTCATTCTGAGAATTGTAGTAAGAAACAGGAGCTGCTCTAAAGTTTGCAATAAAGGAATAATATTAAAAAAAAAAAAAAAAAAAAAGGAAAGAAGGAAAGGAAAAACGCGTTAATACATTGAGTCTTAAAGAATTCAATAAGGCTATTCTCTAAATGGCACTTTAAAACACCAATGCTTTCTGGTTAGGCTGTCATCACTAGAGTCATTCAAGACTCTCACGAGTACAGTTTAGTTTATGTCTTCTGAAAACGAGCGTTATACATATACAGAGACAAAAGAGAAGTACTGGGAATATTATGCAATGAAAGGAAAGAACTTCATACAGTGACACTTTTGGAGCAGCACCAGGACCTGAAACAAAAATTTTCTGAGTCCCGATTTAGCGTGGCATTTTGTACCCACAACCAGTTATTTTGCTTTATTTGAACAATTAAGACAATCAGCTAGGGCACCAGGACTAAGACTGGTGCAAGACTGAGTCTGACACTCAAATCTACTAATAACTGCAGTGCTATGGCTTATGGAATACAATATTCCAGGTGCTTACAGCACCTCCATCCCCCTTTTCTGCTGCAATGACTTCACAAGCCAAATGCAAAATTAAATTAAAGAAAAAAAATCACATATTTTTCCTGCTTTGCATTAATCCAGTTCTCATCAAAACCAAAGTGCTGTTACACATTTTCCATGTGTTTTTTAATGTTGCAATGGATGCTCTTGCCCCTCACCAGCCAATTCTCAGCTCATTACTGTGAAGTCTGGCTTCTTCCCCCCTCCTGTAAGCCATAGTTTCTGCCTTAGCAAGGAATTCCTTTGTCTAGGTTATGTTATCTCTCTCATTAGGAGATCCTGGCCATATGACAGGAGGTATCACAAGAGGCCCATCACCTAGATCAAAAATACAAAGGCATCAAGTCTCAATGAAACTTTCCTCAAGGGAAAGCTATTCTTTTAGAGGTATCTAGCAAAATGAGCTAATGCAAACAGAAATAGACGGTCACAGAAAATGTCACAAGACATAGCCGCTTGGGAAGACCCCTCTCATCTGTTGATTATAAATCAATTAACGCAGCTGGTGTTGATGGCACTGTAGTATGCTTTACCATTAATGTCCTCTATTTACATGAACATGACATTCAGGTCAAGGATGTAAAAGTTCCCTGTTGTTCTATTTACTTAAAACAAACAAACAAAACCCTACTACTGCTCCTGCTGGCCTGCTTTGCTCCAGGAAGAAGAATACCCATCTTGAGCTGACCAGCTGACAGCTCTGCTAAGTGCCTGATAAGCTGCCTTTCCTGGGTCACCACAGAGTGGGAATTTCTGAGCTGTGTAATGGGATTAGCTTTCCCACACCATTCCCGGAGAGCCCATTGTTGAAAAGGAATAGTTTTATTCATGGCAACAAGTCAAACACAAACTCTTGGCAATCAAATTAAGAAAAAAAAAAAAAAAAAAAAAAAAACAAACAAATGGAGAATGGAGTTTTGGCAGAATTTGGGATTGCCCTCTTGGAAGTTTCTTTGTAAGCTGATGGAGAAGTTGAATGATCTGGAACGGACCACTACATTTACAAAGGAGCTAAAGAATAACTCTTCATAGAATTGCCTTTTGTTTCCATAAAAGATATTTCATTACTGCAAAGCCCTTTCCTTCAAAAAGGTCCTAAAAAAAAAAACACAATCCCAACCCAGCAGCATATCTTTGGGATGGGTTAAAATACTATTAGACTTTTAGGGGAAGAACCTTGAATTAGTTATTTTATAATTTTGTAAATACAAGCGCCAGAGAATTGTTGTGATTTAAGGATATAATAATTTTCAATGCACAAATTCCCTTTATTGGAGTATAAATGGTGCCTTGAGGGCACATAAAAGCACTGAACTGGGTCTGGCAGAATCAGTTTTATTGTATTCTACTGTGCAGAAACAATTACTTCAGTAAAAATTGTCATATGCCATTTTTCAGGCTGATCAAGTTCAGTCTTAATATTGTAAACTATTTTGTAGTTGAGAGGTAGATCCAAAGGTTTCCTCTAGCCATGAACTTTTTTGTTCTCATGCAAACTTTTATAATCAGACTTCCAGTCTGAGCACTTTTCACAATCCTATTCTATTCTCAAGTTCCATTCTCCAAATTTGTATGCTCCAAATTGGTCTGCTTCAGCACAGAAAAAAAACACTGGAACTCGTACTTCCTATTTTGTTCTCCTAAATCTTTAATGGATCTACTGTGTTTCCAATGTGCTATTATCAATAGGTTGCCATACAGGATTTGATCATAGAATCATAGAATCAATCATGAATCATAGAATGGCTTAGGTCGGAAGGGACCTCAGGGATCACCTAGTTCCAACCTCCTGCTATAGGCAGGGATGCCACCCACTAGATCAGGTTGCTCAGGGCTTCATCTAACCTGGTCTATTTCTCATAATAAATCTGTGGCCATCTACATAGTAAAAAAGCACAGGCATGTGCTTTTTGTACCTTAGGCTTTTTCAGCCTGGTGAACCTTTCACACTTTGTTGAGTGATTATGGTATCTTCAGACATCACATTTTTTCTTTCTGCATCTACCAAGCACCTAGGAAAATAGGCAGGACATTGTGCAGAGACTCAGAAACTTCACAAACTAAGCCCAGCTGAGAAGTGGTCTGAATTGTGCTGAGGTAGAGCTGTATTAATGCAAATAGGCTGCTTTGGGGACAAGCCCCAAGCTCGCTGAAAAGAGCTAGGTTATGTTGTATAGATACATCAGCTCAGCTGGAACTAATTTGGGAATCCCTCATCACCACATAATGTGATTTTAAGTCTGAAATATTCCAGGGTCTTACAATAAATAAATAAATAAATAAATAAATAATAAAAAAAAAAAACAACCTCCTACTATAAAAACTGTTGATCTTTCAGATTGCAGAGAGCATTTCTCCTGCCTGCAGCCACCACACCAAGACTTGGAGAAATGTGCTGCTGAGATGGAGTTAACAAGCCTAGACAGACCTTGAGGCGAGCTAATGGAACTCTTATGGCTTCTTCCTGCCTTCATGGAGCTATGCAGATTTCTTGCCATCATTTTCCCCATCATTCCAGGTCCAGGAGTACAGAGTTGAGCAGCAGGCTGACACAACTCCACAGGCCTCATTGGCACCACAGCCCCTGCTCCGCATGGGTTAGACACAGTGTTGCTGGACCACCATGGGCTCTGGGAGCAGAGCTGCAAGAGTACCTGCCCCATACACTGAACTTGTCAAAGCAGTGGACTTATCGTTTTGTTTTTTCCTCTTGACAAGTGCCTGTGTCCCAAAGTACTAAAAAAAACACAGAATATTCATGGTGGAGATGTGAAATGCTGTAAGTAAAAGAATGGCTAAACAACAGAAAATAAAGACTAGGTTTAAATGGTCATTGCTTCATCTATTTAAAAAAGAAAACTATTAAATAAATTCCCAGTTGCTAATGTGATGTTACTGCCACTACTTCTAATCCGTATCATAAAACTGAGTAAAAAATCGCACTTTGGAGGAAAAGGATGATGTAAATTATAATACTATTATTTATTTAGAGTTGAAGAAATAATGTAAGTAATGAAAAAACACCCATACAGCGCTCCTCATCCTTGATAAATAATTAGTATTCAGTAAAAACAATGGAGCATTAAAATAATTATTCGAACAAGAATGTAGCTAGTCAGAATAAACAAAACAAAACAAAATTAAACAGGAAAAAAAAAAGGAAAAAGAAAAACTGGCAACCTAACCTACCCCCTCAAACTTTTCTTCACTTCTTAGGGAATGTACACATGATCTATCCCATCAGATAGATGGGATAGTCCTTTCGTGCAAGGACACCAGTGTATTTACTACTATTCAGCCCCTATTGATTGCTTCACTTTCTACATGAATAATAATACTACATGTATTCATTATTTGTGGAAGTCATCTTTATAACACTGTACCAGTGTGCAAGACTGAATTCTATACTACAACTTGTGCGATCATTTTAGAAATGCATTCAGGTGATAAATAAAATGGATAGGCTTACAGAATAGAATAACACTGCAGGACTGAGTCCTCACTCCTCTCAAGAATATATTTTCCCAGTATTTTCAGTGGGACACTACACTTAACAGATTGTGCTTGTAATGAAAATGTTGTCATTTTCAGTTTTGTGGACTAAATAAGTAAATAAGTAAATAAACAGAATAAGCAGAAAAGGAAAGAAGACAAGAGTAGAAAAGACCTTGGGGTCTTTTGTGTGTAGTGAAATCTCTATATATGTGAGATTTGTGAAGGTTTTAAAGCACATGGTGGTCCACTACATAGACTGAACTGCTTCACATTACTGATTAGGAAAGCTGTCATAATTTAAACAAATCATAATTTTACAGAACATCTAGGCAAGTTAAAATCTAAAGAATTTGGGGATTTTAGGAACAATGAGATGGTATTAGGATTCTGAGAAGTGACACGACATTTTTCATTATCTAGTCCAAAAAATAACTGTGAGATGACATAAACTTGTCCTTCTCTTTCTGCAACCTTGAAGGAGACTGAAAAGAACTATTTGGTATGAAATAAATCTTGCAAGTAGCAAATTCACAACTAAAAAAAAAAAAAAACACTAAAAAAAAAGTGAGGATGAGCCGCAAGACTCTTTGTCACAGGCTACTGTGAATGCTAAAAGTCCCCTGGGGTTTAACAGGAGACTAGAAGTCACATAAGAGAAATCCTTTGAAGATTACTGAATATGCAGCAATCATCCCCGGCTCAGGATGTCTCTGAATGGCAAATGGCTGAAGGCTGGGAGGATACTTGTGGGAAATATTAACTAGAGTTGCCCTGGTTCACATAGTCGTCCCTAGGCACCCTCTCTGGCTGCCTGAGATAGGACACTCAACCACAGGACATTGTGATACATTAATCTTTGATCTGATCCAGCATTCAATTCGACAAAACTCTTTCTGTTAGCCAGAATTTGTAATACTGTTAAAATGATTTTTGGTAAGATGGAAAGTTCACACTATTTTTAAAATGCACAACCCTCTTCTGAACTGAATTACTTTTTGTAACTCAAAACTGATCGTAAATGTCATGATAGCCTCTTGTTTGTACCTTACCTCATGGTTAATACCTGGACCTGTCAGGCTGTCAGTATGTTTCCTCTTTTGCATCCCATACTGCTCAACTATCAGTGTTTATCCTGCAAGGGACTACCAACTTTCCACACTCCTTCACTGTCAGCTTTTTTGATAACACTGCAGCTCTTTTCAACCTGCTCTTGAGAGACCTGCTTGTTTCCCTATGCCTTTTAGCTGCCTGTTGCCAGAACTTGCTCCCATGCTCTACAGCATTTCCACAGCCCAGGGATTTGCCAGCCACCCACACGTGGGACTGCCTGTGTTGCAGTGCAGTCTACAGTGGGCAGCAGAACTACATACTCATTCTCCAGCCTTGCCCTCCCCATCTTTTCCATTTTCCTCTTCAAAAATACACATGCTGGTATTCTACTATTTCTAATAAGTAATAAAGAAGTGCAGTATGATGCAGACTATAGCAAAAGCTTCTCTAATCCCCACCTTTCTGGTTCGTTATGTAGTTTTTTTCCTTCAGTTCTTTCCCATCTTCAAGTTTCTCTTCTCAGGTCTCCTCTCATAACAGAAGTTAGAACTGTGGAGAACCAATGTGATGTCTGAATTATGGGAACTATGATCCATGAAGAGAAGTCTAAATGTCTAAATATCATGAGTTTGAAGCCTTAGCTGTGCTCTGCTGGCAGTTTCCCTCTGGTACACCCTCTTGCATTCCTTCTCATTACTTTTACTTGGAATGACAGGGCACTGACCCCCCTCTCCTTCCCTAAAAGGGCTTTAATGCTTCCCCCTCCAAAATCCAGCAGAGCAAGTGACAACAGGGCAGCCTTGCTCCCCCATTTGCTATTCCTGTGTGGGCAGGGACAGAGGGTCTGTGGATTGCTGCTGCTCCCCACTTCCACCACTTTCTGGAAAAAAAAGAAAAAAAAAAAAAAGAGAGAGAGAGAGAAAGAAAAAACTACTACTACCACCACTATCTTTGGTTCTATCTATATCACTGCATCCTTTAGTCATGACTGTTACCACAGCTCCCATCCTCATCACCATCACTACAGTCAACACTTCTAGGCTGTCACTAGTTCTCAGCCACCAACTTGAATTGAGTCCTGTGGACCATAAGTCTGTCTTTCAAACCTTCTCTGTATCATAAAAAAAGGAAGTGTTCCTACTTGTTATCTCAAGTGCCAGCTGTGCCTGGTATGTGGGAGACATTAAATGCTTTTGTGAAGCAGCATATCCAAGCTGTGTGTGCCTCAGAGCACAGCCTGATGCTCTCAGTGCAGCTCTCCCCTGTTTCTGACAGAGTAAAGGGAACCTCCTGGACTCAGAGAGAGAAAAAAAAGCTGAAACATCTGCTATTGTTATAAAAGACAAAGCTGTATCCAGCTATACAGCTTCTGCAGACATACTTGTCTCTAGCCAGAGCAACAACTCTGCCCCAGCATGTCTTCTTTAAACCAAGAAGTCCTAACTGCATGCATTTACTGCTGCTGTTGGTACACACATACATGCACACACACACACACACACACACACATACACACACACACACAAGGAAAAGTAGAGATACTCTCATGATGCCTTGTGAATTTGTGGAGGATATTTTCCATGTTTATTATTATTTGCCTATTATGAAGGGCTAAATAAGTTGCTCTTAACCAATACTTTATATACCACTACCAATCTGTGCCCAACAGTGGAATAAAACCAGTAAAAGGTTTGCTAACAAAGAACACAATTTCTCTGACAATTCAACTATGAAATACTTTTCTTGCCACCTAACAAACTCTGCTATTTTGCAGCCTTTTATATTTTGACTTGTCCCTTGATTCTTTCTCCAAACTGAGAGAGGCTGCGGACCAATGCAGAGCAGCAGCTTCCTCAAAGAAGGGGCAGAAGTGGCAAAGACAGGGGATGATTGCCACCAAGTGGGAAAATAAAAAACTGCATGGCATGCCTCTGAATCTTCTCTTTCCCTACGCAAACCCGACAGGGAAAACATGTCAAAGAGCTCTCATAGGATCACCCTAACAATCAGCTGCAACTTTTCAACTTTTTCTTAATTGTTTCCATAGCAGAATTTAAATCACATTTATCCTGCCTCGGAAATTTAGTGCTTAGTTTTGATTTTCAAATAGTTATAATAGTTAATCATTTGGTGAGCATAGCTAAAGCTTGTGCATGTCTTTGTTGCTTTTAAAGAACAACACCCCAAGCAAATTTTTTGTATGTCTGAAACCAAATTCCAGTTCCACAGAAATCAGCAGGAATTGAATTCTCTGCAGGGAAAGGAGAAGGAACCATGCCACTTTATTTATTTATTTATTTATTTTCATTTGCTTCATGTGGCACCCATGATATTATATAAAACTACCCGCAACATAGAATAGTGGGGAACATTTATGAATGAACCCCAAATTGAAATTGTGACCGATTAGTAATCTTTGAACATGCTCTCCATTTGCTAGAGGTTGGTTTTGTTTTATGCAGAGAACATACTGTTGCTAGTTCTGTCACTAGTTTCTGTGACACTGGGTGCCTTCAACTTTCAGGCTTACTGTGCTTACTGATATATTCTCTCAGTTCATTTCAGTTTACAGGTCTCTGACCCAATTCACTGCAAATCACAATTAGTAAAATTTGGCTCAGTTCAGAAAAGCATTAGAATGTCCTAAAGCAGTTAAGAATAACAACTCAATGTATCACCATGTATTCATCAGGTATGAGAGGTGGGACAGCTTGGGTTTGAGCCTATTCTTCAAATCAGGCAAAAGAACACTTTGAACCTCAGTTTTCCTTATCCTAGTGTTTGTTATTGTTGTTGTTGTTGTTTTCCACAGCACAGTGAGTCCTCTAACTCCTGGGGGCTCCTGCCTCCAAAACTGATAGGTTTGAATACTCTAACTGCTGCAAATTCCACAAAGGAAATCAGAGATACAAATCCAACCCCTTTTCTTCCCCAAGTGTTTGGCTCCTACCTTTCTCTACAACCACAACTTTCTCCTTAACATTTTCTGTGACTTGGTGTTGTTCACTGCTTGCTCAACTTTGGTACCTTCTGTGATTTTAATTCTTAGCTGTTTAACTGTTCGCACATTGTGGTAAGAACTCCTGAAACTTAAATTAGGGACGGAGATTCTGGTGAACAGCACAGAGGCAGGAAAGCAAGCATCATAAAAATAAGATTTAGTCCAGTAACTTAAGGAAATACAGGTTCCTAAGTCTTACTTTTTGACTGTGCTCTTCGAAATTGATTTCTCCACATAAATAAGCAAAGTACTTTTATGTAAGTAGCTGTGGTTGCAAGAGACAGTGATAGTTGTGATCTGAAAGATGGCAATGGTATGAATTGTCCTTCCAGAGCAATTGGCATCGCCTGAATAAATAATCAATGGCCACAAAGTCACAATATGAGTGTTTTGAAGAATAATATATATATATATATATATATACACACATATATATCTCCTGATATATCTCTTTTGAATTCTAATTTCATTTCTCAAGAAGTATAGCTCATTGATTGATGGGTATAACTGGTCTGTTTCAGCTCCTAATAGTAGTAACTCTGTTAGACAGGAACACTGGTTCCATGGGTGGGTGATGGCCATGGCCATGTGTGCAGGATGAATACAAGCGTAATCACACTATTTCAGAGCTGCTTTAAACACCTAAATAATTAATGAAAAGTGGAGCAATTACAAGTTAGTATGTCTGTACGTATTCAGGCAAAGCTTTTCCTGTTTCACTCAAGTACTGATGAAAAACCTGAATTCCCTAATTATTTCAGATCAGTATCTTTGAGAGCAATCAAAAAGCCTGGTATGGAATCTTAACACAATTAAACTGTAGTTTCCCATGCAAACATTTGACTTTGCTCAGCTTTCTACCTTAGTTCAAGAATAACATCCACAGCACTATACTTGCAGGCTAATGCTAGAGACGTGTGTAGTCCATGACGCACTTTAAGAGTCTTTCAGTTCCTAAATTTGCCTGTTACACCTGTATGTATTTTTTTTACCTTATAACATCAAAAAGCACAATTGTTCCTGTGTATCAGGCTGTTTCTTGGGAGCTTGCCTCCAAATTTTACACAGGACTTTGATCTCCTAATCCAAAATCCTCCCAGCAATTTAGCACTTAATAATAGGCAATCAAGTCATTTCTGGTGTATTACAGAAGAATGCAAGCAATCCAGTAGCATCTATGGACTGTTTGTTATCTGGTATTGTTCAACTGAAATGGCACTGTTTCACACCAATTTTCACTGAGGATACAAGGGAATATTCACAGGTCCATCAACTTTTGACAGGCACTGAACTAATCAACCAATACAGAACTTGTTGATGGAAAGTGCCTGGAGCATCTAAACCTTTGTAGAGGAACCCAAAAACTACAGTTAGGTATCTACAGTCTGTTCTGTAGCTCACATTTATTGCGAAACCCTGTAAAATAACTCCCTTTTTTATAGAGTACTCTTTATAAAGCAAATAGAGTGGTTAAGTCAGGACAAAAGCTCTGGGGACTGATATTTGAACACCATCTACAGAAAACACTTCTAGCAACTTCACTCTGAAATGTGTGCTTTTCAAGAGGCCAGTGAGATTTTCTACCTTTTAAGTATTACAGGAGAAATAAAAATAATTAGCTAATATGTTTAGTTGAGGAAACATGTTTTGTTCTTATATTACTAGGTTGTAAAATTTGTTAGCCCCAACTGAGGTTAAAATTGCACATGACTTAGAAAGAAAAATTATTTTAAAAGTATTTTCAAATGAAAATACATCACCTGATACATTATTAGATGAATATTAAAGAACATAGAAAGATGAAGCAATCTTTAAATTTGTAAAGGTTATCCCTTTCTTGTATCTGGCAAAAATTAGCAAACAAAACATTATAGAACACCTACTGTATAACAAAAAAAATATCCATGAATAGAGAAGGAAATGTTAATGATGTGAATTGTCAGTAATGAGGACACAAATTCAAACACCAACTCCCTACTTTTCACATTTAAAGTTTGTACCTGTGAAGAAACTTTATGGCATTGGTTGAATTCCAAACCCAAACTGTACAAACTGAGTTAGTTTAGCAAAGGTATAAGTACATGTATGATCAGACAAAAAGATCTATTACGTGACTGATTTACGTTATGTTCTTTTAATTACTTTAGTTACAAACTTCAGTTTTAATTTCATAAGCCTCAGAATCCATTTCACTTTGGTGAATTCTCCTCCCCCTCAGTAATTAACTATCTAACTGTGACTAATGAAAAAAAAAGTCAAAGTGCATATTGGTTTTATCAGCATTGATACAAAATTAATTAATTAATCATCAGTTATATTTAAATTGGTTATGTATTGTTATTATTATGAAAAAGCAACTAATCCAGATCAAGCTTTCATTTTCAGAATTTTACATGCTTTCGTCAATGCAGTAACATACATATGTGACTCCATTTCTTTCAGTGATAAAAACTCCTCACTAATTATTCAGATTTTTGTCTTTTATTTATTTTGAATATTTGAAAAAGTTTATGACAGTTAAATTAAATAAAATTAAGAAATATGTGACAGTGAAGTTCGTAACAACTGGTGTTAATGCTATGTAAGTATACAACAGTAATAGTAGCTCCCAACACCATATTTAAGACTATTAAGTGATATCATTTTGATGGAGAAAAATGCAAAAATTTGTAACATTTTGTTGATTACAGTATCTTATTTTATTTTTTTTTACAATATATTTCATTATTTTTCCTTTTAAATTGTCCATCCACCAAACATGTTTAAGATTTCACAGACTAGTTTCTATTACAGCTATTAATAATGAGACAGTATGAAAAGTATTTTCTTTTAAACAAAGATATTTTATTACAAGTATTTTGATGCATATTCCCCATGTCAATATCTAGCAATACCCAAGGCCAGGTACAATAATGAAGAAGCTACTGAAGGAGATGGGGATCTGCAAGTTCTTAGGCTAAGTGTAACAGAAAACATTTAAGATTGTACTGTAGGAATCAGAAGGGATTGAATGTGTATTCAACCTTAGGACTTCTCTTTTCCTAACTCTTAAAATATGCAAGTCAGAAAAAGATATCCATGAGGGTGTGGTTTCATCTTACTGAATTCTAGGAATTTAGGATCATTTTAGCCTATACTCCTCCCATGGCAGAGAGAGTGAGACTCCTTCAGAAGGGGGCTGGGCCCACCAAAGATGGGCAGGTCTCCAGCACTCAAGAACCTGAGCCTTGCAAATGTGCAGCGCAGGGCCAAGCTGTATCTCCCTTTGCACATATGCAGTGATACTTTGCACTGGGAGCCCTGGCACAGGAAGCGTGTATTGGTGCTGCACCACCACCAGGCCAGCATCCCTCTGTAGAACTTGGGTAAGAGCATGCAAAGAGGACAGAGCCAGTCTCTTCTCAGTGGTACCCAGTGATGAGTCAATAGGCAAAGGGCACAAACTTGAACACAGGAGGTTTGCTTTGAACATCAGGAATAACTTCTTTACTGTGAGGGTGACTGAATGCTGGCACAGGTTGTGGAGTCTTCCTCCTTGGAGATCTTCAAAAGTAGCCTGTGCGTTGCCTTGCATAACCTGCTCTAGGTGCCCCTGCTTGAACACGAGGGTTGGATCACATAAACTCCAGAGGTCCCTGCCAACCTTAGCCATGCTGTGATTCTGTTACCTCATACCTGAAAGAGCTTTACATGAAGGCAGTTTCCTGAGAGTCAGATGTAATGATTTGTCCCAGGTCCAGAGAGGAACTGTCCGCCATATGACCCCCCTAGACATCCACAGTTCAGTGGCTCTCTCTCAGTCCTTGATGTGACATATTGTTTCCCTGAAAGCGAGCAGTGAAGTCTGTATATTCAATGTTCAAAGTATGTCAGGATTCCCTATCATACCATACACATCACTGTATGGTAACACTCCTTTATTTTGCTTTTTTCAGGAAATTGCTTTAACACTGAGTTAAAACCTGCTCTTGCAGAGAAACCTAGTCTGACTTGCCCTGCTACAACCCAGTAGTTTCTGTGCCTCCAGGAACTCAGTGGGAGTTGCTGACTCCACAGAGCTGATCAGTGGTATTTTGCTTCACACAACGCAGCAGTTCATACCTCCTACTGAGTTTGGAATTATGCTACTACTTTTTTTCATGCTTGAATGTAGCTGTAGTTTGCTCTGTACTCACAGAGCAACTATAGCAGATATATGACTAACGTGATACTAAAACACTAAACTAAAATTAAACTTCATGCAGAAAAGCAGTTATTTTTTTGCCATTATGGAGATGAGCATACTGGTTTGCATTTTTTTAGTGTTTTTTAAAGACTTCCATGGTATGCTTTAAAAACACTGGATTGTTCTGAGATCCTCGCCAGTTTATAACATGAATAGGACATCAATACTTCTGTTACCTTTGGTACTGTGAAACAAAACAAAACAAAACATAACAAAACACACACAAAAAAAGTGGAAGTACTGTATTTTCTGTTGGTTTAAGTTAAAAGATTTAGATATGAAGTAAAAAGCTTCTCTTCCCTTCTGTTTCTCCAGCATTATATTTAACATTTTTTCTTCTGTGTTTTCAACATGTCTCTTGCACTCATATAAAAGCATTAAGTTATGCAGCCCTATTTTAACTTTGTAAGTGCCCTCACTTACAACTTCCAGACACAAACAATTTATGTTGGATAAAACTAATTATGACATGCTATCATTGGACAAAATCTAAGGAAAATATGGTAGTTTTCAAATAGCCAACAATGACTTTTCAACATTGTGAGTGCATTTTTTTTTTTTCTTTTTGTGGGAAATACAAGAATAGCCTCATACACATTCAGCTCCTCAGTATAAATTACAAAAGTGAAAAAGAATGTGTGACGGTGGAAAGTTTGTATCCCACACAATTTCAGCAAACCAAAAAAATGTCTTGCTTGGAGATTTACTGCTGAGTGCGTGAAAGAATAAACACACTTATTGAAGAAAGCAAAAAAGCATTCTGATGATTAATAGGGTTCACAGAAGAAAAACATGTATCCTTTTACTCAAAAGGTCATTAACTACATTCAGATGTGTTTTATAAGAATAAATACTGTATTTATGACGCAAATTTCAGTATAGTTTGAGAGCGGGTTATCTGATAAAAGAAACATATTTTCTGTCTTTATAACTGAAACAAAAATAAATTTCAAATGGAGTATGACCCCATGGTTGTAAGCTAAACTTTTGTCACATGAAAGTAAAAAGGCAAGATGAATATTTTATGAATCTTGTTTTCCTTGTGAAGATACTAAGAAATCGGGTATCAAGGAGTGGCAATTTCATATTAAAATTTACTATCTCCATTCTAATCAGAAATAGATGAGGAAGGTTGAAAAAAAATCTGACTTCTAAACTTTACTCTGTCTTCCTCCTTGTTCCTGTTAGCCTGAAATCAAGTGTTTAAGCAGTGATTCGCTCAAGACACAGCCTCAGCTCCTTGACTTTTCACCGTGCTTTCCAAGCCAGCACAGCAGACCACACAACCAAAGCCACCAGCGCACCAGGATGATGTGTGGAGTGATCCCCTGGCATCTGGACAAACCCACACAAAGGCTGCTGGAGGTAAGCTTTATTATTACATTTTTTGTGTGTGTGTTAAAAGTCCACAGGATCCAGTGAAATCACTGACGGGAGGCAGTGATTCGGCTTGGGCTTCATGTGTTTGGGCTGCCACTGTCCCACAGGTTGTGGTCTTTCTCTTGGGGTTCTGCATAAGATCTCCATAGGAGATCTTGGAAGCACTCATAAAGCATGGTGGAAAGGCGGGCTGGTAGCCGGTACCCCGTGAGGGGGTGACTAAGGACGAGCACACGGCCGCCACTCCCTGAGGCAGCACCGGCCTCAGTCAGCCCTCGCAGCCCGGCCTCCACGCGACCACCCTGAGGCGCTGACGCCCCCTCCCTTCCGCACCCCGCGCATGCTCCCGAGGAAGATTGGGCTCCCGGCGGCCCGTAGCTTCCCCGGCAACCGGCAGGAAGCGCGGAGCGGAGCGGGGGGAGCGGGGCTCTCCTCCTGGCACGCCGGGGCCGGCAGCGCTGGGTCGGGCCCCGCCGAGCCCTCTCGGGAAGGAGGAGGGAGGGAAGAAGGAGGCGGGGGATCGTCGTTGCCCGCCGGCAGAGGGTGGCTGTTTGAGTCCCTCAGCGGTTACGGGGCTCGGGTCCCCCTCGTCTCTCTCGTTCTCTGTCCCAGCAGCGCTCCGGGAGGGTTGTCGCTGGGCAGGGTAAGTGAGCAGCGTGGCCTTTAAAGTCCTGCTCGCTGTCGGTCTGCCTCTGATAAGAGGCTTCCAGGAGCCAAGCTTCTTCCTTTCTGCAATGAAAGGCACCTCTCAGGTGTGCTCTTTCTTGTTGTCTGTATGTTTCTGTCCTTTGCTTGAAGTCTGTCACCTGCCGGCGGGACGGTTCGCATCCACATCAAGCCTGGTGTGGCGCTTGTTTGATTCCCAGCTGTGCCCGTGCGGCCTCAGCTCTGTACGTGCCTGTGCCTCTTCCAGCTCTTGCCTACACAAGGGCTTTCATCTTGTTCGGAGGCCGAGGCCCTCCCTATGAGAAGTCCTTTTTCCACTCCCTTCCGCATCCCCCTGTAGCAGTTGTGCTTTTACAAAACCTTTATCACCGTCTGTATCTTCCATCTTAACTTTTGTCCCAAAGGGCTGATCTGCCTGTTGCTATGTATTATTTATTCATTTATTTAACTTTCTGCGATGGTGTGAACAGTGGCTTTTGAAGTGCATCTAGATTTTGATGTTAGTTAAAACGCTGTTAAAGTCCTTGATGTGTATCTTAATTACTTACTGGAAGAGAAAAAAAAAAAAAAAAAAAAAAAAAAAGAATACTTCCAAGTTAATTCTAAATACTTTTCTGAGAAATACAGAAATACGTTTGTATTATTATTAAGACAATTGCATTATGAGCAAGTGTACATTTCAAAAGTTGACACTGATAGCACTGTTTTGTGATACATAATACTAATGCTAAGAACTTTTTATTTAGTGTTTTTGTGGTATTAAAATATGTTGATTCCAATTTTGCTGACAGTTCTTACTATGTGTTTTCTGAAATGATTAGAGTTTTGTGGTAATAAGGTTACACTTAAAAATTAGTAAATTTTCTTTCTAAGTTATTGTCAGTCTTCTAGGGCTTCAGGATTAATGGCTTTAACGATTTTCATTTTACAAATATAATAGTTTCTGTGTCATGTATGTTTTTGTGTGTTCTAAAGAAACTTTCAGTTGTTTAATTGTGGTACATTAGCTTGTCATTTAAATAGATTGTCACTGAAGGCAGGCTATATCTTGAAAATGTAAAGGAGAACAGTGCAAGATTATGAGGTGTATGCACTTGAAAGATGAAGTGACAGACTTCTCTGTCTAAATGATCCCTTATACTGCATAGGTTGTGGAAGAATAAGTGTTTCTTTTGTCGTACACTTATTTAGATTTTCTTCTCTGTTTGTTAATGTCAGTCTTCAGACCTCAGGATCCTAACCTTTGATATTCTGTCTTACAGGAATGGGAACTCATATTTTTAATCTTTTTTGGTTATAGGTAGTAATGTTCTAAGAATGTCATCAGGCGTCCAAATAAAACCAAAGACTGCAATACAGAAAAGTAAGGCATCCTCTCCTTTGCCATGTTCTCCAGAACCTGCAACTAAACCACAGCCAAAGCCTAGTGACAAGCTGAATCCCAAAACTATTGATCCGGTATGTATAGGTATGGGATTTCTATTTGTTTAAAATAGTTCTCTTGATGGAAGAAATTTCCATGCTTCAGGAAATACATGCAGAAGATGATACTTTCATATGGGAATTTCTATGTGTGATTTTTTTTTTCTTTAAACCTTTTGTAATTAATACAATCAATTAAGCTAAGAAGTCAAATCATGCACACAATTTTAACAATCTTAATGTAGGCGCAAACACTAGAAAGATAGAAATAAAGATTTCATGGTATTTCCTGCTATATGCTTAGTGATATGATGCTTAATCTTGAAAGTAGTATTGAATGATCATGTCAGTAAATGATACCATAGCTCGCATGGATAAGAAGCATGCATATAAAATAACTTTGTGCAAGTTTTCCTGCCATGAAGCTCCCCACTGATTTCCAGTGCCCTCATACCATCTTGCCCAACATTTGGTGTGTCTCTATCATCTTACCATCTTGTACTTTTGTCTGTACTCAGATCAGGCTGGAATTGGAGCAAAGCATGTTACATATACATGTTACCTGCATATAATTTTTCACATCCTTATTGCATATGGCAATATTGCATATGGCAATAAGGATCATTAGGAGAGTGAGAGGTACTTAGTCTGTTAAGAGAGAACCTGTAAGACTTCAGTGTTAAGATTTGCATGACAAAGTAGAAAAATGAGAGCATTCCACCAGGAATGTATTCATTTTTGCAACCTCCTAGCCTGACAATTCTGAAAAGGACTTTTTTGATAAATCGTATGTGTTTTCCATCCTAAGATCTTTCTTTTTTTGATTATTTTTAGAATCATGTGATTAAGTTCCTTTCTTGATAAACTGCAGTTTTAACATATTCAAACATTACTGTTATAACCAAATAATTTTTGGTTGTTGGTGTCCTCACAGTTTGGTACTCCTTCTAGAACACCTTCTGCATTTGCCGCTATATATGCTAAAGGTGGCATTCCATGCAGGTATGTTAGTTTTGTTTCTTTTCTTTCTTATATGTATTATGGTTAGGTAGAATTATGCAAGTTGAAAAACATCTGTTCAAAACTCCTTGCTCTTTTAGTTAAGCAGTTTGATTCCATTCATTTCAGAAGAGATTTCTACTACTTAGCTCTTTTCAAAGAAAGAAGCAATTTTACATGTTTGACATGGCTTTTTTGTAAAGTATTAAACCTTTTTTACAAACAAATGAGATTTCTTCATATGTTTTCTCCTCCCTAATAACAACAATAATAAAATCAGTGCCATTTTAGTAAGCAGACATCTTGCAGTCTTTTTTTGTCTGTAGTACTATGAAATAAATTGTGTATCGTTGTGTGTTAATTTGTTCAAACTTTACTTCTTTATACAGGTTAGTGCATGGCTCAGTAAAACACAGACTGAAATGGGAATGCCTTCCTGAAACTGTTCCTTTTGATCCTCTTCTTGTAACACTGGCAGAGGTAAACTCTTGCATAGTTAAGCATACAGTATTTCTTTCACGTAGTGCTGAAAAGTTATGCAGATGTACAGTAGCTACGTTTTTATGTCAGCTACTGTGTTATTTAGTTGCTACTATAGCTGGACTGCTGTGGTTTGTGGTTTATTCTTTGAAACAGGAGATAAATAAGTGTCTCTGAGCTATATGCTCCTAAAAGCTAAGTAATGCCAGTCTGCTTTTTCAGGATTCAATTAAAATTGTTGTAGGAGGAGCTAAGGTGCAGCCGGTCTCCAGACCCACTTTCAAATATGAAGTTAAGTAACAAACGAGAAGCAAACTCATCCCTTTCTGACCTGAGCATTTAGCTGGGATGTGGGAACCCTGTGGAAAAAAGTAGGATTTCAGTTCTTCCAAACACCTACAAAGAGTTTGTTTGTTCTTTTTTTTTTTTTTTTTTTTCTTTCCACAGCACAAACCTTTCACGTGTATTAATTACAGTCCGGGGTCCAAAAAAGTCCTCTAGGGATTGTGAAAACACAAACCTTTTATAGGTAAAAGACTGATCATATAGTCACCAAAAATGCATAGGGATGTGTTCACTGACTGGATTTGCCTGGGACTGAAAAGGTCTAAGCATTTTCAGAGTTCACAAAGAAGTATTGATTCTTTAACTCATACCTTTTGGAAGCATTGGAGTCTACCGTTCAGTAGTCAGTGTAGTTGAATTCCACAGCTCAATTTCAATCAAAAACTGTTGTTAGCCTTTGTGTGCCTCTGCAATGATCTTTATGCGTTGAAATGTGTGAACTGTCATGGACTCTTTCTACTTCTTTGGAGGTCCTGACTGTGCCTGTACTGTGAAAAGAAATGCCCACCTCCAAGCTAGTGTCAACTGATACCTACTGTGGATAATATAAAGAGTAATTTAAAACCAACTGTATTAGATTTTTCACTTACCTGTTTTCTGGTAACAGCCACCTGGTGGATTTCTTTGTGTTGTTTTTTTTTTTTCACTGCAAATGAATAATTTACTGTTTATCTGATACTAAATGCAAAGGGTAAAAAAGCTTTGTCCAAATGAGATACTATATAAAGAAATGTGTTTATAAAACTTTTCTTTTATGAGGGATAAAAAGTAGTTGTTCCTTTCTGACTGCTGCGGTCTGTATATATTTGTCTCTACTTTGCTATGTTCCGTAGTTTTTCTTATTATTCTAGGTCACTGGAGAATGCTATTTCTTCTTTTGACCTCATAGTGCCATTTCTGTAATAGATGTGGTTTAGCTAGAGGTATATCCTTTTTCTTTGGAGGCATCTGAGTAAAGTGTTATGCATTTCAGTTACGCTGTTTTACAAATTGTTACACCTGAAGAGGAGGAAGGCTTTGGTGTTAGCCTCTTTCAACACAATCATCCAAAACCCTGACAGATTAAAGACAAATACAAATACAAGCGACTTTTTTGATGTGAAAAACAGATGAGACAGTTGTGACTTTTCATGAGAAACCAGAGAAGAAATGGAAATCACTACTGTTCATCTGCTTTTGCTTTAATCTTACGTAAAATATTTTCCTCTTTACATTCTAACAGCTTGTTGTAGATGCTTTTCTGGACCAAACAGTGAGGTTGTCTCTTCCACGTTGCTTTACCACACAGTTATGTCACACAGTTATACCACACAGAATCACAGAATGCCTCAGGTTGGAAGGGACCTCTAGAAGTCATTTTGTCCCCCCTTCTTCTCAAGCAGGTCATTCTAGAGCAGCTTGCCCAGGGCCATGTCCAGGTGGCTTTTGAAATGCTCCAAGGAGAGAGAGACTGCAAACTCTTAGGGCAACCTGTGCCTGTACTCTGTTACCTACACATCACAGAAGTGCTTTCTGATGTTCAGACAACCTCCTGTGTTCCATTGTGTGCCCATTGCCTCTTGTTGCTGCTACATTACTTTGTATGTGTGTGCTATGCACACTCCTTCATATTTAGCAATTTAAATCACTGGCCTTTTTGGAGCCCTGTGCTGGTTGAGAAGCTAGATTTTGTAACTAGATGTGAACTTGTGTAACAGATGAGTTACACTTTTATATTGAACTGTGTGTGTTTGCACTTGTAGACATACACTTTGCCAGTGACTGAGTCAATCAGACTTCATTAGAGGTGGAAAGTTCAGCAAAGGAATTATTAGGGGTCTAATGGCTTACTGACAATTACACAGAGGTATATTTAGTACTCATTATGTGTTCCTGGTTAAACTACAAATTGGTACTTAGGATGAGGAAGGGAAATGTAGTTCTAAAATGCTGTTGTAAACAGTATGTCTCGCTCACATAGAGGTAAACATGAAGATTTCTTCCAAAGGTTGTCCATCAACTTCAGCCATCTGAATGTTATTTTTAAATAATAGTGACCAGAAGTCTTCAGGGATTTCTTCTAACTGAGGTACCGGGGTACAAAAAGTACAAGGTACTTTGATGACCTAGAGCTTAATGAGTCAGTCTAGACAACAGGCTGCCATGAGGCCTCCCCTCAGGCTTCTCTACTCTGGGCTGAATAAGCCAAGCAACTTCAGCCACTCCTAATGTGTCTTCCTCTTTAGACCCTTCACTATCTTTGTAGCCCTCCTTTGGACACGCTTTGCTAGTTTTATGTCCTCGTTTTGTGGTGCCCCAAAATGCACACAGTGCTCTAATTGAGGCCACAGCAGCTAGGAGTGTTGTGCCTGATGTTCCCCAGTTGGCCTTCCTGGCAGCCAGGGCACACAGCTGGCTGCTGTTCAACTCGCTGCCAACCAGATATGTTTCAGGAGTCTAAATAAATATTGAATCCGGTCTGGGAGGTAGAATAAAGTGTATACTATAGAGTGAGCTTTTTTTTTCCTTTTGAAAGATCAAATGTCAATATCTAAAGTAGCTTACAGCTCCTATTGCTCGTATTACCATATGGCTTTAAATCTTTGAATTCTGTTGCTCAGGTCTTGGCTAGACATGCTTATTTGTACCATTTTAAAGTTTTTGCGTTTGTGGGGGGGGTATTTTACTTTCTTTTTTTCTTTTTTCTTTTTTTTTTTTTCCCTCAGGGTACAGAAATTAGTTACAAGTGTGTGTATATATATTATATATATATATGTAGTGTTGAAAAAAATCATTATCTTTAATCACTCTACCTAAAGAAGTACAAGTACTGATTGAAATAGCAATGTTCACAATGTGAGTCTTAATATTCAGTGTTCCAAAAGAAAAATGAATAGGAATATTCTGTGAGCAGAGTTGTACTCAATGGATCCACACGGTGGAGTTAGTGTATCTTATGTTTTGAATTGATCTGTTATCTAAACATTATCTTTGTGCTAGATGGAACTTTTTAAAAGTGATTTTGTTTAAAGACTATTAAAAAAACGTTTTATATTTACAACAGGGTCTGAGAGAGACAAAGCATCCCTATACATTTGTTTCAAAGGAGGGTTTTAAAGAATTACTTATGGTTGAAGGTGCTGCTGAAAAAACAATTCCCTTGTTGCCTCGTCTAGTTCCAGTGTTAAAGGCTGCATTGGTATGTCTTACTCTTCCTACAGAGATTTTCATAGATTTTTTTTTTTCTTTTTAAGCTGGTGAGGACTACAAGGAAAACATTAATGTGATAAATCTGTTGGACAGGCTTTTATTTTGGGGTTCACAGGTGTAGGGGTATAGTGTCTTTTTCTCATGTTATCCCTGCCTTGGTTCACTTAGATAAATGAGTCTTTAAGAGTAAAATCAGATGAGCAACTCCTTGTATAGCTGAGTGATAGCAGCTATGGGCAAATTCGGTAGAAATGTTCTGTTAAAGATATGAATATAAGCAGAAAAAAATATAAGTAATCATGGTGGTTTTTATGTCCACATGCAAAACATGTTTGATATGAAATAAAGTGGAGATGCCAGAATAAATAATCACGTTACATTTAAAAATGTAAAAAAAAAATGCTACAAAGATAAAATAGAATACATCCATGAGGAAAAAGGAAGAATATTATTATAATGTTTGAAGACATAATCTTCATTTTTAAAATGTTTGTAATTTTTTCAACTCCTTCAGAAAATAATGTGTTTTAAAAGTACTGGCCTGGAATACTCTTTTGGATCTTTTTAATATCTTTCAGAACACTTTTTTAGTTTGGCCATTTTCTGTCGTTTATTCTAGCTGTGCTTCAGTTATATTTTCACAGAGATGGATAAACACTGAAAATTCTTTGAGATACAAACTCAGAGGTGTAATAGAGGATCAGTGTTGTTTATTATTAACATCTTTGGTTTATTTTGGAAGACATAATTAGAAAAAATATTATTGTGTGTTCTTCCAATAACTTATTTATCTGATAATTTTTATTGTTGCCCTATTCAACGAGACAAGACTTTATATCAAAACCTACTGAGCAATGACTTCTTCTTTCTTCTACTTAAACAACAAAAAAAAAAAACAACACACCAAAACATTCAGGGCCCAAATGTCAGAATAGAAGAATGACCCTTTAAATAAAGGTCACTATTAGTACAAGGAAAATGGTCATGAAACAATTTCTCTGCTCAGGGAAGAGTGAGATAACTAAAGCAGTAGAGAACTCATATAGAAGAACTTTCCCATGGGAGCAATAGAAATGACAAAGCCACCTTAGAAGTAGATAACAGCGTGATAATTGCTGGCAGATGAAAAAGCTGTAGTTGGCAGGGGAGTAAATTCATTGATCCAGAATGTCATTTGTTTGTGGATTTCTCCAACAAAGACAATTGTTATGAATTACTTAGGAATTACCCTGTATTCAATACATTTATAACTAAAATTTCCCTCAATTTTGATATATGCACATTTTAAAGTTTCTTTTTAGCATGCTGTGAAGCAGTGCATATAGGGTATGTTCCAAAACTATCAGTATAGTGCCTTTTTTGCCTGATGAATACATTTATTGATTTGTTCATCAATCAAATATTAGTTTCCTTTTTTTTTTTTTTTTTTGAGGAAGTGCAATAGTTTCACTGACATGGATGCTTTTGTTTTCTGCTTTAAAAAATACTTCTGCATTAAAGTATTACATCTGGATAGTTATATTCAGTCATGTTGTATTTCTAAACTGCTTTTAATGTTACAAAAAATTAGCAGTTCCACAGCACTTTAAATTTATCAAAATACTATATACAATCATAATATAGAGATTGCAGTTTTGAAGAAACTGTGTTTGTTTGAATATTAGTCTGACAGGATTTTCCCCTTCCTTTGAAGGCCCATTCAGATGATGAAGTATTTGAAAGGGGATTGGATGCTTTAGTTCAACTGAGTGCTGTTGTTGGCCCATCTCTTAATGATCATCTTAAGCATCTGCTCACAAATGTAAGTTTTTAGTGCTGTAGTAACAGATCATCTGTATTTTTATGGTTAAGATGTTTGTTATAGTATCTGCACAGATATATTGGAAGACTCAGCAGTTTCATGAAAAGCATTGCTTTGTATATTCCTCTGTGTAAATCTGTTATTCTTTAATAATGTGGTGACATATAAAGTTCTAGCAGGCTCCAAAAACTGACGTTAAGGTAAATTGGAGAAAAATGGAATTGCTTTCTGTACTACTTAAAAAAGATCCAGCTTTGAGCCTGAGGTGAAACATTCTATGTTTTGAAGGAATTTTTATATTTACTGGTAAATGAGTGTGAATGTTTTCAAAAATCTGTGAAAGCCTTGATAAATTAACATAGGGAAATATTTCTGCTTCTCTCAGATGGGAATTCTGCAGAAGGAAGTTTTCATTCAATAAACTTGAGTTGAACTGTGGAAAGTAATTTTTATACTGAGTCCTCCTATTGACGTCCTTCTGTAGATTTTCTTCCTCTATTGAATAGGCTTTTCATGGTTTAATTTAACCTGCCTCCAAAGTGAATTTTTACAGCAAAATAAAATGACTTATTAGATACCCAGTGCAGAAGAGAGAATCTAAAGCAGCTTTTTTGTTTGGTTGCGTGTTTAGATTATTTCCACTATAATAAATCTCTTTCAGTGCAGAGGAAAAGTGTGTCAACTTTTCATGTGGACAATACTTCAATAATGACTTTGCTTTAATGTTGATACCTCTTCAAAACTTGCTTGCTAAAAACCAACAATTTAAAATTGTTTGGCTAACAGTTGAGCTTTAACTCTCTCATCAGTTAATACTTCATACCTTTTGCCTTGACTAATTTTTATACTTTGACATCAGCTACGAGCTATAAAGTGATGTTTCTTGCAGCTCTCACTTACCAAAGACAGATAAAATAAAGTAGTAAAATAGAATTATGTTGGATTTTTTGCACATATAGTACTATATTGGGCAATAGACCTTTTTATTTTACTCTTCCAATAGCTTTCAAGAAGATTAATGGACAAGAAATTTAAAGAAAAAATTACTGTTGCTTTACAGAAGTTGGAGCAATATGGTGGAAAGGTGAGTTAAACAGATAATAATCTGTAATCTGCATGCATGAATGCAGCATTGCCAAGACAGCTTTCATCTCTGCCTTTCAGATTAATAACCCTGTTCCGAGTAATGCTTTGCATGTCACAACTATTCATATTGCATAAAACACTGGATTTTGCACTGTGGCATTTCCAGTCCATGGTAAAATAGTTGTTTTAGTCTGAGGTATTGAATGATAGAAATGACATTAAATCACTGTGTGATCCGTATTCTGCCAGCTAGCTTTTGTTGTCCCCCATTTTTTAACTTCCACTTTCATATGTTATTCATTGTTTCAATCTCAGAGCAGGAATGCAGGAGTACATTTCAGTAAAATATTCTAAGGGATCAATACCTATATCAGAAACTGCTTGGCTCTACTTCTATAGCACATCAATTCAAGAGAACTCTTTTTGGGAACAAGTGTTCATCCATGTGGATCCCTACTCATGATATTTGCTTGGAACATTTTATTGTCCTTGAGGGGAAGCTCATGCAGCCTTAGTGGCTAAATAAGATACTTTAAAAAAAAAAATGTTTTTTATTATTTTCTATTTCTCTATAAAGTTTGAAGTTTTTCCAGGGTTTAGAGTGTGTGTGGAGTGGATTATGTACGGTAAGATTCAGGATGTCTTATGAGTCTTTATTCCAAGTTAGGCACTGCAGCACTTAAAATGTAGATTTTCGTGCTGAGTAAAGCGTTTGGGCTACTTGTACAGGCTGTAGGGTAGATACCCATGAAGAGCGAGTGACTGAGGAATTCACCAAATGTTAACCTGTAAATAGATTTTGGTCCCTTCTGGAGTATTGACACCTGACACCACAGGCTGAATATTTGCCTTGCTTCAATACACTTGGGATGAAGGCTTTGTGTTCATTTTTCTGAGCTTAAGTGCTTTCCTCAGCAGCATTTACTCTTGCTAAAGGATACTTTTTGCTGTTATTGATAATGCTTGCCTGTTCCTTAATAGCTTAGTGAGGTCACTTACTGAGGAAATCAGATACTAACATTCTAGCCCACCGTGGTTAACCCAGAGGTTAGATCTGCAGTTGTTATACATCAAAAAAAAAAATGCATTAAGTAGTAGATGATAGGCTATTCTTCTATGTTATAATTCTAATACGGTATAGTGCTCTAGTATTCTGTTGACATCTTCTGTCTTGCTGTACATTGTGCTGCAAGGACAAGAGCAGTAAAACTGAGTGTTGGCTTGGACATCCATCTAGAATGGAAAGTACTTACTCTAATGACCCCATGGGCACTTGAATGTAAGGTATTATATGGTCACTGACAAAGAATTGGAATCACCTGAAGAGCAGGGACCAGTGTATATCTTACTGCTTCTGAACTTGTTTTCCATAGTCAGTAAGCACCCAAATTATCTGCAGGCACCACTTCATTTTTTTTTTTTTTGGGTGCTCATATTCATTTAATGGCAATAGAAATGTTTATCTTGCAGACTTCAAAACATCCTGACAAAGCAGCATGAAAATTGTTATTTGTGTGTAGTGGGATGAGAAGAAGAAAATTACATTTCATTTTGGTGTCCTGAGAATTTATGTCTAATGGAGCTAATCCAGTGAATAATCTTATGTCTGTCCGCTAATTTCTTGTAGTATGTTGGGTTTGTGAGTGGTCTTTCTGTATGTCCTTTAAAATTCTGTCAGAAGATAAGGCAGAAAAGTGGAAACAAGCTCCTAAAACGTGATTATAGCCAGCAACATTATATAGTTCAACTAACGAATTAATACACTTATTTTTAAATGTTACAATGAATATGATTAGTACTTCTATTGGAAATCCCTTTGAGAATGTTTCCTTTTTTTTGTCCATTATTTTCGGCTCTTTTGAAAGTAAATTTCTTATAAGTATTAAATTTTAGTTTTGTACTGTTTCGTTAGAAGAAGGTAACTAAGCAAAAGTTTTAAATTATACAATTTATAATTATTAAGTGAATCTTCTCCTATGTAGTGTTAGGGCTAATTGTTGTGTTTAAACTTATTGTATTTTCATCAACAGGCGACTGTGGCTATCATCAAATCTAAAATTCCAACCTATTGTTCTATATCCTCTTGAACAAAAAAAAATCTGTAGTGAGTTGTACTGTGAGGTCAAGTTTGAAGATTAAGTGCCTGTGAGCGTCACCAACACTTCTTTGTGGTATGCTATGTTCTCTTAAACTAATCACAGTTCTTCAGTGTAATGGAAAGTGGGAAACATCCCATCAGTTTGTGAATATATAATTATGAGACTGTTTAAAATAATTCTCTATTGGCTGCTATTTATGTATGCATTGTGCTTACAAGGACACTGACAAATTGGCTATTATTTCAAAGGCTGAGTAAATATAGATTCATATTTTGTTGTAAATTGCATTTTCCTTTAATAGATTTGCTTAGTATGTTTTGTAGATTTGTATGATGCAAAACAATTTATACTTACTTAAATGGGAATTCACATAGTGCTAAATTACAATGCACTTTTGAAACATTTAACTTATTGTGTCCCAATGGATGCAGTTTGGGGTCATCAGGACTTAGTGGATTAGACATAGAACTAAAAGAACTCACCTAGACTTTTTGAGCTTTTGAAGGTATGAAGCTTACCATACAGGTAGCAAGCTGTATTTGCTCATTGCGTACTCGGCATGTTGTTTTCAGAAGCTGGAACAGCATTTGTCCATGAGCGTACTTGAGCTTGATTGCAAACTATTGATGGACAGATCTTGAAATAAATACCGTTCAGGTTTGTTGTTCTGTGTGTTTGAGTTACCCTATGGGGGAGAACTGACTAAAGTGGTAGTTAATTTAATTCAGAACTGTGGTTAAGTTCTGTGCAAAGTCAAGACATACATGTATATATATTTAAGCATTTTAAAATAACTTAATTTTGTTGGCAGAAATGTTAAATCTGAAGAAATACAGTTATTTAACAACACAAAAAATTGTTCATGCTGGTTTTTCTTTGTTTACTTTATTTCTTATTTTATTTTTTTACAAAATGTGCACATTTAATTTACACAAACACACTACAGCAAATTTCAGGTGTACATGTATTGTACTACTCTTATCCTACACTGGTGATAGCAGAGCAGCCTTCAACATGCCTCTAACATCCCATCTCTACACCAGAATAGATACCTGATTTATTTATTTTTGTGAAAGAATGTTTGCCACATTCTTTCTACTTCATTAATCCCATTTCACATTTTCTGCAGCAATGTCACAATGAAGATTGGCTTATCTCTGATAGCATTTCACCTATTTTGAAGTATTGGCATAAATCTCTGGACAACATATCTTAAAAATTACATGTATTGGAGGGGGCATACATTTTTAATCTAGATTCAGAATTAAGCTTGCTCCAGTCTTAATTAAGAAATTATCCTAAAAAATGTAATGCACTTATCACATATAGATGATATTGTACAGCTGAAGCTTCATTTTTTTTCCTAATCCTTTCTCATAATTAAAGATATTACAAAAAAGCTGATACAGATGTTATCCTGTCTAGAATTCGTTATTAGTAGATGTTGCTATGTAGTGATATTCAGTCTGTGCACTGAAGAGGAACAGAAGTTTCAAAGGAACATTGTGGTTTTCTTCTTCATTAAAGGCAACAAGACACATACCCATGAACACAGTGTTAGGATCCGGTTAAGTTTTCTTCATGAAAAATTCAAGGTCAGAAGATTCTTTAATTTTAAGCAAAGATCTTCATATATATGTCCAAGAATTATTAGTAATATAAGGACTCCTGATATTAATGGCATGAAAAAATAAACACAGATTTAATAGATAAGTATGATTAATAGAAGTTTACTAGTATTTGTTAGGGAATAAATCTACCTAAGCAATTATCACTTAAAGTTGTGTTACATAACATCTCTTCCTCTCAAGTTATTTATTTTGTTAAGTTTGGGGTTTTGGTCTTCTTTTTCAAAGAGGAGAGAAGCAAGTCAAAGGTGGAAGGCAATTGCAGCAAGCTGTGCATTGCACATTGCACATAGCACATTAAGTTAAATTATTATTAAAAAAAACTGAGGACTACACCATACAAACGTGGAAAGGAAATACATGGTAATGCCTCTGTATAAATTAGAAGCTGAGATTTAATAAATACACTCAAACACCTGGAGCTGAATCCAGTACAAATGAGTAGCAAAACTAAGAGTATTTATTTAATCTCCTTATGAGATTAAATCTATTTTATCTAGGGGTTGGAATGATAATAAAGCTGCATAAAGTCAGGTCCTATCTTGGGGGTTTTGAAATAAAAACCAGACTTTTCAGAACAATATTGTTACGCACCCACTTTTGAGGTGCTAAATAAAAAAAAAAAAAAAAAAGTTTGAAAAGATTTGGGGGGGAACTTTCTAATAATAATAAAAAAAAAAGACTTATTTGCATAATACATATCTCAATATAAAGCTGAGTAATTTTATGTATGGTAAAGTGGGAAATCCATCTTTTGGATAGTATTGCAGAATAGCTCATGTTTGTCCATTAAATGTTGACCTAATGCCTTCTTTATATCACATTTTCAAAGAGCTGCATGGATCGCATTATATTCTCATCCTGTAACAAAAAAAAAAACAAACAAACAAACACATAAAACAAACACAAGTCATACACCATTACAAATGTAGTTGGCAAATATCTATAGTGAAATTGGGTGGAACTAACTGTACATGTGTCTATTTTTCATCTTGCTTGGAGAAAGTGTTAGCAGAAAATGGCTATTAATGGATCTACTCCTAATTTGTGTCCATTAATTAAACCAAAACTAGTCTGTCAAGAATGCATAAGCATGTTAAGAAAATATGGTCTGCAGTATTTTGGAGGTTATAAGTTTAATATAAGTATAAATAGACAATATAAGTATAAATAGACAATATAAGTATAAATAGACAATATAAGTATAAATAGACAATATAAGTATAAATAGACAATATAAGTATAAATAGACAATAAATACTCAAAGAATAATTTCTATATCCGTAGTGTGAATCAGGAATTACTACATAACGTATAGTACATGAAGTTACTAGTACATGCATTGCATACCATACACAGAAGCTTTTTTTTTTTTTTTTTTCCAATTCTGACCCATCCTATTGTATAGCTATGGATTACTAAAATAAAATAGATTTAAATGTGGATCTTTGTTTGATTGGAAGAATCAGTCAATTCCCCAGAGAACCACCAAACACTTTTACTCCTCAGCTTATCCTTTTTGTGTGTTCACACTGAAAGATGCAGACAGCTTCCTAATTCTACTTTCTGCTTTGCATTAGATAGGCAACAAAACCTTCAAATTCTAAGTAATGCCCCATGTTTACTGATGCATCACTCTGCACTTCAGTTTCTATTAGTAAATAACTCTCAGCACAGCAGTCAGAAGAAAATAAATTGTTTATATACCTTATACATTTCATTGTATAGAAGAAAGAGTTTATTTCTAATAGCCTGTATTTGGTGGTGGCACTTCTGCATCACCAGTACAGTTGCAAGAATAGGTTACACATTCATTGAGCAATTGTTGATGCCGCTAATGATTTTTATTTTTTAACCTGAATGAATACCAATTAGTACTTTCTCAAGAGATAAACTAACCACCTTTAATTCAAATGTGTAAATAAGACTGACTATTTTAGAACATTTCATAAAAGGAGTGCAGACAAAAACACCTCTTGGATTATCAGTGTTCTCCACAACTGATAGGTCTGTAGGTACATTAATATTCCAATAATAACACATGATTAAGCATGAAATCACAGTTAAATTATTCTCTGTTCAGTCTAGGGTTGATTTGTTTCATAGAAAATGACAACTGGGTAATTTTCTCATGTTGTTATGACACATGCACAGTAGGGTTTTCATCTTTGATTCTATATGGCATCTCAAGTGGTGTTGCTGTAAGAAGTGATCCACACACTATTTTTCACTAGCAAACTAATTTATCAAAGCAATGATACCTAACTGAAAATTTTAATGCTATGTAGATTAATGCTTTTAAAGTTTGCATATGAAATTTGCTAAGTTAATTTTAATTTACAGTAATGTAAGTTCTTTTCTCTGCATTGTTTTGTAATATCAATATACACCTTTGAAGTTCATTGCTGTAAGGTTACAATGTTTGCTTTGACTAGAATCGTTTGTCGTTTAATCATTTACAAATGTTTTGTGTATACATCAGCAACGAAGTTTAGCTAAGCAATATGTTCTTCATTTAGAAAGTGTTTTGACATTTCCTAATACACGTATCATTACTAATGAAACTAGCTGTTTTCTAAAATCAGCTCCATATTTCTGAAGTTTGCTGCTTCAATACAGAAACCTTCTAAATGCCCCTCCTTTATTCAGTCAGATGGGAAGGGTCATCAGAAGACATTACAGATTTGTCATGATATTTGGAACATGGTGGCTTTCAGTGTGTTTTTTCTATCTTCAGAAAAATGCAGATGTTTGATTTACACTTAGCAAAGAGTTCTAAAATACTTTAATCTTTCTTATTTGCCTCTTGTTTTTCTCCCAGTACATTTTTCTAAGCAGTGTTTCATAATAGCTTTGTTTAGATTCCTGACGTTAAGGGTGGTGATTGCATAGTCCATATAAACTACAAAATATAGATGACTGGGCTTTGCCAGGCCTGACATAACTGCAAGCTCACTTTGAGGTTTTTCTTCCTGAATTCTGATACAGCTCCTTTGCTCTCTTCTGACTAGCCCAGACCTATCAAGACTCCTTACAGAATGGATTACTCTTGCAGAAAATATCTGTCCCAGAAGCCCTTTTTTCTTTATCAGAAGGTCCTTTAAGTTATTCACTTATGCACCATGCATGCCTTACTTCACCTTTGTTCCTCATGGTGTTGCTGTAGATAGGAAACAATAATGCCTGAGTCAGGCCACTTCCTACCAGCACCAAGCAGTGAGAGGACAGAAGTGTGGAAATTAGTTATGATGATAAAGAAGTACTTCTGCAGTCCTCTCTTTGTCATGGTCAGAGATAGGTCCTTATACCCAGTGAGGAGAGAAGACCATTCATCAACGGGCATTCCCATTCCAGGGTTTGAGGTAGAGTCATTTGTTATGCAAACTGGCAGGGAAGGTTTTGAGTAGACTTGCTCAGATGTCCGCCTTAAAGCCATAGGAGGGTTCACAGATGAGGAAACCAACAGATGTAAAAGTCTAGGGAACTGGAAGTGTGCTGTGCCCCATCCTGAGTTTACAGATTCAGTAGCAAAAGATTCAGATAAGCAAACGTTTATAGCAGAAACAGCAACAATCTAGACAGTGGTCAGGTGTGGACTTTTTCCCTAGGTGGAAAAATTGAATTAGATGAGTATTTTGCATCTTGGGAAAGAGATGCTGAACAAAAAGCAATACTGATAACCCTGTTTTTTCCATAGAACATACAGAAAGGCTATAAAAATGTTTCATCATGTCTAAAACACAGACAAGTTTACTATAGGAGAGATCACAGAATTAACAATGCCTAGAGCAAACTTAGATAAGTACTCATGAACAAGGAGAATTAGTCCCGGAGTGATGCAAATCACTGCATGCTGAGAAAATAAAAGAAGTTGAATGTTGTCTTTCTAGATCAGTCTTGTACGTACGAAGATATTAGCAAAAGGTTTTCCTACAGCTGTGTTTTAAAAGGAGGAGGCCACTACTGTCCTTTGGAAGAAACATAATCTGGAAAATGCTGAAACCACATGAATAGAGCACATTTTCTGAACAAAGTTTCTTGAAAGATTCAGGTTGAATCTAAAACACAGGTCTCGTTTCTGAAACAAAATCCTGATGTAAACATGAATTAAACACTGCAGCTCAGAGCTCTTAATAAGAGAACAGGTCTTCATAGGCAGAGAGACAAAAAATTAGACAGCAAGGTACTTTTTGTACGCCACCTTTGAAGTTAAAATAAAGTGAAGAAAAGTGTCAAGATGATCTGTCCATTAAGAAGAGTGAATGGTGTCTCTATCATGTAATGATTTAGAGGATCTCTCTCTATCATGTAGATTCTGAATAATCAGAAGAGATAAATACGAAATCTTCCAACAGAAGTGAGAAAGTGTGAATCACACTGGAAAAGGGGAACACATGATTCCTTACTGAACAGACTAATTTTCTTTGAAACCGAATCATGCAGTCCACCACCATAATCACTATCACATTCAGGATTGAATTTGATTTAAGTTCCAGAACTCAGCAGACCTCAGATGAATCTCATCTCTGTTTCAGATGATCCCTCAGCTTTATTAGAGCAAATACCTTCCATTCATATTGAACAAGACTGATGAGCTAGAACCATAGTCAATGTAGCTCTGCTGACAGGACACTATCCAGTACCCATTACTAAGGGTACACAGAACAACCAGTTAGAAGAGCTGTTTTCTTTCCATTATACACCAAAGTCAGTGGATTACAACTGATCAAAGACTCACTTAATAAGTGGTTGTGACCCCTCTATATATTACTGCTTTTAAATCAAGAAAGCAATTCCAAGGAATAACTGCAGACACATAAAACGAGACAAATAGCAGAACATCTTTGCTATGTCAGCTTCCTATATTCCAAATGATTATAAATCTATCACACACTAACTGCATTGTTCTTGCTGGTCTTGTTCTATCGTGTCTCTTGCCTACTGTATGCTTCTTGGTGTAGGAGGTAAAAAGCAATACACACAGTCTATAGTGCTACTCTCTGGCAGCTTCATACTAATCAGTCAGTTTGGACAAGGTGGACTTACCAGCTGAACACTGCTACAATTCTGTATATTTTTCATTGTGATAAATACCACTGGTTTTATTTATCTCATCACTAGGTCTGATGCCACACTTTACAGTTATTTTGTACTATGTCATGTTTATTTTTCTTGACTTTTTAAACCAACAAATTGATGGTAGTTCCTTAAATTTCTGAAAACACAACTTACCTTTTCTCATATCAGCTCCTAGTCTAAAAACTAGCCAGTTCCCAAAGGGCAGAGGAGCAAAAAAAGCCTGTAATCCCTGCTACATAAATTTATTCTCATTTGTGGCTCAAAAGGCAATGAGCTGCTTTCAGCAGCTGAGGAAAATTAACAGCCACCTGAGCAGTGTAAACACTTGCAACTGGTAATCACAGTCAGTTCTTACTCCTTTGCAATGGAAAAAAAAATTGCCTGCTGTTAACTCTTGCCATCTAACACTTTGCAAGCTCCTTCTACTCGGCCTTCTTAAGACGTTCAGCCCTAAAACTCACTCTTGGAGGAACATTCCTATATATGATAAATTTTCAAGCAATATTATTATTATTGTTGTGACTATATGCCAATCGTGACAAGAACATTCCCCAGCATGGGGAAAAAGTAGAAATAAACATTTAGCTGTATGTGAAGAAACTTTTTTTGCTATGAACTAGAGAAAAAAAAAAATGCTGTTCTGCTCACTGTCACACCAAAAAACTGTGTAGCACTATGATAGCACTAGCCAACTGATAGGGGTTTGACGCTTCAGTGGGGTTTTGACACTTACCTTCTGGCAGCTCTCAATGAATTCATCTATGGTCACTACTCCATCTTTGTTTTTGTCCATTTTCTGTTCAAAAAGAATAACAATGTATGATTATCACCCTGATAATTGTACATAAAATAAGTCCTTTTTATTAATCATTTGGGTTATATGTAAGCCTAGGGACCAAGCAGGCCAAAATGCTGGAAAGATGTAAGAAGTGATACACTAGAATAAGTTTAAAGACCTGCTTGTTGAAAAGGCAAGGTGTAGTGAATAGATCTGAGAAACAAGTGACTTGGGATGAAACCACAAAGAAGGAAAAAAGATAACAAAATTGATAGGATGTGCAAAACTATTACAACAAAGAAAATCTATTCGTACCCGCTAACAGAGCAGTCTTTTTAGCTCCTTATGTTACCTCACCCACCTGGAAAAATGTTTCCACATGTTGTCTAGGTGCGTCCTCCTTGAGAACAGGATAAGTGCATTTTCCCATCATATCATATATTGCTTTCATGATATCAAGCATTTCCTGAAGAGAAAAAATATGTGTGTAATGTAAGCTGCATTGTAGATACTGTTTTGGCTCAGAACAGCTTTCTAAGATTTACATTTTAGAACAAAAATTTGAGATTTGCCTATTTTGTGATAGAATAGCTTCAAGAATGAACTGTATGTTCCTAGGAATTCTAGCATATAAGTTCAGCTTTCATAGATTCAGAAGAATGCTTCTGATTTTAAATAATTTTAAAATTATTTAGAGTATGTGCAAATTCACTGATTGTGGGAAGAGTCTCCTGAGGCCTAGTGAATAAAAATAACCAGGAAAAGAAGTTCTGTAAAAGCAAGTTAAAGCACAAATCTTCATACAACTGAGTTTTCAAAAGAAAGAAGAAACACCTGTACATACACTTGCACACATGCAAAGAGTTTTCCTTTTTTATTTAAAAAAATATATATTTTTAATAGCGTGGGTTATGAAAACTGTAAGGATAATCATAAATACATCATCTGCTAGTATGATGAAGAGATTGTTTTGTAGATTGACCTTCTGTAGTAATCATTAAGTTATCTCTCAAAGTGCAAAACCAAAACCGTAATATATCTATATAAAGACCTACTGTTGAAAAAAAAAATTATGAAGCCACAGGTTTGGTCCCACCATCAGGTGTGGTTGGATCTTTGCAGTATAAAGGATTTAAGAATCTTTTTATATGTATTCTGTTTCAAGTAAAAATTTTAGAAATAGATTGGAAAAAATTAATTATGGTTGAAGCCCATTTAATTTTCTTGGGTCCAAATATCCTACCAAACTACTTTATTCTAGTGAAAAAAAAAAATTGCTTAAGTGGAAGCCAAATGTCTCAGTACCTGAAGAATTTTGGCCATCCATTATTTCTGTGGTAATTTTTCCTTTTCAATTTCTATATATGCCTTTAAAATGAGAAAATTATTTTTAGCTTGTTTAGTTTCATAATATGTTGTAGGTTTATTGGTTGACATATCTAATTTGACAAGGCTGCCTCTGACGCCATTCTTCTTTCAAAGCAGGCCTTGTGTATACAACGGTTAGTTTCAGTGATTAACATAAAAAGTAGACCTTACCTCTTTAGTTATATATCCATCCTTATTTATATCATACAAATTGAAAGCCCAGTTCAGTTTCTCCTGTACCGTCCCTCGGAGTAAAATTGAGAGACCCATAACAAAATCCTAAATAGACAAAAGCTCTGGGTCAGTTTGGAATTAAACAGTTTTTCACAAACACTCAGAAATGCAGACTAATGCATTCATCAGAATCACAGAAGTCTTGAAAGGTGTGTTGTTTCTATTTCTTTCACTTGACAGCAAATTTTACAGATTGCTGGTTATTTAAATAATTACAAATCTAGGCACTGTATGCTATACTAATAATAAGTAAATTGAGTAATTTTCTATAAAATAAGGCATCATTTTCTATTAGTGTATTCAACCTCTGAAATGCCTCGCATGAGAAGTCCTTGTTGAACTTGCTACCAAGGAAAAGCAACCCCCATGGTTTAATGGTCCAGAACAAAGCTTAAGTGGGAGTTAGATTAATCTTAGCACAGGAGACCAATTTTGGAAGAATTATCTGCTGAGGAATGTTCCATTCTTGTTATATATATACCTTGTTGGAAGTGGAATACGTGGTTCCCAGACCTCTTGGATCAATCTTGTGCAGTCAACATTAAAACCTCATGTGTGCTACAATACACCTCAGTACTTAAAACTTTTATTGGAAATCTGATAGGGAATATACAATTTTATGTCCACATGATGCCTTAATGGTCTTGTCACCCACCAATGCTCTAATGCTGTAGAGCTACTCGACAGAAGTAAATCAGAAGACTACTGAGATTATATACATGAAGTGTTTGATACAGATCACTGACAAATTAGCATAAGGTTAGCTGTAACTAATGGGATTTGTCATACTGTGTTCTTGATCAGCCGACAAACAATTTTAAAAGTAGACATACTTACATTACACTAGAGCTAGAACTAGAGTTTGGCTTCATAATTAATATTCTTTTAATAGTACAAACCTTATTTACATTGCACAAAGATCTTCCAGATCGGAGAAAATATAAATCAGGATGTGCTGTCATCTGTCTTTTGCATTTCTTAGCACATTAACTGTATTTTTTAAAATAATAGCTTTTTTGTTTCTACCCTTCTCCTCTACCCAATTCTATTTGATACGTTTGTAAACCCATAAATCTGTGAAACTGTCCTGCAAAAGTTTATATTTAAATGTGCATTTTTACATTATTGGCAAAGGAATCTTAGGGTAACACTTAAAGCAGACATTACAAAAGCTGAATGGTTTCGAATCACCACTGGCAATGTTTGTACATTTTCTTAAAACAGGAACAATGGAAAAGAATGCATGGAGATTAGACATAAAAAGGCCCAATGTACCACATAGTCAAATACGTATACTCAATGCAGATGAGAATACACAGATACCACAGTGCCAGGTGGTCTAGTAAGCATAGCTCTTTTGACAGCTTTGGTCTTTTTACCAATTCAGGTGGTATGTTCTGGGTTTTCTTAGTTTGAATCTTAGTTTTAATTTCTTATGTTCTGGGTTTTCTCTCATAAATTTCTCTATTATTGGTACATGTGTCCTTTGGGGTAAATTAATACATGAATCTTGAAAAGAGTTTTGCTCAACTTCTCTTGTCTACATCTCAGTGACTAATTGAGGGTCACCAGGTTAAATCTCCAAACAGTTCTTTAACAACATAATATTAAGTATTAAAATGTCCAAGAAATTCAGAACAGATTTGATCACATTACAGCATTAGCAATTAACCTTTTTAATTCAGTACTATTTCTTCACATTCTTCTGCACTGTTTTACTGCATTCTTGATGTAGCATTTGCTGAACTCCTCTGCAAGGGTCTCCAATAATGTTATTTTCTTAAAGTATTATGTTTCAGAGCTCTGAATTTAATTTGGTGCCAGCAACATCTTTGCATTTATTCTGATGGTTAAGTCATATCTACTTGCCTTTTCCTGATTATTTCTCCTTATTCCTTTCTTTGAGGTGCCACCCATATGTTAGGTGGCTTACTGGCATTATTTATATCCCCATAGTCAAGGTAGCCCTTCTATCATCAGCGTTAAAAAACATTCATCAGAAAATATGACTTTGTAGGAATGAATGTCCTTGTAAAAGCTGAAACAGCTCAAAACCATCCAGGTGTGTGCTCTAAACTTTGCAAGAAGAGATCATCTCCTTCCATATTGCACGAGGGTGTTTGGGAATCATACAGAATTTGGTTCAGGTGCTCCACCTTTGTCTGAATGCTCCCTGGGGTCACCCAGTACAGCAGTCAAGTTCAGGAGTAATAAAAAGGATTTATCACAAGCTGTGATGAGCTGAATAAGGACTAGCTAGGACAGGATATATTTCTACATATTTAATTTCATATGATTTAAGAAAATAACAATAAAACAATGTAGAAATGGAAAATCTTATTCAATGGACAGACTGAATCCACAGGGCATTTCATGCTAGATCCTCAAACAGAACAAAGCCCTGCCTGGTGGAAGGAATTGTACACGAGAGGAGTGGTGAAGCTCTGTGAGCTGTTAAGCTTGTGATCCAGTGCCGAATGCTATGGTGGAGCAACAGTACTTAGTGTACCAGATAAGCTTGGAGAGACTCTGTCTACACTCTTGTTACCAGCACCTCAATGACACATGACTCAGGCACTCCATTTAGCATGAACCCAAGTCCCCATTACAATATTTACTGTACCCAGATGCGTTTTCTTTTCTGGTTTAGGCATCTGGCTCCTAGAGAGAGAGGTTTTCTACTTTCAGAGCCTATTTATTTTTGACGCAAGATAGATAGTACTGCTTGGACACTTACATCCCATAAGGATGCCAACACTGTCCACTGAGAGGGACAGAAGGCCTGCCCAGCTGAACACCTAGTCACAGGAGAGGTGCATCAGATCTAGGGGCAGAGAGTCTGAAACTCCGGAGAAGGGCCAGACTCAGGCACATCTCTACATCTCTTTGTCGGGTCTCTCTTCAGTCTGTGGCAGAAGCACAGAAGCTATGCTCTTTGGTACTTGCCCATATTCTTTTCCACAGCTCCTTATTTCCAACTTTTTAGTTTCCTGCTGAGCCTGCAAGTATTTGTGAAGACCTCGATCGAATGCCAAACTCTCTTGTGTGTAAAAGTTATTCTCCACGAAAGGGGGATGGCTTACTGAAGGGCTGTAAAGCAGAGCATCAATGCACCCATGTTAGAGCCTCTGTATGCTCACTGCTACCACCTGCTCAGCTGCCAGTGACAAGCTAGAGCTGTGCAGAGCCTCTGGTTGTGATCTGTGATTAACTTATATTTGTTGTTTTTCCCAGCGGTGATAAATTATCTCTTAGCACAGTTGTCAATGACTTTCTGATCGCTTCATCCCTCAGTAAACCTTCGGGGAGAACCAGTCATTAATAAATTAATTATCAAGCTTACTAGTGTGTACTCTGGGAATAGTGTGATTCATAGGAAAGCTTGAAATTATTCCACCCGATCACATGTTCCTTTATGTCTTGTTCAAGGCCAGAAGAAGTAGGTAGGCACTGAAATCCATTTTGGGGTTTAGCCCTTAGGATTTTGGGAGGGAATCACACAGTGAATGTTAGTCACAGGAGTGGTGGGACACTGATGCTCTTAGGACAATGAAGGTTAGCAATGACATGGAGGAGCTGCTGTTAAGAGGAACTATATTTCTCTGTAGCTACTTTACACCAGCTGGTATCAAAATGCTTTTGAAATCACAGCTGCCCCGAGAAACATTAGCTTATTTCATATATGACATAAACAAGGCTTTTCTATGTTTAACACAGAGGATCACGCTTGAAGATATTCATTAAAAGCAGTAAACACCTTGTTACTGTCTTGGAGACAATGACTGTTCATTACTGTTGTTATTAATTAAATACCAAAGATGTGTTTGATCTCAGGACATAAAAGAAGACATAACTAGGTAGGTTAATTCTGGATTCTCTGATAGAAACAAATTAGCAAGCTTGTTAATTCATTAATTAATGCAAAATTCTGAGGGTACAGCTGAGAAATAAAGTTATCAGAAACTCACCAACAATTTTGCTAGAGATAATTAATCATTTTCGGAGAAACAAATGCAAGTTTGTTTTTGATTCAAAATGACCAAAATCTTTGAATATCTTTGTTGCATTTGGCACAGCTTTTGTACTTTAAGGCACTGAGAATTTGGATTACTGAGTGAAATTCCTTTCATCAAGATCACATTTTGAGTAGCATTAATCTGCACCTACAGCAGATTAAGAGCACTGATTTGAATATTTGCTTGTGGATGCAATGTGCTTTATCTTTGACTACATGTCTGAAGTTAAATAGCTTTCATTTTCTAACTTTTTTTTTCCATTTATCATCCCCAAATTTCAGTGTGTTGACACACCTTTTAAACACCTTAACATCCCCAAACTTGTTACTGACTTATGCCTAGAAGTACCAGACCCATCAAATAAATCTAGTTTGGATACCACTTCACCATTAAAATCATTAGAAGAGAGGCTTCTAAATACCTGTGTCATTTTCACCTTTGGATACACAGGGCCTAAAACCATATGACCAGAAATCTTCAAAACACCTACTCAGTTACCTACAGATTCTTGTTCTTTATAAACAAACTGTGAATGGCATTTGTGTTTTTGTAGAGCTTTGTGTTTTTGTAGAGCTTAGTGATCTGGTTTAGTGGAGGACTAATGCTGGGTCAGAGGTCGGACTAGGTGATCTTGGAGGTCTCTTCCAACCTAGATGATTCTGTGATTCTGTTCTTATGCTATGTAAAATGCTTCATCTGACTCTTACGAGAGAGTATACAGATTTAGGGATGTGCAAAATTTCACATATGTAGCAATCTCACTAAGCAATCTCATCTAATGAAGGCATGGGTTTTACAAGTACAACATTGTGCTAAAGCCTAACACTTCATTGCTAATGGTTGAAAATTTGAGGGAAAAAAAAGAACAAATTCTTTTTTTTTTTTTCAATTCCAGCTACCACAGCTTCATTAGGAAAAGGAGATTGCAACGAACAACAACAAAAACTCTTACCCCCTACAAGTTATATTTCTAGTTCTGCCAGTTAATTTCAAAATTTCCTTTTCACACAGAAGAGAGCCAAAGAGCATTTTTCTTTTGTGTTTGTTTTTTTTTTCCTAACAAGCATTAGAAAGCTGGAGTGTGGATTGGTTTAGACAAGGTATGGCAGTTGCATCTGAGATAAAAAATGATCAGGAAAAAAATTACTACTTCCATGATTCAGAACTACTTTCACACAATTAGAAAAAATCTAAACGTTTTTAATGTTAGCAAGATGCTTTTAGAGTGGTTATTGTATAGTTTATAAATATGAAGCTGCTCCATGGTACGAGGACACAGAAATAGGGAGTCTTTTGACAGCACTAGAGTTGTGCTGGATTTACAGCTAGTGCAAATGAAATCAAGGTCTGGGTCACTCTGAGTCGATAGTGGATAAAAGCAAGTTGGAAAATGTCTGTTCTCTCGATAAAAAAAAAAAAATGCTTTATTTTCATTTGTTCCAAAGCCTCTTCTGAACATAGACCTGCACTTTGACATATTCATATACCTCAAAAAACGCTTTACATCTATTGCGTTTCATAATTCTTTCTTTTTGAGATACAAATGTGAACAAATTGTTCAGAAAAGCTACAAAAGCTTCTTTTGTTCTCATTATTCCTAATGATAACAGCAGAAATACTTCTCAAATATTGATGCTGAAAATGTCTTCTAGCATTGTCTCTGCTGTTGCTGATATGACCAGAAGGATTCCTTGCAGAATTAGCCTACATACAGAAGATGTGAATAAAAGCTCCATTTTTTGTTTCCACCAGGCCCATTGATTTCAGCTGCCTGGAAAAAGGCAGATGGGGTTCATGTTTTTTAAATAAATGCAAGTAATGTCCCACAAAATGCTCTGGTTATATTCCCAGGTGAGGTTTAGGTTTATGATCACAGTGCATCTGCTTGGCAATACTTCTCCTTCCATATTACATCAATAATAAAAGAATGAAAATACTTTTAAAAGATTTTCCCTCAGATCTCACAACATCATTCAATTAAGTAAATCATAAAAACACATATAAGGCATTTAAACAAATTTACAGTGGATATATTTAATCCTAAACCAATCTCAAGTTGTAAGGATACCGTCAGTCAATTGAAAAACAAAACAAAGCACAATATGACAAAGTAAATATTGTTTTGCAGAAGAACTGGGAGATTTCTTAATTCTATATGTTAAAGTAATGGCTCCTTTACAGTATGCCCTGTTTTCATCTAGCTATTGCAGGGAGTTGCCTTTTCTGTCATGATTTTTGTATTGGTGATGTCAGCCTTTGCAGGTAATGACGTCAGCCTCAGCAGGGAAAGACAGAAGTTTGAAGATTTGGCATATAAATTGAGGAAGAATGAATTTTAAACTCTTGTGTTTTTAAATATCTTTGCTATAAAGGTGTTTTTTGCTTGTTTGTTTGTTTGTTTTTGTTTTGCTTTTTGGTAGAACCTTCTCCTGGAAAACAATAGTGTGTATGAGCAACCCTATTTTGGCTGAGTTGTAATGTTATTTAGATCAGAGTCCTCATCTTGAAGATTGGCAGGAGGATAATGATTCTGTTATGTAACTTGTGAATAAGTTAGGTTACCTTTTAAATTAGCAGATTTATAAAAAAGTTAATATAGCAGCACAATATGAGTTAAAATTCTGTGATACATAACTGTGTAATAATAATGACTTCTGTTAACACATTGGAAAAACTTGAAACTTTAGCCACATAAACTAAATTTTATGTGATCCGTATAATAAAACTGACCAAATTTCACTTCGTCGCAAAGAATGTCAAAACATTGAAGCAAACATAAAGGAAGTAACAGCATCACTTACCTCAAAACTTACAGATCCATTGTGATCAGTGTCAAATGCATTAAACAGAAAATGTGCATAAGTTGTGGAATCTATAATTTAAAACAGTAAGAATATTTCATAGTAAGCATGTCTTCTTTCATAGTAAGCACATTTTATTTCATTTAATTTTATACCATGACATATTTTTACAGGAAGATATATTTTGATAACAACTAATGCTAAATTTTCCAGTCAGCTTAAACTTATTTTTTTGGCAGGGCAAGAGAGACAAATTACAAGTACAAGTATGTGAGTAATTAAACTGGGAAGAAAATTGTGAAAATCTGGACTCAAGTATTTTTATTCATTTTCATTACCACTGCTGCATGCAAACTACTAATCACTGATGTCTTAACAAATGGTGAAGAAGTCAATGTACTCTGAAGCAATCTGTGTCAATGGGAATGCTACTTTACCAATTAAATGACTGTGATAGTGGATCTCTCTTGTGTTACAGAAGAGAAATGCATTCATCACTGTAAATGAGGAAAGCGGGCACTACCATCTGTGCATCTGGCGTATCACTTTTACTCTGGAGACAGGCGTGTTGCCCCAGCTGAAGATGAGCTGGTCAGAAAACTGCTGCTGCTTTTCGGGCTCAATGCACCACACAACAAACTGGCACAGGGACAGGCACCAGTGCCAAGACTTACGCTATGTCACTTCAACAGCATACATCACCAGCCAGGCTGCTGTATAGCTGTAGACAGCTATAGGTGAGATAAAATCCTGTCCAGAGAAGCATATTCTTAAAATGGGATCGCTGCTTGATTCTCGTGAGTGTCTTATGAGAGCTAGGTGCTTAAAAACCTTGAAAAAAAGTGGCTGAAAAGTAACTGAAGTGGTCAAAAAGATTCTGGAAGATGACTTTAGGAAAGTGATGCCTTCACTAATTGTTTACTGTTCAAGCCTATTCAACAGCATATAAACTCAGTTTTCTTTTGATATTCATTGTTTTGCTCTTTCCATTTTACATATTTACATTAATATTAGGTTAATTAACATTAACCTCATAAACTTTTAGTAAAGTGACAAGCCCCGTTTTATAGGTGAAAAACTGGGGTAAAGAACAATTTCTCCACAGCCATGACTGCAAATCCTTGGAGGCACACACAGCCTGAGTGCTGCCCTAAATATTAAGGTGATTCTTCCCAAGACTGTAGAACCATCTTAGGCCACAACAGTTACAAGGGAGGTTGTTTCTGCTCCACTGTATTTTTAGCAATTATATGCAGTAAATGCTTTTCATAATAGCAAACCATCATGTCCTGAACAGTAGTAATTTGTAGATTTTTTTCCTGTTCTTTCTCCTTCCTTAGAAGAAAACTGCCCTTATTGTGGGAAAATCTCATCAATCAGTGCTGAGATGCCTGTTTCTGATTTCTTGGCACTAAACCTTTTTTTACCTTTCGTGTCAAATCTGAAAAACTGCATCCACCACAGCTCAAACTTTTTTATTTATTTATATATATATTTTATTTTTTTTTTAATTAAAAGGTGTGATGATTTTGGGTCATCTGAAATATAGCCTTGACCCTAAGAAACCAAATATACCAAACCTCAAAACTTTGCACTTCACAGGTTCATACCTGACACTGGTAAATGAAGTCTCTGGTCTTATTTCAATATGTTTATTAAAAGTGATGTGACAAGAACAATCTCTGCAGCCATCAAGCCTGTGTCTGTTAACACATTTTCAGAGAATTTCCCCCAAATACTGAGACATTCATTCACCCATCCATATAGCCACAGATTAGTGTAATTGCTTAAGTATAATCTAGTAGACAAATCCCCTTTAACTTTAAAAGGGAGATTTTATTTTAACTGAAAAACGTAGACTTGTTGACTTCAGTTCATACTTTCTATCCTCTACTGAAGCATCTATTGTACAACAACAGTGTGCAAGCCATCTTGTAATAAAAAGCACATTACAGAGGCATAATGACTGTAAATTGAATTTTAAATACCTTCCAATTCTCTTGGTACTTACTTCTTAAAAAACAAACAAAATCTTTTGAAACATCCCTAATCATTTTTCTGTAGATTTACATTAAACACCACAATATTAACACAAAGTATTTTACTCTTTTCCATATGTGATACAACTTAATACCCTTTTGAATGATAGTATATGGATAGTAGTAATAATAAACTGTACTAACCTCTTCTGAAAAAGTCTAAAAAATTCAGAGGTCTCTTTCAGGGTTGTTTGTGCAGGCAATTCTGGTCTGAAATTTTGCCTTCAAAACATCCACTGCAGAGTGAGGTAGACTGGTGTTTACATGACAGCTACTTCTTAGTATGATGCCTCTGCCATTCCCTAAATCTCGAACATTAACCACGTTAGACCAGAGCTTTAATTCTTAAATAAGATATATCTTCGTTTCAGGGATCTGATATCATAACTAGTTGGTTAAATTGATGTTTTGACAGGCTGAAGCAGGAACAGATATTAAATCAGAATTCCTTTGAAATACATTGTTTAAACATTTTAAATATCAGACCCCCCAAAAAGGAAGAAAAGGATAGTCATTATATATTCAAGAGTAAGCCTTATCAAACTGTGAACATAACCTATTCTCTTCATAACTGAGGGAGGAAGAGCTCAATAATTGCTCCTTATGTGGATTCTTGCCTGTGATCTGCATGGCTGAAAAAGATATCCCAAGTTTTATGTCAGGCAACTTGTTGCATGAGTGCAGGGTAGCTACTGGGACCTATTCATTCACTGGTGTAACTGTGTTTTTCCCATTGGTAAATGACTTTTTGATGATTGCTTGGTCACCCTAAAGCTTAAAATGTTACTCAACATTATGCTGTTTGCTTAAATTATATGAAGTTATAATGATACACTGTGTTTTATCTGGTTTTGTATTATATGGACATTTGGGGCACAGATCTACATGTATGACATTTTAACTTGAGGACATGTTAATATGTTGTCTTTGTTGTGTTTTCAAACTTTTCTTTTTAATATTCACACATACCTAAAAGCAATATATTAACTGCAACTGAAATTCAAAGGTCTTGGTTATACACAGCATGTTGGCAATACATGCACAGATGCAACTATTCAGACTAGCTGCCTAACTAAATATTCAAATACAGAGATCTCACCCAGTACTTAACATGCAAATACCGACAATTAATGATGCTTAGCTAATCTGAGGAACTAAGAATAGACTTTGGTCCCCAGACCTCTCAAAAAAATGGCAAAGGTCATCACAGGCCCACAGAAGCTTTATGATTACTGCTGTGTGCTGTTACTCCTGTGAGGAGAATCAGCTCTTCCACTGTTTCCTCTGAACATTCTTCCTGACATTTTGAGGAAAACTACACAACGCTTTCACATTTGTTTATGCTGCCTTTATGCACCGTTTGACAGTAGGCCTTTGTGTGCAGGCTGTGGGGCTCATGGATGGAGTTAGCTTCTGATGGCCCACTTCTCAGTGGGCCTCACTGAGATCCCTGAAATAGCTTTACTGAAGAAGCTAAAATGCTGTTAGTAGTACACAGCGTCTCCCGCTGATTAATTAATTATCTGGTTTGATACTTTCCTAGCATGCTTAAAGTATAACACATGGGGCTTCTTTTTAAGAAAAAATAAAAGTTTTTTTTTCAAGAAAAAATTATTTTCTCAAAAAAGAATTCCCACATCGTTAAAGCCCAAGTTGCTGTAAAGGTGACAGGAAATACTATAGTGTTAACACCTCTGAAATAAACAGTTTTGACTTTCATTTAAGGGGGAAGGTGGTCACTGCATGGGCTCCAAACTGAAAGAGAGAAGTCCATGGGATCCTGATTTTCTGAAGAACTATTATTATTATCATTTTTTGTTAATTTTACCAAAGTTAAATGAAGAGAGAAGAAAAAGCAAATTTTTCCATGAATTTTATCTCGCATGTCAGCCCTGAAGACAACATAGCAGCTGCTGCTAACAAGCCACAGGTTTTGTAGAGAGCTTGCTGCAGAGTGGAGGCTTGTCAGGCTCACACTTCATGGACTCTTTGTGACTTGCCTGCAGCTTTTTCTCCAGTCTAGCTGTGACAGCCATTTCTTGGCCAGGTTTCTAGGGCTGTTTGGTTTTTCTTTTGAGGTGCAACTCTAGTTTTATGTAGGTAGCAGCAACAACCAGTTATCCTAGGCAATGGATGCAGGTGTGGGTGAGATGAGCAGGGATGGGGCACAGGTTGTCACTGTCCCCACAGCTGGGTGAGGAAATGCAGACATGGAACTGGGCAAAGTGGTTTCAAGGGTAGCAAAGAAAAGAAAGAAATAGTATATAACACATGTATAAGGTGCCATATATAATACATTTGGGTGTAATGTACAGCTGCAAACCAACTGAGAAACAGAAAGCACAAAAATGTGGTAGCAAATACATAGAAAAGCAAATCTTAGAGCAAGGAAGAAGAAAGCACTGACACAAAGATTGTATTCCTGCTGGAGATGGACTCCAGATGCTGACAACCTTCTTCTCCCGAACAATGCCACTGCCCTAAAGGCCCAGAATAGCAGTGGACAGGTGTGTACAGGACCAGGAAGAGGAATGGAAACTAATAAATGTTTATAGAACAATTTTAATTGCATTGTTATTTCTATTCTGTAACAACTAGGTCTGGATTAGTAAAGACTAGGCTTTTGAGGTTTCAGTTATTCCGACAATAAATTTTAACTCTACTTGTATAAAAGGCGTGCTTTCTCTTTGCCTGTAAGCAGTTTTCAGAGTAACAATAGGAAATACATATTTTTTATTATTATAATTTTAAAAGTATTAAAGGTATAGTAAATCACATGCAGAGAACTTATTTTCACCAGGCAGGGTAGCTACAAATTACAGTATCTGAAACTCTGATTGTTAGCCTGGTTTAAAAGAAATAATAGTAGGCAGGCCGACACATCTAGCCTTTTTTTCTTCCTTATTGATTATGCCTAGTTGCTGAGGATTTCAGTGATGGTAATCCACACTGAATACTGCTCTTTACCTTGTAGGTTTTTATTTAAAATAAAACTAATTGGGAAAGGGGAGAGGTTTTGTTCCTACCAATTAAGTTTTTTGTTTGCTTGGGGATCTTTTGTTTTTTATACACAAGTGAAAAGAAAGAGCTATCAACAGTAACAAGGAAGAATTTAAAGCTCAAGAGTTGTGGGAGAAGATGAAGAGCCAGGATTGAAGAGCTGTAGGAGAATATGCAGGGGCAGGACTGAATGGTAAAAGTAAGCAGAAGGAAAGAGGAAAACTTCAAACTAAAAGAAAATCTGAAGTTTGAAACAAAATATAATATATATACATGTGTGTGTGTGTTACCTTTATTGTACTAAAAGACAAGAAAAAGAAGTCATTGAAGGCCCTAAAAATTACTTCACTGAAATTAAGAGTAGCAAAAAAGACCTTGTTTATGTAGAGAAAGCCCTTAGAAGTCAAGGGAGTTCTCCCATTGCTATTAGATTTTAATTTGACCCACAACTCTAGCACCTCCTACAGTTTTCACTCCTACTGTGAAAGGTTCTGTAGAATAACAGATAATGGGGCTGACTGCATAGAAAGTTTGAAAGGAAATAACCTACTCAGAGATACTTCGTTTCCAAAGATACTCAAATACAGGTGGGTAACCAGAACAGGATACTGACCTCTTGTAGATACCATTGCATTTTGTTCAGAAACATATACTTTTAAATGTGTCCAGCTATCCACAATCTTGTTAATTTGAACAGGGTCTTTTGTTAGATTCAGGAGGGAACAAATATAACTCTCTGTACATTGTCATACCAATTACATTTGCCAAGTACTCACCTCCCTGTGGAAAGAACTGAGAGTAAATCTCTTTGAACGTTTCTTCATTGACAACACCACTGGGACATTCCTGGAAAAAGTTAGATACAATAAATAAATAGTGTTGAATCTGGTTCAGGCAAATCCTGTGTGCAGGAGACCATAGAGAACATGTGAGATCATAGAGAACATAGAGATCATGAGAGTTTAACATGCTGCAAGAGCCTGATTTTGCACTTTAAACCAAATATTAGAGCATCAAATGTGCATCACTTTGAAGTGTCTTATTAAAGAGAAGGGACAACAAAAATGGACAAAAGTTACTTCAGTGCCATTTCTTCTCAGTTTCAGTACTGAGAACTGAGTGATGGGTGTGTGAGCAGCAACTGCTGTGCTGCAGTGCATGGTGCTGTCGGTGGTCTCTGCAGGCCATGGGCAATGGCTCCTGTAGCTGAAAACAGCACTTGTGTGGCACAGAAACCAAGCAGGAATGCAAACTGCGTTTGCAGTTAGACCTGTCACAGAAGGTCTTACTCAAGCCTTGCAGATACTTCTGCCTTTTTACATCTTGTTCGTAAACTGAAGTATGTAAACAAGAATGAGCAGAATGTGTCATAGTAGGGTGATTTCAGACATATTGAAACAGAAGAGAAAATATTTATGGAAAGTATGTAAAGAGTTAGGAAAAACAGAAGGAATACCATTTCAGTTACTAAGTCATGCAGTAAAAAGCAAAGGCAAGACTGCTGAGTCTAGTCCTAAGTTTGCAAGGCTGAGCAGATGACTTTAGGCAATGCACTTAATTCCTTCCTTAATACAGTGGGTGAAAAAAAAAAAAAACAACCCTGACAAACTCTATAAGACAAAAGTATTTCTAGAAACAAAAAAAAGGAAAGTAAGGAGAGTGAAATAGTGAAGGGTCGTAGTTCAGTTTCTTTGTCCATTGCTATGCTATTCAGACTGATGGCTCCAATTTATGTGCTCCTAGTCTCGAGCAATGGGGAAAGGAAATAGCTTCATGTGAAGAACACTGTAACATCATTTGCCAGTATAATAACAGCTTTTCCTGTGACAGCAAATGATATTTCTATTAGATCAAGTAAGGAACACTGAGATACTCATAGCTTTGAAAGCTTATGTGAAGAAACAAATAGCATAATCTTGCTAATTGAGATGCACTGCCTAAAAAATGCATGTCAGATCTGTAGATCTAGGATTATTTTGATTTATATCACTTACTCTCAGCCAAAATCAGACCTTCACCATAACTAAGAATGTGCAAACACATGGTAAGAAACAATTCTGTTTGATCAGAACAGGCAAACAGAGAGCAGTCATGGAGACAGAAGTACAAAACTATTTATTCCTGGGCACAGAGGCTGTCACTGATGGAGGCAGAATCAGAGCATCGGTAAGACTAGATATATACTGTCTGCTGGGCCACACTGCCTTTTAAACCAAAGCCTTTGGGGAACAGTAAAATGAATCTAGCATATCTACCATGGTCAGGTAAGGGGTACCTTTGTCAATCCATTGATTGAGGTAGTAATCCCTGTCTATTAGGTATTTGGGTGTGACAGTTTTCTAAAATGTTTCTGCTTTCCCAGCTTCCAAAAAAAAAAAAAAAAAAACCACCTATATTCTGGTGCTCTAGAATATCTATAGTCCCTCTCAAGGATTAACATGCTGCTTGTCTCCTGATGTGAAGCCTTTTTGAGTTGTATAAATGAAAGATCCAAAAACAAAAAGATGAAATGAAAGATGCAAAAGACTGGTATATTTACTTGAAAACATCAGTGAAGCATTCAGATATTCATTGATATAACAATATATTTATTCGATGTAGGAAATGTAACAAAGGCATTTCACAAGTTCCTCTTCTAAGTATACATTGATATTTATTTTACATCATTACCAGACCCTCTCAAGCAAGAGTAACACAACCTTCTCTTTGAGACAAATGGGAATGTGAAAGGACATTGCCATATTTTAAAATTTAGGAAAAGAAGTCATACCTTCTTTCTGTTCTGCATGTATTTTCTTTTCAGACAAAAAGCTAGGAACATTTTGAATGAACTGAAAAAACACAACCCTGAACATTTGAATTTGTACAACTCAGATTCTGCAATATAAATATATTTTTTTTCTGAGAAACTTAATGAATGACAAAACATGTATTTATCCCACTCCATGGATTATTAACACACAAAGCTATTTTTCTACCTTTTCTTTAGATGAGAAAGGAAATACTCATATTCAAAATGTGCTCATCCTGCAAACAGAGCTCTCCTCTTTTTTTTGCAGTAAGTTGTACGGTCACAGGAAATACCAACACTGCCAATGGTGCCAGTGCTTAGTCTAAAGCTTCAAAGAGACTCCCATTTCCTGATTGCATTTAAATGATGACACGCTAGAGGAGAATTAGAGGTATTGTGGAAAGAAATGTCTGATTTATTCTTGACCAGTTTAAAATAAGTTAGCAGACTGTCTTTATAGAAGTAAATGACTTACAGACCATATTTAAAGGCAGTGCTTCTTTCTGTCTTAACTGCAGTTTCACCACACTGTTTGAAAGGAACACTGCTTGAAAAGGCAACATACATTCACAGAATTGTATATTAGTAGAGGCAGTAGAGTAGATAAATACAACCTCTTGAATTTATCTAGGCTGACCCTCTGTATTTACCTCCTGTCTTTACCACAGCATTAGCAGTAACAGCTTAACTTTTCAATCTCTGGAGATTTGTTGTAATGGTATGTTAAGGGCTTTCATTAAAAATCTGCAACGTTGGCCAATTACTCTTATCAGAAATACCTAGTTCAAACTTTTCTTTCTTTATCCTGAGTCTTTACTTTGAGATTCTACAACACTGTGAACAGATCTCTTCTTAAGTAATTTTAATCTAAATATGTATGTAGCCAACATAATTTGAGTCCAAGAATGTTCTTTTCCTGACTCATAAATCTGGCTTTATTGTATTTATCAAGACAGAGTATTTCTCTAGTTCTCTGTATTTCTCTTGTTCTGTGAATATTTAATATTGTGATTGTTAAATATGTGCCATGTCTTTATGTCAAGTTATTGCTGACTTCTTCCAACTGTAATTAAAAAATGTTTCTAAGATTTCATTAAACCCTTATAAAAGAAAGGAAAATAATTCAAAAATAGTTTGAAAGAAAAATGTGAGGCATTTAAACCATTTCCTATACTCTTATTTTCCTCCAGTTGTATGTAATTTATTCTGTTACAGAAAAATAACTGTTTGACAGTCTTTTAAAATTGCATTAAATTGCATTATATTCCTTCTGGAGAAAGGAAAAAAAAAAAAAAAAAAGAGCATAAGTTCATCTTGAACTGCTTTTTTCCTGAGTCCAGTACTCTCTCCTTTAAAGAGAAAATAAGATAAACTGACAGAAAGAAGAGACAGAGAATAATAAATATGATTCTGCCTTTTGATGATCTCTCTTGCTTGCAATTTTACTGCTGGGAAATTACACCTCCAGTACATGGTCTTATGAACTACTCCAAAACCTGTAAATTATTTACAGGCTTCATACTGTCTAAGCTGTCTTTCAAAAAAACATTTCTAAGAGTACTGCAATGGGTGGATTCATTTTTGCCACCTAATCAACACCCTTTTTAGACAAGAGGCAAACCCAAAATGAAAAAAAAAAAAAAAAAAAAAAAAAAAGGAGAAACAGAAAAGTGTAGGAACAAGAATGAAGGGAAAAAAAAGAAAAGGCTCAGAGTTTTGTCTGTAAAATAAACAATGTATAATGGATGAAGCTGTATTAGGAGCTTTGGCAATTTTACATATATTTTATTTATAGGTTATTGCATGTCAACTACTGCATTCCATGCTTTATCTGCTGTCTGTGTTCTGTTTCATTTCAGATAAATGTTCATGTCTATTGATTTAATTATCTCTGACTAACAATATTTTATCTTTTTTGCATGTTCATCTATTCTGACTGAAAATTTAAATTTACCATGAGCACATAATATAACAGAAAATCATATATATATAATTTTGAAATAAAATACTGCATGTGCTTTAAAGCTAATTGCTAATTCTAGCAAAAGCCCCACAACCCAAACCCACAGTGGCTTTTCATAGTTCAGACCAGTTCTGAATTTTGCATTCAAGTACATTGATCAAATCATTGTGAAAATGTAAAAACATAATGTAGACCAAATTAATAATGAAATCCAGGCAAACATTCACTTCATGAAGTTCAACCTGAATCACAGTGCTCTACATATGGGAAGAAATAGTCCCTTGTACTGGTGCAAGCTGTGAAGTGACTTGCTGAATGTCAACCCTGCCGTAAAGGATGTGGCGTGACAGTGGATGTCAAGTTGCGTATAAGCCAAGGAAAATATTCTTACTGCAAATAAGACAAACAATTAACAAAAAAATGGGCCATGGCTAGCAGGCTGAGGGTGCTAGGGTCTCTGCTTGGCACCTTGGCACAGTAAGGAGCACAGACCCTCCCACGGATGTGCAGAAACTGAAGAGGGCTTAGCAGAAGGTCACAAAGGCTATCAGGATGGAGTGCACGTGGCCAAAAGAAGTTGAGAGTGCTGTGCTTGCTTAGTCTAGGTCAACACTAAAGGATGAGCTAGTAGCAGCTTACCTGAAGGGCAGTAACAGATAAACAACCAAACAGCTGGTAGGGGTGGACAATTTAACAGTGGTGACAGTCTGAGTTTTATGAGTTTTGTTGTCCTAACTGGACATTAGGACAAACTTTTTCATGCTTCTTGTACACTGAAGTGTAGTGATGTTTGAGATAGCCCCTATTTTCAGTGAGAATTTGTGCTGTTGAACAGCCTTGGCAGAGCTTTTCTGTGCACTCTCTGCTTCCAAAGCTGCATCCCTGATGTTCATTTAAATTTGCTGTATTTTTATGTTTGTTGTGATTGAAGCATAGGCCTTCTTACGTCTTTCATATTTTCAGAAAATTGAGCCATATGATAACTGTACAATTCACATGAGTTGCAATACTAAATTAATTTCTCCCACTTAGACATACAATTTTGCTTTTGGATTAAACAGCTATATTTATTCAGAAAAAAAAAAAAAATGTATCTGTTTGGTGTTTATCCAATACCCGTTGTTGTATACTTCACTTCCCATGGGAAGACATCAACAGCTATGTGGTAAAATTATCTGCAAACCATTAGTGTCATATCTAATAGAAACATTTTGTCTTAATGTTGCTATGCTCATATGTTATATCAGCAAATTTATACCTGAAATTTGCAGTGTTTTTTCTAGGCTTATGGAAAATTTAACCACAAAAGAACTCAAATGATCTGCAAATTCATTGACTAGAGAATTTAGTACTATATAAATTATCTGGATCAAGCCCACTGACACTCAATGCACAAATTACTCCTGTCACGTTCCTCCTCTGAAATAAAATGTGTGCCAAAAGTAGCACACATGAGGAACTAAGGTTACAAACAGTGCCTCCAAGGATCAAAATGATAGGGACTTTGGTGAAAGTTTTTTGAGTTTGTTGAAATGACTAATGAGATTCTGTGATTCTGTAATGATTAAGCTGCTGGATCATTAAAAATGCATATATCTCATGTTTAGATGGGATAATTGGCTGAGCAGGGGTGGTAAACTTTTACTGCACAAAGTTAAAGTTGCAGAATAAAAACAAAAACTGGAAACAACATAAAAGACAAAGAGCAGCATTGGCATCAAGATGGTAATTTCAATGTCAAAGTTTCTGAGGTGTTTAATTTTCCTTCCTACAGCTGCAAAACACTACAGCTTATTTCAAAAGACTCCTTTGAGTGCCTGCTGATTACTATAATATCACAGTATACCTCCAAAACAGGGTGCACAAGGTGACCAGAGTTGTTTTGATTTGTTTTTTGTTTTTTTTTTTTTTTTTCCCCAGATGCACAGGCCTATTCAACTCAGCCCTGTCGAATGATGGAACCTGTCCTTGTTAATTTCTGCATTCATCGCCCTCCAATCTGCAGGGAGAGTTTTTCCTGGCTTGCTGTCTCTCAGTTCCTCTTTTCTCTTTACCCTTGCAATAGGATTCCAAGCCCTCTTTCACATATTCTCTGGTTCCTGGAAAGAGAGGTCTATCAAGTCATCTCTGAATCCCCACATCTCAAAATCTCCAGCTTATGTTCTCTTCCCTTTCACCAGGTCCTTCATAGACTTTAAGCATGTTTTCACCAAATATAACCCTATTTATCAGATGTAACAATGCAAAATCAAAATGAGAAGGCATCAAATGCAAGTTTTTGGTCAAAGTACCAAAAATCCCATATCACTCTTAAGAACAAACACATTCTTTGAAAGCATTAAAGAATATCTTGTGCAATATTCTGTACTCCCAATTTGTGTCAAGACTTGCCTTGTGCTGTTTCTGTAATATAACTTAGGAAAAGTATGCAGAGAGATAACCCTCTTCTGAAAAACAAAACAAGTAAAACCAAAACCCAAATAACAACAAAACAAACCAAGAAAACCTGCAGAACAGGTGCATTCAGGATTGCCAGCCTGAGGGAATGCAAGCAAGAGCAGAATGTTACATTGGTATGGCCAATTCCTGTGGCAAACAGGAGAACCCAGGGCTCTCTCAGTAACTGCAATGGTTGTAGGCCATGAAAGAGGGTTGATATTAATTTGGCAAGCAAATGCAATATAGAAAAAATAGTTACTCTTATCATCTTGGAATAGTTTTCTTTAATGTCTAAATAAGAATGCAAGCTACCAACTAAGATAGTTTTTATTTTGACTAGCTTTTATGTTAGGTGTTTAATTGCAAATAATTAATGGCAGTGAAGTTGCACATACATGTAGATGTTAGTTAGGAGAAGCTTATGTATATTAAGTTAATCTAAGCAAACCCATAGCCTGCTGACACAGGAAGAAGAGAATTCAATGTCCACTGCAGCTTATTTCTCTAGGGCCACTGCAGGAACTGGATTTTTTACAGTTTTACCATTCCTTGCATATTTGAACAGCTGATATGACATAAAATGATTTAGTCATGTCTGCAGGAATTTAGTGCATGTCAAGCAGAGTAGAAAACACAAATACAAACTAGTCCAAACTTGTTTATATTTATACTTAACAAAATTGTTTATATTTTATAAGCATTTTGCTCCTGGCTGTATGCTGAATTTGTTACCTTATGTTTGCAAAAGCACACCCACAAAGGAGCACAAGGAGCACAAAGGCAGTGTCTGAGCCCAGCTGCTGCAGTGTACATAAATATGTGCCTACATATATGAGCTGAGCTCCCTGCTCAGCCAGAGTGGAGAGCAGGAAGAAGCTGTTGGTACTGCCTGTGTTTGTGTGGCTGCTCTGGGTATCTGCCCATGATGTATATGGCCATCCATGTATGTACATATACATGTGGTGTCTACATGTGCTCCATGGGCATGTACATGTGCTGTATGGGCCTTGCTGTTGGTTGGATCTGGAGATGTGGAGAGGTAACAGCCTCTTCTCTCTCAGGCTGTTGAATATGGCCTGATATTTTTCATTTAACAAATATGATTCTTCCATGTGTTTTATTTAATATGCTTATATAATTCAATATGTGTTATTCATATTCCATACATTGGTACTGATTTTACTTTGGGGAATACTTTTAGCTTTTAAGATCTGTTTACCTAATGCCAATTGGTCTAAGTTAAAGTTTTAACTACCCCTAAAATTCTGTGGTGTGAAAAAATAAATTTCTAACTTGTTGTCATTTAAACAAACAAACAAAAAAAAGCAATTTTGTAACTAATTTTTCTATAATAAATATAAACCTATTGCATCATTTACATATTTACCAGGAGTAAATGTAATCGTCTATTTATTTTTAAATGAGTACATGTGTGATTAACTTTATGTCCTGAAAGTATTCTTAGAATACAGGGTTCAAATTTGATACTTTTTTTTTTTTTTTCAGTAAACAGGCCAAACATAGAAGTGATCTTTGTGACAAATGGGCTGGGAGGCATTACTGGAGTTCACACCACATTATTGGGCACCATAGGAGAAACACCAAGAGCAGGAAGAAAAACATCAGCATCTAACATAAATGAAATGATTTTAGAAGGACTTCAAAGCAGATGGTACAAACAAAATGAGGTTTGGGGGGAAAGAAGGGTTTGATTTTATTAAAGGAAATGAAAATGAAGTCTGAAAAATATCTCAAAAGATATGCTTTAAAGTGTTGTTATGCACTAGCCTGTGAAGCAGCCTAAAAAAAAAAAAAAAAAAAAAAAAAGAGTAATTTCAAAAATTAAAAATTAAATTTCAGTAATTTCAAATGTGGCTGAATAAACCAGTAGAAATTAAAGCTGTGAAAATTAACCTGGGAATAGTTAGATAGTTCAGAAGATCTTTTTCTTTTTTTGATCAATACAGATTTAAAATATCTCAGACAATCATATTTATGTCTTTTTTTTTTTTTTTTTTCTTCTAATTACTTCTAGAAGAAGCAGTAACAGAAAAAAATAAAGATAACGTGGGGTGAAGGGAGCAGCAGTTTTCATGCCACAGTCAGATACCTCTAAGAGAGAGAAACGAATTCATGGAGATTAAACTATAAGCAAAGTATTGTCCATTAAGGATTAGTAACATTTCGAGGGGTTACTTCTCCTATGGATTAAAAGAAACCCTATCTATTATAGAGCATCATTTCTCTGAAACAACCTCTTTGAACTAGAATCTTCTGAAGTGCAGTATTGTCAGTATTTTGGCTCCTCTTTTTGAAATTAGATGAATGACATCTAATTTCCTTTGTATTGATTTATCATTCAACACTTCCACATCAAGTGGGAGCTTTGAGGAAGATTTTAGGAAATCAACATGTGTATGAGATAATTGCACTGACTGTAGAAGAGATACCTACTTTGGTTCTTTCGATCAGGCAATTATATTTTTCCCCCATCCTCTGTGTTCCTCTTGGGCTTTGCTATTTCCCTACTATAAAACCTAGATGGTCAAAGGACTGGGGGTGATAGGCAGGATGACATCTCAAATTCCTCACAAAGGATGAGAAATGTTTTTATTCTATTTTTACAGCTATGATTTTAGGGTCTGGTCAGGTTTATGATATGATGGAACAAATCCAGACCTCAGATGTCTTTCTTCTGAAAAGTTTTTTAGGGAAATACTGTTAACTACCAAGGGGAAAGAAAAAAAAAAAAAGTGTTTTTCTGACATCCGGCAACACTTATACGCCAGGGAACACAGAACTGCAGCACTTGCTGCTAACCTACACACAAAACTGTTTAAGTACTATCTATTATTGCAGAAAAAGCTTTTCTATACTAAGGTAGAAAAGGCTGTTTGCTTTCCAAGTCATTGCCATGGAGAGATGAGCAGAGGTAGGCTGCAGCAAAAGGGGTCATAGCAGAGAATGAACATGTGTTGGAGGCTTCCTCATTGGTTGTGGCAACTACAGAGGTGCAAAGAAATTGTGTTTTTGTTTGTTTGTTTTGTTTTGTTTCCTGGGGGTGATCTGTGCAGGTGAAACCATACAGCTGAGACTGGCAAGTTGTATAAATAGTTGTATCTCATACTAAAGACAAAAAAGACCCTCAGTGTAAATAAGAAAGTGTCATTTCCTTCCTTCTGCCAGACAAAGGAGTCCCCTCTGTAGTTTTAAATCCTCTTACATGGGTTTAACAGCTGGGCTACCTGCTATTCAAGCCAACAGATAGGTGTCTTCTTATTCATACCCATAAAGAGAGCATCAGTTAATTTTCTCAGAGAAAATGATTCTTTAAACAACTCAGAATATTTACTCTAATCAATTTTCATATTTCATTGAATAATGAAAATATTTTGCTAGGTGTTCTAACATTTTAAAATTATATTTATGTTAATGAATGAATTATTAACGTTATTATTACTGATAAATAAAAACCTGTCAAGATAGTGTGTATCTGGGTATGCCAGAAACACCAGACTCATCCAAGGACTTTTTCCTGGCTGAACATAATTCATATTCCCTAGTTGCCTATGTCTATTTAAAATAAAACAAAGCATAGGACAAGGTGTAGTTAAAACACTGTTATAGCTGAAGGAATTTCATATAGTTTTTGTTCTCAAAATGCTTCCTGGAGTAAAATGAAGATTAATTGAAGCCTTTCCTGCTTTGTAGGAGTGCTGAAAGACCCGATATGTTAATATGTGCAACACAAATGAATATTCTCAAAAAAATAGGAATTTTACAAGTCTAAAACACGGGTTTTTTTTGTTTTTGTTTTTGTTTTCCAAGTCATTCTTTATTACACTTCCTGAAATTACTCTTATGAAAAAAATATTTCTAAGGCCAGAATTATTATTCTTTTCATCTGTGGAATCACAGAATCACAGAATTACAGAATTTCTAGGTTGGAAGAGACCTCAAGATCATCGAGTCCAACCTCTGACCTAACGCTAGCAGTCCCCACTAAACCATATCCCTAAGGAATATTATCCTCAGTATGTACAACAATATGTTATATATATGAATGAGTATGTTTGTAATGACCTATCTCTAGTGTGATGGATTTTCACTCATTTTCTCTAATGAATAACTTGTGCTCAATTGAATTACATTGAAAACCACTGGTGTTTTTAATTTCAATTATCACTTCTCCTTTTTGTGTTATCAGGAAAAGGACAGCTATTAATTTAACCTCCTGCCTATTGAAACTGAATTAGCTCTTGGTTGTTTTGTTTTGTTTTGTTTTTTTCTGATTAGAGTTCTCATCTTATTTTTCTCAGACGTAGGCTATAAAAAAGAAGAAGAAAAAAAAGTGCCTTCACAGATCCTTTTCTTTATTGAAACAATTCTTGTTTTACATTTTTGAAAATAACTTCAGTGCAACCATATAGAAAAATGCTACATCATGGATAAACAGCGATGAATGCTGAAATGTGTTGATGAAATTGAAAAAGGTGGTTTTTTGTGTGTGTGAAATGGTAAAGGATGATTATCTCAGTCTTTTGTCGTGATCCCTGTTCTAAATCCTTCCTGTGGATTTGCCTATTTACGGTTACAGGTATAAAGCATAAGCCATTTTTGCAGGAGGAGCTAGAATCCAGGAGTCATTCCCAAATGGAGTGCCCTGATTATTGGGTCTAAAGGAATATCCTTCCTTTCAATTTTTCCTCCCTGATCTAAAGTGCAGTAGAATTTAGCTAATGGCTCATGGGGATATCATCACGGGTTGTTGAATTACCTTTTCTTTCATGTATGCTGCAAACTTTTTGTTGCTCAGTAGCAACAACCTACAACTCATGGAAACCAGTGGACTTGAGAGCACCCAATATGATCTGACTGATTAGATCAGTTCCAATGACATCCATTAATGAAATACATATAAGAACTCTGTTCAAGAACTCTGTTTACCTGTTCTTATCAGGTAAAACTCAATGCCTCTTGTTTGAATTTAGCCATCTGCATAAGAAGTATGATAGTGCTTCCCAATGGCACAGTAAAGATGTACGAGGGTTTGAAGCACCCTCTGAAGGTGTCTTTAACAAACACAGGCCTCTCCCCACCCCCTGCTTACCATGGCAGTTCCAGAGGAAAACAAGCAGAAATGGAAGAACTGGCTCACATCCAGCATGTGTGACTTCACACTGTAAATAACAATCAACGCTTTGGCTGCTTCTCCCATGCAGTGGGCTAGATGCCAGCAGAGCTTTTAATCAGTGCTGCTCTTTATTTAGTGGTGCCTGCTAACCACTGTAATTTTTAGTTTCCTATTATTAGCATTGGCAGTAAAACAACAGTAAACAACATGACTAAAGCTTTGAACTTAAAAGCTCACCCCAAAGCCTGACACACAAAAACTTTATAGATGAGTCCCTGGCATCTGAAAGGTGCTTACTGTTTCTGGCCTTGCTTGTCACTACAGGAGGGCATTTTACAATCCTGACTTCACACATAGGCAGGAGCTATAATTAAATTAAATGTAGCAGAACCCATGCTTCATATACTTAGTGGTGCAGTTTGTTGTAAATACCTGGCAAAGACAAAGTATTTACACTCTTGGGACAAGCTGTATTTAGCCTGGTGCTGCGTTTCATTCATTCTTGTGTAAGCAGTTTTATCAAGTCCCTTCAAATCAGCTGAGTTCTCAGGTGAGAGCAAGAGAAATAGTACCTCACCAGCCAATGCTAGTCACCCAGGTTGCACTCCCTTAAACCTCATCAAGTAATATACTTGAATGGGATGAAGGATGTCACCAGTCCCTTTGTCAAAGTATAGACCAATTTCCTACTTTGAAACCATGGAGGCCATTATTTTATGTGTCTTACATGAGAGAGAGAAAGAATAGAATTTAGATAGAATTTAGGATCTCAGTTGATGCTTTTGTTGGTGCTCCTTGTAGTCTTAGAGATTGGAAAAAATATGGAGGATGAATCTGTACAAACAACTTTCTGCTAAAGGGTCTGAAGCTCTCATGTTGGCAGACTGGCATAATCCATCATGATTACTAATATTTTATAATCATTACTGAAAATGAGCCTGATTTTAGCACAAAATATTTATGAAGTAACCTCAGTATGCTGGGGTTAGAACTATATTTTGTTTAAAACTCTGTTTCTGTTGTTGTTTCTTTGTTAGAGTCAGTGGTTGATACTAAGTGCTGACACTATTTTAATCATGAAATGAGAACACTGGGTTTTGCATTCCTGTGACACATCTGCATGCAAGACATTTGGCTCCTAATTCATTGTTTCAGTATTTTTCAGAGTGGTAGTTCTTTTTTTCTTTTAAGGACATGCAGTGATAAAGGCAGACAGATCAATATTTGTTTAGTGCTAGCTATGATGAAAAACACTGAGGATTTTCAGTTCCTACAGAATCCTGTCAGCTTGCAGAAATGGCAAAGCACATGAAAGTCAAGGGGGAGTTAGGAACTGGAAATCAAACATTGTATTCATTATTTATATTACATATAGTAATACATTTATCCTTTAACAAAGGTTTTTGCTTTCTCTGCTACCAACAGTCTCTTGCAGAAGAGCCCCAGCATTACAAACATAAGAACAGAATTGCTTACCTACATAAATGTTTACAAAACTGGTCTTGAAGTTGGCATAAATAAGACCTGTTTCACCAAGTAGAGTGGTGAAAACCAGGCACTATCAAAGGGCAGTGAAATATGTGAAGCTTCTGTGTTTGAGATGCATGTGGTCCACAGGAAGAAATGCTTCTTCCCAATTCACAATGTGAGGGCATTGTACCTTGTCCTGGAGGCTTTGGCTTTCAATGTCTGCCATGTGTTCCATGTCACACAATAATCACGTGCACTTGTCCAACCTGCCACACACCACATCTACATTTCCTTTTTATTCTGTTACCCAAAGAGGTCATCCCTAGAGCATAGGTCCATGGTACTAAGACACCTGATTAGTAGAGCAGTGCTGTTCATGGTAATCATAGAAGGACCAGAGTAGGCTTCATGGCAAGGCTCTGGGACATGAATCTAAATGCTTTTGAGAAAGAGGAATGAACAGCTCCATAAGACAGGGAAAGATGTAGCATTGCTACTTACAGATGAGATATTGTTTCTATAATTCAGTAAATGACATGAGAAAAACATCAGAATGCAATTTAAAGTTTAGTCAGAAATATAAGCTAATAACATTTTTAGCACAGCAAAAAATCTTAGTAAGCTACATAAATCAGTCTCCCCTAGATTGTTCTGAAGACTCCACTGTCTCATAGTTAGATACTCGATACATTTTTTTTTTTTGGTAGCCTTTCTAAAATTTGTCACGTCACATCACTGGAATTGAATGCTGAGATAAACCTAAATAAAAGGTGATGGATATTTGCTGGGATATTTTTGCGAAAACAAACAGCTTAGAAAAATATAAAAAAAGCTGGAGATGTCCCAGTTAGAACAGAAAAAGGAAAAAGATAACTAGAGAATCAGATATATCTGAAATAGAGTTATGTGTTGTACAGGGTAGGCCTAAGAGAGATTTCATTTCTCATACTGGTATCGGTCTTTTAGGAGATTCATTGAGGATGAAATTGTTTGGCATAAAAACTTCTTGCAAAACCTGCCAAGTTTAAGGCACATAAAACCATAAAACTTTCCTCTGTTCCATAGCTGCAGCTTCTACAGTTGTTCTGCAGAACAAAATAAATAAATAAATAAATAAATAAATACTTTTACAGCTTGGACTCCATTACAAGGGATAGTACTACATCTTTGGTGCAGTGGAGCAGATGCTGTATGACTTGATTTCATTTTTTCAACAGTACTGGAAATGCAATGGATTTTTTGGAAATCAAATTCAGTGTTGTTATTTTATCAAGTCTGAGGGATGATTATGAGAGTCAAATCTGAAGAACTATGCTTCTTAAAGATAAGAAAGAAAAAAAATAATTAATCCCTGAGCATAAGCTTATACCCTGGTGTGTTTAGTGGTGAAACAGTAATGTTAATTCAAAAGAGATGGGTTTCAGTGTTAGGATCCTAATTACATCTTTGCTGGGAGATGGAGGAAAACTTTCTAGAAGGCCCTGAGGTTTCCCAAAAGCTGCTGCTCCAAGGCAATCTGAATGCAGAAGGCATCTTGTTTGCAGGTCCTCTGTTTAATAACTGAGAACTCTGAAGAAGCCCAGCTTGCTCCCACTTGAACTGAGGCAATATCTTGATGCGTAGTCTGTCATGAAAGAAAAAAAATATTCTGAAGAAACCAGTACAAGAATCATACTTTTTCCAGTAAGGGGCAACAGGAACAGGTACTTGTTTATCTACTGGTTACAAAAAATAAAAATAGAATTAGACTACATGTGGGTGTTGCCTCATGGGCATATCTTCCCCTGGAACTAGAATGGAAGATTTTAGAGCCAATTACCACTAAATTATGGGTGTCTGACAGACTGAAAGAATGTGGGGTTCTTTTCATCACAGACAGATAAAGCAGTGAAGGACAAATCATCCCAACAAAAGAGTAACAGCCACTTTTCTATCTACAGCTCTGGAATCCCCTGAGAAGACATTCTTATAGTGAAAAACACATGAAGAAATTAAAAAAAAATAATCTTCATCACACTTAGGTATACTCCACTAAAGTCAAGGAAGATTTGCCATTGACTTTAAAAGAGGCAGGTTTTTTTCATTCTAGAAGAATAAAATTATAAATTCAGGAGCTAAATGTTACAAGTATCCAGAACTATCTGTAGGGGTTGTTAAACACAGCTAATCAAATCTTTCATTACTCTCTGGTGTCAAGATGAATTTAATTTTGCATTTGCTTGAATATCTCTGTTGTTTTATGCTGTGCCACTCCTTTCTGTCTTGTTCAGGAGGAAAGTAACAAGCATTGCTGGCTTAAAAATTCATTAATAGTAATGAATCACCCACTTTGCTATGATTTTACTGATGATTCATTATTCTGGATCTGGAGAAACACTAAGAGCTTTTGTCCTAAAAACTTTGGAAAGAGGTGGGAAAAAAAAAAAAAAGAAAAAAAGAAAAAAAAAAAAAAAGAAGAATGTGAGGTGAACTGGATTGTTCAATGGGATAATATGGAAGTTAGTTATTGAGCCTGGATTTCATAGAATCATGGAAGCATAGAATGGCTTGGGTTGGAAGTGACCCTAAGGAAGGGACCCAACCCACCTGCCATGGGCAAGGATGCCAACCACTAGACCAGGTTGCCCAGGGCCTCATCCAATCTGGTTTTGAAAACCTCCAGGGAGGGGGCATCCACAGCTTCTCTGGGCAACCTGTGCCAGTGCCTCAGAACCTTCTGAGTGAAGAATTTCCTCCTATTATCTAATCTAAATCTCCTTTCTTTTAGTTTAAAATCATTACCCCTTGTCTTCATTACCCCTTGTCCATTACCCCATTGTTTGCCTGACCAAAAATTCACTTTCTTTCTATTTTATAAGCCCCCTTTAAGTATTGAAAAGCTGCAATAAGGTCCAAAGTTGCATATTGATCCAAATATGCAAAAGCTGAATATTGATCCAAAGCTCAGTAGCCTGGACAGTACATTTCCTCTTCACCTTTGGTCCGTTGGTTGCTCCTGATAAATATGATCTCAAGCACAATCATGTGCCTGTTGATATCTACAACTGCTGGTAAATAGCTGACCAAAGACAAATAGTGTTATATCCAGCTACTGCAGGTTCACTTATAAAAATTATTCTTGACACATGTTTTTTGTGAGGCCACAGTAATGCTGGTGCATGTTGGAAATGTAAATGGAGCAAGTAAATCACCATTAGAAATACCACGTGGAGTATTTTCTAGATCAGTTGTGTTTTTTTTTTTTTTTGTTTGTTTGTTTTGTTTTGTTTTGTTTTGTTTTTCAGACATAAGGCTACTGTTGTTTCCAGTTGATAGATATGGAGCTTGGTCATGGAGCATGTTCATTGCTCAAATATACTGCCCACAGAACACACATTTCACTCTTAATGCAGAGGAATTCAGCCTTCATTTTTCTCTCCTCTAAGGATGAACTTTGCTGTCTCCAGCTCCTGGGAAAGTTCAGTTTCCCACAGTCAACAGCCTCCCTACTGCTGCTCCCCACTTTGTTCCCAGGGTGCGTTTGAGGAAGCTTTGATCAAAGGCTGAGAAGCAATCTCTCAGATAGCCAGGGACACTAAAAGGTTTTGGCTGTCAGAGCAGAGACATTAAATTAGCCAGTTGTCAATGTGGAGCCCATGCAGGCAGTGAAGTACTAATATAATGTGCTCTTGCAACCCAGAAGGCTTTTTAGTGTGGTAGTTAGGGTTTTAAAGGTGCATGGCAGTTAATAAGCCAGCTGGAGAGCCAAAATGCTAGTGTTTTTAGATTTGTAGTTTCATGCTGTGTTTACTGAATCACTCTGTCTTCTGCATTATTGGTTTCTGTTTCTTCTGTTACTTTCACTGTACCCAAAGTTTTTAAACTATATTTCACAATGGAATTGATTGGGTTGAATAAATTCCCTTTCTTGAAAGTTAACATGAGAATCATTCACATAATCTGATAATATAATCCACACAAATGTCCAGCTGATCTAAAGAATGTTGGATCTGCTAGAAACTGAATTTCAGACTTTCCTCAAATCCAGAGGCAGATTGGTCCATGACATGTGATATTCTTCCATGGCACTACAAAACTTGACCCTGATGCTTTGGCATTTGTGAATTACTGTTTTATTTGAAGATTTATCGCTGTCTATTTTTAGGACAGATGTAGATCAAATATATATATTTTTTAATTTCTTATAAAAAATTACTTCTGTTAAAAAAAAAAAAAAGACTTGTGAAAGTTTCATTGTTTTCTGGCAAAGACTAGACATTGTTGGTTTGGTAAAAATTGACCAGGAATTTAAACAGACAGAAATGATAAAGATTCAAAATTATTTGGAAATTTCTGGCACACAGAACAGATCCATGAGTTCAGCACAACAAGCAAACAAACAAATAAATAAATAAATTATCTGCAAAGTTTTGAAGTAATCAGGGTCCAAATGGTTGAACTGCACCATCCAGAACATGTATTTTTTCCCTGTTCTCTTATTTTGCAGGCTTAGCGTGCTCATTTAAAAATATTTGTGTCCAATCAGAGTCCCTGAATTGCATTTTAACAGAGAGATAACTTGGTGCAGGATTTAATACTGAATTATCTTGTATTATATAAAAAAACTCTTTGCAAAGAAGAAAGCCAGTAGCAAGAAATTTGAATAGAGGCTTTTGAACACTGTTTTCTCAGCTGAAAAATTCGTTCACTAAAACTTTGTTTGCAGATGTTACAGTTACGACTCATCCCCATTCATGAAGAAAAGGGGGCAGATAGAAGAAAAAAGAATAAGAGGTGTCTCCTTGCTACATTTTTAAATAACAACATTCTCACTGGTTCATTGCACCAAATTTTACATCTCTAATGTCAGTGACAATGCAGAAACATTAATCCAATAACTTTGTGTAACTCAAGTAACAAGCTTTGTATCACAGTCCAGATGCAGCAAAAAATAGCTGCAGTGAGCTGTAGCCAAAAGATATTTTGCCAGTCATATTCCAGTACATAAACATTTATATTCTTTGGATCCACATGAAAGCTCTATGGCAGAAAAAAGCTTTGCTGGTAGCTGGTTTTTGTTAAGCAGCTGGCTAGCAGAGCAGAAGGTATATACTGCACATAAAGTGTCAGCCTGGCATGACCGATGTTATGCCTTATGGTGAGCTCCATTGAGATCACACCAGAGCACTCAGCCACGGGAAAGGGTATTGCCAGTTTCAAATAAGAGGTGTGTGTGTGTGTGTGAAGCACAAAGAACAATGCGATCCCACAAAAATATATTAAAAAAGACTCTTGTTTGGAATAAAGAACTTTAGGGGTATTCCACACATTCTGCACTTTCCACACATTCCACATATTCTGCACTGCTATTGATACAGGGTGTTTAAAATCATGCTCTTTTTATATGGTTTATTACCGACTTAGGACCTACATTTTTCAGAGATAACTCAGAAGTAAGCAATCACGATTATGAAGACAGTCTTTGGTGTGCTAGATGACAGTTTTTCCCTAGTGAACACAACATGAAGTATCTCCATGAACAGCAGTAAGTCATGAAATGAATAGAAGTGTAGGGACTGAGTTCATTATTAACTTTCAAAAAGAAGATTTCACTCTCTGCCAGCAACTGTGAGACTAATTGAAATGAGTATATCCACTGAACGCATTAAGGTCTGTAAATCTGTGATGACTGACATCTATACACTTGGTCTGTCAAACTCTCTACCTCCAAATTATTTTTACTCATATTTGAAGAGTTTCAAGTTTCTCCTAACTCTTGAAGGAAATATAAAATGAATGTAGGCATTACTTATTGCTGAGTTTGTTAAAAGATTTTCACAGAACCTTGTTTGAAATATAGAAAAGTTCCCTCTAAAGCACTAGTATGAATACGAGTGCTTTCAAAACATAGTTGCAAACTTCTACCCTGGCAAGTTATTATTTATTTATTTTTTTAAGTCTTTCTTCAGTCATCTAAAACTGAGAAAACAAATGATCTGAAGCCACAACTGGTAAATAAAAATGTTAGTAAAGATAAATAAATAAATAAATAAATAAAAAGGGCTATGAGCATTATACACATCTTCAGTAACTATCCCTGGATAGCAAAAGGTAATTTACAGAACTGTTTCGTGACAGCAGATATGCTATCCAGCTTGTAGGTTTATTTCCTTGGAGTTTCGTAATGCTCTTTTCTACTATTTAGATTCTTCCAGCTGAGCAAGACAAGGTAGTTTTCTAGCAGGGGTAGATATTAATTTTCAGTTTGAATTATTACTATCTGATTTTATAGTAAGATTCAGAACTTCCTTTATTTTATTATGTTTTATTGGTGTTCCTATATAACAAATTTAACAATGCTATTAAATTTGTTAAAAGCATGAGACACAAACCTACCTTCCAGATGTCATCACTGAGTCTACTTGAAAAGAGGAGTTGTTGGTGTTCCTTTGTATATACACCCTCTTCATGTCCATAGTGCTGTTGTTTGTGAAGGCATCAGCACCTCTACAAAAAGTTTCGGCACAATGCACAAGTTTGCAGCAGTTACCTTCTACTGTACAAGACGCCTGCGTCTGAAAGTACACTAGCTGCTGGTGGTCAGATGAAATCATTCCTTTCCTAGGAGTCAGTGAGGGGAGGCTGAAAAGTCTGTTTAAGCTCTAAGCCACCTCATCTTCAAGGGCAACAACCTCTGGAGAACCAATGTGAGGGACAATATTCTTTTATACTAGTGTCCTCATCCCTCATGCTCATTTTTTTTTTTTTCCACACTCTCTCTCTTTGGCTGCTTTGGTCTTGAATACACATTAATTCATTACAGTACAAGCACATGAATTCAGCGTACAACTGAAAGAGATCAAAATGAAATGAAGACATCCTATTGCCTCTGTGAGATGGGAAATACATGACTCAGAGACAACTGATCCAAGCTAAACTGTTACACCTTGTGTGAAACCTTCTTGTCAGTGTTCAAGGCCAGGTTGAATGGGGCTTTAGGCAGCTTGATCTTGTGGAAGGTATGCCTGCCTGTGGAAGCAGGGTTGGAATTAGATGACCTTTAAGGTCCCTTTGAACCCAAAATATTTTGTGATTCTATGATAAGAAGATTATGTTGCCTTTTCCCCTTCTTATGCCTTTGAACAGGTGCTAATTAATTTAATGCTAATTAAAGAGGCAAGGAAAATAGAATAGACATCCCAAATCTGTTTGATTCTTCATCCAGGTATTCAAACTTTATACAACTCTTCCCTTCCCGCCCCCACCTCCCCCCTTTTCTCTTACAGTAGAACACCTATCAGCTTTTAGTGCCTGGCAAATACAGGACACTTTTTTCATTTGCACAAAATAAATTCTAATCAAGACATTGATTATCTTGGAATCTGCAAGACAAAAGTAGAAGACAGAAGTGTACTTCTCCATTAGTCATAGAGCAGCGCTCTATGTGCAAACAGAATAGCTATAAAGATAAAAGTCATCTCTGCATTGGACACTTTTGTCATACTTCTTTTCTTACCAAGTGAGTTCCAGTTATGACAAGCAAAACAAATACATTTAGTGTTCTCAGAACGTCAAGTATATATGAAAGATTAAGCCAGTCTGAAAATCTTAACTTCAGTACCCTCAAAACTACATTGAGGTATTTCAGTTTTTGCACAAGATAACACTTATACTGCAAAATACACAACATATATCTATATAACCTTCATCCTCAAATATTAAAAAAAAAAAAAAAAGTAGAGGAATAATTTTTCGATTAAAATTATTTTTATTCAGTGTTATTACTAATTTTTCTCTCCTAAATCTCAGTTACTTTTAACAAAATTATAATTTTTCATTCACTTTTTAACTCTTCCTACATGGAAAGATGCTCTAATTGTCAGGTTGTTATATGAAATGCAGATGAAACTACGTTGTTATTTTGGGCACCTGGTCTCAGCAGATCACTTTAGCTCATGAAGGTGCTTAATCTGACTTACAAGCTTTGGAGAAGGATATAAATTCAGATAAATGTTTGTATCTGACATCTTTTAGCAGCCAACCTAAATGACTTCCTTGGCAGCCTACAGGCTTTCTTAAATACAGTTCATGGGCTCTACCTTTGAGAAAACTGACTGTAGTGGGAGCTGATGCTAAACTTAACCTTTCTAGACCATACCGCTGGGCCCTGTGCCTTTTAGAGGGCTTTAACTACATAATATGAACACTAATCATATGAGGTCTAGAGCTTGGGATTTAAGATCAGCACCAAAACTTTGAATTTTACGTTTTACTAATATGATGATAAAAGATGCTATCTCAACAATGTTAAAATTGATTTTTAATGTCAGAATAAGAACACTACATAGATACAAAAAGTAATATCAAACATGAGCACCACAGTAAGTATTTATTCAGATTTTATTTACTGGGGAGACTTTTTCCTGCTAAGAATGCGAAAATTCACACTGTACGTGCTTTGAGGTTTTGAGGGAATTAGGTTGACATATAGAATGCAGAAATGGAAATTAGTTTCAAATTATTAGCTAATCTTATATATTAAATTACTCATCCAACATGAATGTGGGCAGTTCAGATCAAAAACTGATAGAATTGTTCACTTGAAGAGGCCTTTAAAGGTCACCTAGTCAAACTTATAAAAAATATCCTATAAATATTTTTACAGTTGGGTATTTACATATACATTAGATGGTTAACCTTAGATGGTTAACCTCAGCGGACATGAACCTTATGCTTTTATTTCCTCCTCAATAGATTGGAAATATACTCTCTTACATTAAAACAAAACAAAAAAAAAAAAAGTGCTTTTTCTCACTTATTTTTTCTAAGATGCTAGCTGATGAACAAAAAAAAAGAGAAGGAATTTTTCAGAAAAGGTCAATGAGAATAGTTGTACCTTATCACACAAACTCTTGAATGCTCTACACAATCAATAAATGAGTGTTACAACCTAAAAAATGAGCTGTCATTAAGCTGCCTGGGAGTCACAAATGCAATACACAGTATTACAATGCTAATTGAAACTGAAAATCTTTGAATAAATAAGCATATTTTGAGTTATGCATTTAAGTGTCTACATGGATGCATAGCATGATGGGAAGAACACATCTTTGAGTGTAATATTATCAGAGCTATTTTCTTATTCTTGTTTGCCTCATTTACTAACAGTAATAAGAAAGAAGAGTATCTTAGAAATCTTGTTTTCCCAATGAATGCCAAAAATATAAAGCTGCCTGTTTAAAGCTATAGTATGTATTCAGGGACATTTTTATACATTCAAAATTACGATTTATACTTTCTCTAATATACAGATGGGTAAGATAAATGTTCATTGAAATATCTTTTCACATCCAGAAAAGTCTGATAGTTTCCCAACGCAATGTTCTATAGACCTTTTGATGAGAATAATCAACTAAAATTAAAAGATCATTAACATTTAGGTTTAGAACAGGAGCATCTTTTGTGCAACAAAAGCATTTCCTAAGTATTTTTAAAATGGAAATGTGCCATAGCTCAGGGACATTTTTAAAACTGTGAGAGACCTATCAATGGACAAAAGAGAAAGAAGGACCACATGTTGAGTGCATTCTTGATAGTCTGTGCAATTTGTTGTGAAGTACCACTTGTACTAGGTCTGCCACAGAGACACTGGTTTGAAAGGTTAATGACTGCAGCAATCACAATTTCAATTTACATGAAACGGGATGACAGGAAGCCAAATACAAAATGGAGAGGTCCCACTGTGATGGCAGCTGAGAAACAATTCATCAACAAAAGTGCAAGAACATTGTAAAACCAGAGTGTGAGGGACAACCTTTTGAGCTTGGGGAGGGCTTAGGACTTCCGTTAAGATCATTTTGGAGGATAGTATAGAATCCTTAAAATGGCTAAATTTCTGAATACAGGCATAAGTTCTCCTTTCATACTTTTCCTTATAGTAGATTCTATGTCACCTAAAAGTGCTTATCCCACCTCCATACATTTTTTTTTTTTTAGTGTATCCCCTCTTGTATTTTAAATTTTGTCCTTGATTACTACCAAAACATCCATTGTCAAGATAAGCATTTCAATGTTTTTTGGTCCTTTTCTGCAGTTCTCCACTTGCTTTCTGAAACATCAGCTGTTCTACAGTACAATTTGAGACTCTCTAAAGCTTTCATGTACGTACATATGCAAAGAAATGCAATCTGAGACCTTGCGCTCCTGCTGTATGAACTATTATTTTTCTGGGTTTGGAGCGCAATTTGCCTTTTAATTGATGATTTAAAGATTTTGGTTTTATTTTTGATAAAATAAAAATACATATATATATAATAAATCAAACTTTGGAAATATCACTGACACTACAGAAATATAATAATACTTGCTGCTTTCTCAGCTGAAGTTCAAGTAACTTGAAATCATAAATAATAAGTTACTGGACATAAGTTGGGTGAAATTCTGGTCATCCCTGTTTCAGAACAGACATCCTAGAATTGGGAAGGATTTAGGGAAGTCAGCAGGTTGGAATGGGTTATGTACAATGAGAGTTTATATGGACAAAAAGTTTCAGCTAGGAAAAGAAGCAACTAAGTAATACATGTGATTGAGATGTGTGAAATAATGAATATCTAAAAGCAATGGTTTTCATAGCAGAAATACTATAGATATCTTATTAAAATAAAAGCAAAAGGCTTGAAATATGCGTGTATTATTTTTCAGAGAAGACATAATTAGGGTATAGACCTAATTTTGGTTAAAGAATGTAAAATAAAAAGATGTAGCTATAACCTTCATCACAGGAAATATTTTAGTAGCAGAATGCCAGGTGACAGAACAGTATTTTAGGGGATTTATAGCTCTAAACTTCCCTTATCCTTCCACTTTCCTTTATTTGTCACTGTTGAAAACAGTATACTGAGGCAGAGGGATGCAGAGCTGCTTTTCTTGTATTTCATCAGTTGTTTTATTTTATCATGAGTGGGACCTGTTTCCTCCTGCCATGCTTGCATAAAGACAGAGGAAAAATGTGCATACTAGAAAGGCTGTGGAAAATACACAGAAAGTGATGTAAATTTTCTTATTCTTTACTTGCTGACACATCTACAGCACTAAACATTATAATATAGAGATATTGAAGTTCTTCAGAAGGAAATATCCATTATGAAATTATATCTACTCTCACTATAGTATGTATTAGGGAGTCTCATCCTTTCTGTATCTTAATTTTTTATTTTCATTTTGATCATTAATATTTGAGATACTCTATCTCCTGGTAGTATTACAGCTTAGGTATTTAAAGTCTTGTGGTTTTTAGGCTCTCTCTAAGGAGATTGTTGCTGTCTTTTCATTCTGTAAAGAGGTAAGTAATCTGAGAATTTATAGAGAGGAAATCAGTGCCTGAAAATAGTAACGTTTACTGGTAAAATAACAAATTGTGACTACTTTAACTGAAATAGTAGAACTATCTTTACTCTTACACAATGATTCCACATACATGTATTAAGTGATGAAATAGCAATAATTATTTTATAATTTATTAGAGGTATACAAGTATGGACCAGAAAAAATGTGTGCATTGGATTACCCAGTGCAAAATTCTGTTGAATTAATCTAAGTACATATAATACCTATGCTAGGTGATGTTATCTATGCTGCCTTTAGGACCCCAGCTCTGCATGACAGCTCTCTTGAGCCCCTGCCCATGAAATGCTGATGCTACTGTTCTATGGGATATAAATTTAGTCTAATTTATTTAGAGCATAATACCAGTAGAGCAACAACTATTTAAATCCATGCCTTAATTTAAACTTAAATTCATATCTTTTTTGTTTTGTTTTGTTTTGTTTTATATAGTTATATTGTTGAAGAGATGGTAAGGCAGGCAAACATCAAATGAAAAGCATAAAGTGGAGAGGTCGGATTTGCACATTTTGACAGTCTCATGTTAAATAAGTATGCCTGTATGTTTCATTAAATCTTTCAATGGATTTTCTACCCTAGAAGAATGGTTAAGCAGATTATCAAAAAGCACAGAGTGACTGAGGTTGACAGGGACCCCTCTGGAGGTCATCTGATTAAACTCCCCCCTCCCCCCGCCCTCCCCCCCTGCTCAAGAAGGGCCATCCAGAGAAGGTTGCCCTGGTCCATGTCCAAGCAGCTTTTGAAGATCTCCAGTGATGGAGACTCTTCAAACTCTGGGCAACCTGTGCCAGTGCTCAGTCACCCACACAGTAGAGAAGTGCTTCCCAATGTTCAGACACAGCCCCTTATGTTCCGGTTTCTGACCACTGCCTCTCATCCTAGCACTGGGCACCAGTGAAAAGAGCCTGTCTCCATCTTCTTTGCAACTTCCCTTCAGGTACTTATAGACACTGTTAAATCCTCTCCAAGCTTTCTCTTCTCAGAACAGTCCCAAATCTCTCAGCTTTTCCTCACATGATAGATTCTCCAGTCCTGTCATCATCTTTGTGGGCCTCCGCTGGACTTTCTCCAGTATGTTTCTGTCTCATGCTGAACTGAGAAACAGCCCTGAACTGGAAAGAGCAATCCAGGTGTGGTCTCACCAGTGCTGAATATAGGGAGAAAATCACCTTTCTCAATCACCAACACCTCCAGGCCTGCCAAGCTATTTTCCAGGTGGATGACTCTCAGCATATATCAATGCATGAAGCACAAAGATAAAGCACATGTGGTGAAAATATTGGCAGAATAGCATTCAGCTAGATATTAAAAGAAGGAGAGTGAAAAGAGAGGTAGCCTATGACAGACAGAAGGCAATGATCTTTGTGGAGGGACAGCATTTAAGCACAGCCATGAGAGGCACTGTAATTCCATCCTATATCAATATCTACCAAAACTGCCCAAACTGTTTTTGGTAAAACCTAGATAGGTGACAGGAAAATGAACTTACATAGACAAGCTGCTCACAGAGCTGAGGACACCAGACCTAACCACTCTCTGAAGAGATTAGGGAACTGCAAAAATAGGAAACTGCAAATTTTGCAGTAGAAACAGACAAATATGAGAAACAAAATAAACCCCAACTCATCTGAAAGATTTGTAACCCTTCATTTCTGAAGTTTGAAGCTTGGGTTAAGTAAGACTTCTGCTTTAAACTGATTTATAACAGTCACCAACCCTGGACATGTTTTACAACATTTTTTGAAAATAATTGATAAATTTGCAATTACATTAAAAAAAAATTCTGAATTTTGTGTTCATTAGCTCTAAATAGATATTTATATTTGCATGTCTTGAATTACCATGTGCTGATAAAAAAAATGAAACACTTGTATAAAATATATTACTATCAAAACCTTTTTATGTAAGTAATACATCCTAGAACACAGAAGTATATGAAGAGCTGCCATTCTTCCTGGAATATATAACTGTATAACAGTAATCAATTAAAATACTTCTTTATAACATATTCTCTTTTTCCATGCCTCATTTTATGCAGAGAAACATCAAGGTCCTTTATTTCTGAGACACTCAAAAATAATGATTCCAGAGAAATAGACAGAATGTGTATTTTATCCACTATACTTTTACCTTTTTGCCTTAGATAATTAGGGACATTAACTCATGATTTGAAATACCTTGAGAATGCTGTCATTAACAGGGGAATGTTCTCTGGTACCCTGAGGAAATGAAAAGCTTTTAAGAGCAATCACTGTTAATCACTAACATGCCAACATTATATACCTTCTGGAAATGGGGATGATGTATAGCCAGGACACATTAAGTGACTGTATATTTTACTTGTGTTGTGGGATTTCAATAAAAATGTTGTTTTAAAATATCCCTTTGCACAGCTTGCTTTCACTACAAAATGCATGATATTTAAGAATAGATCATCTGTAATTCTGTAAAATTTACACTTCTTCTTCTATAAGCTATTAAAAATCTTCTCTCTGATTCCATAGTTAAGCTTCACTGTGTTTTAGCTTTATAATACTTTGTTACACAAATTCAAATGCCAAGGGCAAGATGAAGGCCCTTATGCAAGGGCAAAACAAAAACTAAATCCAAAGGTGATAAAGGCAATTATCATGCAATTTACCTTCAGCTCAGCAGGAGACTTAGTAACTGCACAGTTGCAATACTCAAAACTGACTTCATAGGCTAATATTACAATCTGATGATTTGGAAATTTGTTGTTATTCAAAATTTTTAATATTAAATATTTTCTTTGTAATGTTAATTGCATGTAATATTTTATGAAAGTGTTAATCAGATGAAAAATAGAATAAAACAGAAGATTTTTTTTCTTTTTTTTTTTTTTTTTTGATAAAGCAGTTTTTCTTGTGTACAGTGTTCATCACTATATATATGACATCAGGGCATGTCTCACTTTTGGTAAAAAGCCATGTTTAGTATAGAAATTAATAAAACTTAGTAATAAATCTTTTTATGCCATATTTCTTTGCAGTTCTAGCTATGGGAACCTCACATGCCAGCACCAAGCCCAGAGGCACAGGACAGCGAATACACATTGGCAAAGGAGGCAGATTGTATCCAGACTAGAGCCCTCAGTGGGGATCCTACACAGTTGAAAATATAGGGAATGTTGATAAGACACATATATCAGCAATAAATCACCAATAATGACTCCCAATAAAGGGATCTGACAAATTCATAGACTTGTCGAGCTAGAAAAAATACAAGTCATCCACTGCTGTCCACCTAACAAAAAATTCCTCTAGTGTAGTTTTAGCCAATTGCATCCTGTGATAACTATTCTGTACAAAAAAAAAATCAAAATCTTTCCTCTAAGTGACCAAACTTTTCATGACTAATTTTTTCTCCCATTATTTCAGCTTTTGCCAAACAGCCCCAACACAATCCGTCCTTGTATAGTCCTACTTTACTAACTTATAATTATTATCTTCTGGATGATTTCTGTCTGTATCTTTCAGCCATTAAACAGCCCAATTGTTTCAGATTGATTGTTTCCACACTTGATCAGGCATGAAGCGTTTAAATACTGAATCCCACAATCTCTGTTGCCAGTGGTTCTAAAACTGCTGATACTGCATTGGCCTATCATGTAAATTGAAAAATTAAGCGCTTACATTCTTGAAACCTCTATATAAGATCTGAAGTTCCTTCTTTGTGAATTTACTCTGTGCTTCCAGCAGCTCAAGGGCTTCAGGTCTATGTCGTACTGTGGCCATTTCCATTTCATCTTCTACAGTGTCTGCAGAATACAAGAGACAGAGAAGGAAGAGTCAACAAGAAATAGAGAATGTAGAAATGACTATCCATTGTAGGAAAAGAAAAATCCTTAAATGACATTAATTTAAAGAATGGCTTTTGCAGCCTTTAAGATATGAACTCATTTTGAACTCATTTTAAGATATGAACTCATGAATTTTGAACTCATGGGGAAAGGTTATCTATCTGCTTCAGTGGCTGCACAGAATATGGAACAGTGGTGATAATCCGTTGGTCTGGATATTATCACAACATATGTATAAATAATAATAAACTGGAAAGTGGACATTCTGCAAGGACATGCATGACACATTCAATATGAATTTGCTGTTTCTACAACTCTCTGAGCAAAGAAAACAATCTTATAAAACAGTGTCACAGCAATACTGACAGTTTTCCCTTGTTTTATTACTGGAAGTGAATTCACTGTATTAGACTGGGATTCCCAGTGCTCTCCTTTTATCATAAAGTTGTACTTTCTAAAGTGTGTGAGAAGGATATTGCACATTCAGCAGTAGACCTTGCTTTGAGTACCATATAACAAACCCTTTTGGACAAACATGATTATTCATGGGGAGCAGCCTTATCAGGGAACTTGAGGATTTTAGTGACCTCATCATCAAGCAAATATGAATGAAAATATACATCTTTAAGGCTTAAATAAATGTGGCCCTATAAGGATGAGAGAAAACAATACATTTTTTCCAAGTGGAGATCAACTGTGAAAGTTAGTCATTGGAAAGTTAAGGTCATACAGGAATTTACGGTAGATATTTTTATTTATTTTTATTTATTTGTTTATTTTAATATGGGGGTACCAGGCATACACTTGATCAAAAATTTGAGCATTAAGCAGGTATTAAGCATACGTTATGCAAAACTTCAGACAAATTTAATCAAATCACTTTTGCCTTCTGTTTGAAGAGTCATACAAACTACAGAAATGTAACTTGAGCAAAACCAAGTATGTATAATTTTTCACTTCTACAACAATGAAAATATATATTTTATTTAATCAGTGTGGAAAGCTGCATTCTTAATCTTTTATTGTGTTCAATTTTCATAAGATTACAAAGAAAATATATCATTAAAACAGTGTTATGATTATATCTTCACATATTTTTGTTCTGCTTCAATGCAGTAATAATAACTTTCATCTGCTTGGGAGAAATCTGGAGATATAGTTCAAACAAAACCAAAAACGGAGCAACCTTGGAATAGAATCAGAGAATCATGGAATGGTTGAGGTTTGAAGGGACCTTTAAAGATCTAGTTCCAATAACCCTGCCATGAACAGGGACACCTTCCATTAGAGTAAGTTACTTAAAACTTGTATTCATAATATATAAACTATTTGGATTATTATTATTAATAATAATAATTATATTGTAGGACCATGTCTTTTTTTCCTGTCAAAGAGACGTTGCTGTTGGCAGTCATCTCAGAAATGTAAGGATTAAAGAATTATTCCAGGTATGGTATAAGGAAGAAAACAGACATGAAAAAAAAGCATGTCCCACTGCCTGAGAGCCTTCCAGTGATTGTCTTCCTACCCTAAATCCCGAGACTAGATGTCCACCTCAAGCTCATCAACTGTGAAATATTTCAGACAAGATGACCAACAAATGAGTGATAACTATAGCTTCTGCCTTTACCAAATTAGCAAGAATCATTTAATAGTTGCAATTACAAGTGCAAGATGAAAGGCATAGTGTAAGATAGAAAAATGAGCCTCATTAATACTTCATGGCTTCTCAAACTTGATTCTTTGAACATCATTTTCTCCTGACAGTGTGCCTTGAGTACATTTATTTTATTCTTTAAAGCTGTCTCTGTTAACACTTTTCAGCTTACACTCAATGCAGAAAGATTTATTAGAATAAGAAGTACAGTGCTAATCTGTTTAAATGACATGTTTGCAAATGCCATAATATAATGTTAAATTCATTCATTCACTGAACCAGACTGCAAATTCACAGAACCCTCTGCATTTCATAACTCTTCTGAGAGACACGATAGTTTTGTCTGACTGTACTTTAGCTTTTCCCAAGTCATTAATTATCAGTGTAAGCATTAGAGAAGAATATCTGTAGGAGAAATGAAACATGGTATCTTTCATTTAATCTGACAGAAAGTATTTCCCAAATCAGTGTAACCCATAATTTTATCTGAAAATGTCCATTGTGCATTGGCCTATGAGCAAGCTATATGATAGTTCTCTTTTGTTTTTATTTGTAGGTTGTCTCAGAGGACTCAGAAACCACCACAATCTTTATGAATAATTCCACAGTAAATGCTATCAACAACAACAATAATAAAAAACAACAACAACAAACAACTCTCACAATTTTACATTGAATTTATGATGCTTGATGATGGTCTTCATCAAGATTATAAGAACATTTCAGCTCTCACCTTTAAAAAGGAAGTTTCCATCATGCTGCAGTGCAAAAGTTTTGAAAACACTACCCTTATAGATAAAATTTTAATAAAGTAGGTCCAGGGTTAACAAGCTGTCATCCCAATATGGGGATTGTCTAGCAAAGTTCTTGAGCTACATTTTAATTCTGGCAGAGAACATCAAGGTTTATTTTGTAAGGTTATTAAAGCTTTTCCATCATGTTTTAAAGGGAACTATCTTTTATATTCACTATAAAGTCCCTATAACAATGTCATGCTTTAGATAAGCAGCTGAGATTTTTTGTCAGCTATCAGTCAACACTAGGTGCTTATGCTAAACTGACAAATGAGTCAACCCAAGAATAAATATTGTTCAAATTCACTTATTTTTTATATGACAAAATATTTAAATGGGCTACTGTTTAGAAAGAAAGTGACTTAACTGGAAACAAGATGGTTCACAATTTGTGAATCATCTGACTACCTAGACAGACATCTATAAGCTCTTCATGAAGCTAGATCAGTAGATGTAATAACTAGGCTAGATACATAGGCCACAGAACCAGGCTGAGCACAGTCTGGTATATCCTTAATGATGAATGTTTATACTTTGTTTTAATGATTTGATAAAAATGTAGAAGACTGCAGTAAGGTGCTATTGTTAGTTTTCTGTTAATGAAAATATTCAACAGTCTAATCATGCCCTACTTCTGTAAACACCTTGTAGATAGAAATAATCTATACATAATATCACTGTGAATTTCCCTATAACATGCCAACTATGATGATTAAAATACTGTAGCATTCATGAGTCAATTGCACTTTATTTATTTATTTATTCATACTTTAGGCTAGTTATCCAGGCAAGAAAAAATATTTATAATTATGTATACACACTGAAAGTGTGTGAAAATATATGCGTTTCTACATAGGACTTTCATAATTTATATGGCATTAATAATAATAATAAAATAGTTATTTCAGTTCTCTAGTTACTTCAGCCTAAGAAAGTTAAGGGCTTATTTATTTATTTATTTATCCATCCATCCATAAAAGGCATATTTATGCATATATGTCAATTGAGAAAGAGAAGCAAGTTCATATTCAATTCTTTGTATATTAAATACACATTCTTATTTATGTCATTAATGAATGTCTTTCTTCCAGTAGAGACAGTTTTTAATGTATTTGCCACAGGAACTATGCTTTGAACCTTTCATAATTCATTAAATTACAAAATGGTAAAATCAATGCAAAACCCAGACATACTCTTCAAATTATGACTGCTGGAGAAGCAAGTCCAATCTTAGGGTTCAGTTCATGTCTGTAAAATTTGTCTACATGCATTTCCCTGCACAAACCCCAAATGATATGTCCGCTACTTATATAATAATTACATGCACATGCACTTCAAAACCATTCAAAGCCATTCTTGAGAATGGTCCTTTCTCTAGCATATACATTTAAATATTTAGCTAAAGAAGTATAGATTTAATTTTAGGTTTACCAAAGTAAAACACACAAATAAGGAATAGCACTCTTTGAGATGCTTTGTTGAATGGGAATCCTGAAATAAGTTTTTCATTATTATTCAAATAATATTTTTCTGCGTATATTCATAGAAAGTAAGCACAGAATTGTAAATTCAGGGTTTCCATTCTTTCAACAAAATACTTGTTTTAAAAATATTCCCTCTAAAATTTATAAAGAATTTATATTGTGAGGTTGTCATTGTAGGTAGTGCTGACTTCATTCCTAGTATATTCGAATTTTGTTTCTTCCAAATGAGCAGAAATCAAATAGCACATTATGTCAAAATGGGACAATAACAATGTTCATCTACAATTTAATATAATATTTTCATGTAATATAATAGTCTCATTTAAAACAGCATTTCATTATTTACAAGAGCACTGAGGAAAATGCTGACTGTATCTTATCTTTCTACTATATGGTTCTCAAACATGAAACATTTGGTGCAAGTTTTACTTTGACTTCTTTTCTGGCTTACAAAACACTCACAGCTTGATTATGCATATTTTGCATGGTCAAGGCTATTAAGACTGATTCTAAATATTTTCATGTTACCTGTGCAGACTAAAATGTTGCATAGAGATGTGCAATGAATAAGGATGTGTTGCTCTTCGAATACCTTCAAACAAAGGGATCAAACCATCCATTACTTTTTAGTCTAGGACTATGTCATGTCATGTAGGTGAAAGCAGCTTCTACTTAATGAATTAGTATCAGCTGTCACTACAGTGACTGCCCTTTTTAAGCTACCTGAGTTCCCAGTAAAAACACATCAGCTGAAGCAACCATGAAAAAGTTACTGTGCATACAAATCTTTAGTGTTTTTCATCTTTAAGATCTCAAATAGTTAGAAAGGAAAGAAAACACCACAGTCTATGCTCTTCTATTCACTCTGCTATTCCATTTCACTGCTTTTCACGTGCTGTTCCATAGAAGAAGGAAGAGCATGTGAAAAGCAGTGAAATGGAATAGCAGAAAGAAATCCTATATCCACATCACTGAAGTCTTAGCACTTAATAAAGGGCCTATGTTTATAACTTAGTGGCCTCAGGTTGTCCCATGATCACTGGAGAGAGGGAACTGCTCTTGGAGGCTTTCCTTGCTTTAGATTGATTGATATGCTTTATCAAGAATAGGATATGGGAAGCATAGGGACCATTCAGCTTCTATTTGTAGGTGCTCAAATTAGTGCATAGAATTAAGACAAATTAATCTTTACTGAATTGGGTAAAAAGGGATATTTTAGTATCAGTTACAGAGGCCAAATGATATAGGGAGACGTTAGTATTATTGCTGTAATTTATCTCTGTCTATTGCTAATTTATCTCTGTCTATGGATGGATGGATGGACAGATGGATCTGTCCGTCTGCTTGTCTGTCTCTTCCCTTTTATCTCTCTGTTAGCCACCCAGGAAGGATCTTATTTTCTTACAGCATAGGATCAGGACAGTAAAGGAAATGTCAGTGTGCTTGTCCTTTAAGTACGTTGACATACTTTATTTTCGATCTATTTTTTTCTTTTCCCCAGACATATACTTTAGGTGTCACTCCCTCTACAGTTTGATGTTACACAGTCAACTTGCAGAACCAAGCCCTTCCTCCCAGATCAGTAATGCCGTTATTATCCTATGTACCGGACTGTACATACATAAATATACGCACACATACACAAAAAGCTACCACTTTGTAAATGCATTGAGGTCAGGCTTTTAACTTCTGTAAACCACTTTTCAGCTAGGTTGTCGAGCGTAAGTCCCAACCCAGCAGTTTGTGCACAGCAGACCCTGGCACTGGTATCTTGCCAGCATACTCCGCACAGACAAATCTATTACCAGCCCACAAATCTGTTCATCAATCCTTTTTAAACCTCAATAGAGCATACAGTTACTTCAGCAGATGACTTTCAAATGAGCAGCTAATGAAAGTATAAATTTTGATGCATGCAAACCTAAAAAAAAATAAAAAAAAATCAAATGAAAAATAAAACTTGCTTTGAGTAACAGGAGATGTCGTTTTGGCAGCCGAGCAGGGCAAGAGCTTCATAAGTCGCTCTTTAATGCTGCGTTTGGTACTGTTCTGAGCGTAGAGGAAACCTAAAAAATATATTATCAGGACCGTTAACATAGTCTTGAGAACAATTTCTGTACATGCTGAAGAGTTTATCATTATAGCAGTATCCTGATAGGAAAAGGCCAAACAGACAGCAGCCATCCTGAATTGCAAAAGGCAACCAAAATTTTTGAACAGGACAACAAAATCATTTTGTGCTTGCATCTTTCCAGCAAAAGGGATGTTTTGTACACGTACATCTCTGGAAAACTTCTTATAAGCCCCTTAAGTTATAAGCCACTTTAAAACATCTAACTATGGTATCAGATTATATATTTGAAACAACACAAGGAGAGTCTTTGCAAAAATTTTAATGTTAAAATAGTTTAAAGACTTTTAAGTCTATTTAATTACTTACTTAATTTTTAGCCAAAAAGTGAAAAACAAAACAAAACAAAAACAAAACAACAAAAAAAAAAAACACACACACACAACTAACAAAACGCATAAATAAAACTTCAAAGATATCTTTTGTTGTCCTTTCTGTCAGTCTTCTACTTCCAAGCCTGAATTTTCCCGTATCATCCATTCAGCAATTATGATAACCAGCCTGGTACTTTTGCCTTTTCTGAATAATTATATTTATAATATCTTATATTTATTGAATATAAGTATCAACCATGATGTACAGCCAGTCTTCCTTTTCTTTAATATTTGTCATTCTACATATATATAGTTACAAATATTATTTAGGTTTTCATCTTCAAATATTCATGGCTGAATAGTTAATGTTCATGTGCCATAAAGTAGGTAAACAGTATTATTCTTATTTACTACAAAGGAAATTGTCAGAGTAAATGTCTGTGACATCTAACTAACTATTTCATACAGAATGGTTAATACAAGCAAATGTCTTCTGCCTGGATATTTGCTGTAAATGACAGACTTAACATCTGCAGAACAGCTGACTAAATGATTTGTGTTCCTGGGAAAAGTAAAGCTTAGTTTGAACACTAGGCAGCTCCTGTACTTTTCATCTGAACTGCAAGTGGTCAAACATGAACACTGTTCTGCAATGACTCTTGCTACAACAGCTAGAATGGAATGCAAATCGGATGGTGCAAGAAGCGGAAGACAAGACTGACTTCCTGTGCTAGTGGTGCAGTCACCAGGATTAACCCGGGTTATTCCAGTTGCTGCACTTGTGCTGAATACTGGTATTCATGGCATTACATGGAATAGTTTCCTCTCTGAAACCAAACTAGACCAAGCAGGAACCTCCCACACTTAACACCAAGTTCAGCTTGCAGGCAATCTTGAAAAAGTGTGTACTTTATTTGGGAACAGAAGGAGGGAGTGAGAAGGCTTTAAAATTTTTAAAATTGTAAATGAAATAAAAATATTTGTCAGTTTGTATACAAGTAAAATATTAGAGAAAATTAAATTAAAAGAAAGAAAAAAAAAAAAAAGAGAGAGAGAGAAAAAAAACAGGAAAGACTCAACCAAAGCCCTAAGAAATCAACAAATTCATAGTATCATAGACTGGCTCGGGTTGGAAGGGATGTTAAAGATCATCTAACTCCAACCTCTGTTGATGCAGCCCAGGATGCAGTTGGCCTTCTGCACTGCAAGCACACTATTGTTAGTACACAAATTCTGCCTCCAAGAAAACTCCAGCTCTGGCAAATGGAAGAAAAATCTGGTTTTAGAACAAGGTCAAATGAACCTACATGAATTCATGAATTTATCTGGAAATGTAAAAGCTATTTATTACAAAAAAATAAGAATGAATACACTTATTATTTGTAGCAGTGAACTGTCAGTTCAACTGAGAATCATGCTGCAGGTAAAAGTATAAAATAAAAGACTCTGTGATCTGATGGGTATCTTAAATTTCACTTTTTTTTTCTTTTTTTTTCTTTTTTTTTTTTTTTTTTCCTGATCTCGGCTGGCAGTGTCTGGAGTATCACACTATGTCTGTAATGTACAGATTTGAATGCAAAGAATCACAGAATGGTCAAGGTTGGAAAGGACCTCTGAAGATCATGCGGTCTAACAAGCAGGATCACCTAGAGCACACTGTGCAGAAAGGCATCCAGGCAGGTTTTGAATATCTCCAAGGAAGGAGACTCCACAACCTCTCTGGGCAACATGTTCCAGTGCTCTGTCACCCTCACAGTGAAGTGCCCCTCATATTGAGTCAGAACCTCCTGTGCTTCAGTTTGTGCCTGTTGCCTCTCATCCTGCCGCTAGGCACAACTGAAAAGAGAGTTGCTCCATCCTCTTGACACCCTCCCCTCAGACATTTATTCATGAGGTCTTCTCTCACTCTTCTCTTTTCCAGGCTAAGCAGGCCCAGTTCTCTTAGCCTGTCCTCATATGACAGGTGCTCCAGTCCTCTAATCATCTTTGTAGCCCTCCTCTGGACTTGCTTCAGGATCTCCATGTCCCTCTTGTACTGGGGAGCCCAGAACTGGACACAATACTCCAGGCGTGGCCTCACCAGGGCTGAATAGATGGAAGGATCACTTCCCTTGAGCTGCTGGCAGCACTCTTCCAAATGAACCCCAGGATACCATTGGCATTCCTGGCCACCAGGGCACATTGCTGACCCACGGTCAGCCTCCTGTCCACCAGGACTGCCAGGTCCCTCTCTGCAGAGCTGCTCTCCAGAAGGCACTTTGTTTATCTTAAAGATTATTTTCTTCTTTGGGAATTCTCCAAGCATATACATAGTCCAGAAATGTTTACTTCTGTCTTTTTGAGTTCAGGTTTGCAAAGTTTTATTGTCCTTGTATTAGTTATTTAATTACAAAGCTCCACAACCTATGTAATTACTGAAGATGTATTCAGCATTTTGCAAAACCTAAAGGGATGTGTTATTTCCAAACGTTTTGAAGCTCAGAGCCTTAATTAAGCAAATTTTTTTACTACTTTCATGCTCACTCAAGAGATCACAGAACTTAATGGAAAGAATATGGGCTTTGCAGGGGTATGAGCAAGGTCAAAAATAAAACAACGTGGAAGAAGGTAATATCTGAGAAGTAACAAAGGAGAACAATATAACTTCTATACTCATTTTTAGCAACTCTTTTAAAACCTTAACATTAAGAACAGAGCAGAGGCTAAGTGGTGTATCTTCTCATGGTACAATGGAGCACTGTGATAGCTTTTTGCTTCCAGTGAATACAGTGAGTTGAATCTGCAACTACTGCAGTCCATTTTCATGACCTCCCAATCAGTACTACAACTCTTACTATGATTTTTCATGAATGAAGGACTCATGCCACAGAGAAAGTATGTCGGGCTCTGGACGTGTACTGAGTTGGTGTACAATACATGCTGAGACACTAGAAAATGCTAATTAAGATGACATACTGTAATAATTTCAGTAAATTTTGTATCAGTTTGTTCAGCTTAAAATAGGCTGTGGAAAAACTGTGATGGCTAAGACTCTAAGATAGACTAAAATCTACTGTTTATGTAGTAAGAGATTCGTATCTTATCATTAGTCTTCAAAATGGATATTCATGAGGATGTGGAGAGCCATTAAGCACCAATGAACTGATAATGACAGGCTGATGTTATTTCATTTTAACTAATACATAACAGAATAATAGTAATTCTTAGCCTGTGAAGAGATATTCAGAAACTAAATTTTCCAAAATTTTTCTTGATTTCATTTGTTTAATAATGTGTTGATTAGAAATTTCATAGCTGTTATCCCTAGCCCAGTCAGCCACAAACTCCTCTGTGCTCTGTGACACTTCTATTCAGGTTAGTTAACTAGGGCTCCTTGCTCTTTGGTTTAATAATTTGTTCCTCTGTAATGAAAGTTAAATCCCAAGACACATTTTTCCCTAGAATTCACTGTGGGAGTGTCCTAAAACTCATCTCCATATCACACCACCTGGATTACTTACTTACTTACTTACTTACTTATTTATTTATTTATTTATTTATTTATTTTTGTGGTCCCAAGAGGTGCTCAGACTTCATATAAACTTCTGCAACTAGAGCATGGCTTACATGCTGTCATATTTAGGCACTGCTGTATTGACATACGTGCTGCATATACATAGATTTTAGGTATTCTACACATATTTTAAGTGTGACTGCTATTTAGCATGATTTATATCTGTAGTTGCAAAAGATAACAAAGCAATTTTTCAAAACTCTGATTTACAGAGATGTAAACCAGAGAACTGTTCTACTATATGAGGAAAAGTATAATACAGATAGTACCATGCAGACACATAACCAATACAATTGCTTTATTAATCACTACTTTTAAAAATCATACTTGGCCAAAAGCATCCAAATCATTGTTTTGTGTGCTGTCATAACTCCAATATCACAACATTAACAGGCAGATGTAGATATGACACTGCTGGTTACAAAAATATATACACAAAGCAGCAGAGAAATGTTTACTCTTGAAATAAAATATTGGTGTAGTCAGAAAAGAGTGTAAAAGATAAGGAAAAAAGTTGTGCTAGGGTATAAAAATGATGAATCATAAGTTATGACTGATTTATAAATTGCCATATATTTGTAATCACAATATATCTATACCTAGACTAGACCTATGTTAAGTCTTTCCATGTTTATTTTCTTCATACATATGATCTCTCCTTTAGAAAGGCAGTACATACTGCATACTACCCTGCTGTTACAGACAGGTCAGACTACCCCAGGAAAGAATATCAAGCCAAGGGATCTTTTCAGGAGTTTTCAGAGGCAAAATATATATTTTTCTAAATGCAATTGTTTTCATTTCAAATACTTCATCAGCATGAAAACAAGTGCAGGTAGCCACTTTTTGTTGGTAGAGATTTCTACTCAGCAGAAGGGACTTCTGTCTGTCTTGCACCTACAGTATGTGCTCAAGGTGGACTGTGACTGCTGTGGCTGCCCTTCCTTCAAAGTCCTGCACACCCTTTCTTGCCCACAACAAAATCCCTCTGTTCAAAGCAGCTCCCTCCTGCCTTGCCTCCTGACTCATTGCTGACTTTCTATAATGATTTCTGAGTGATAAATTTCAACCTAGAAGGCACACGCATCAGAGTACTTAAAAGAGCTTTTGGGATTGATAATCATCCTATTTAACAGGAAGTTCAAAAACTAGGAACAATTATCACAACAAAATTCTTCCTCAGTGTCGCTGAAAGAGAAAAGTCACCTGTAAAACTAATTCTTTGTTCACATTCTTTCATTCGTGGATTTTTACTTCTCTTTACTTTCTATATTTCACAAAGTTTCTCTACTTTATTTGGCAAAGCCAGCTGATAAACTTCCACTGTTTAAGACTTTCTCCACTTTTTACTCAGCAGTATTTGCAAAAACTGGCCACATCCCATGCTTCAGCAGTACAGCTAAGCTCCCAGTAGTGCTGAAATCTGTGTTTTGTTCACTTTGGGGATTTTAAGTCTTTTTGAGAGTCTTATAAGAATAAATATATATGTATATATATTTTATCATAGTCTAAGCAAGGTGGACATTACAGTAGGAGTAAAGTAGGCTCTACCACTATGCTCTCTGGATATCTCAATGGCAGTCTCTCTGGTCAGTGAGGAACCTCAGGCCTGGTATCAGTGATTGTTAGTGAGAACCCTTCCAAGCACTCATTTGCTTACGGGATGCATGGCAAGCATGACAGCAAGAACTTGTAAAGAAAACTTTCTAAAGAGTTTGAATAAGTAACTGTGATTAAACAGTGATAACAAAATAAGTTTATCTAGATTAGTGAAAATTCACTGACTTTTGTGATAGAGAAAAACCAACCAATGCTTCAATCAAAAAGAAGGATTGGTTACAAATGAAGGACTACAAAAAAAAAGTGATATTCAAGAATAAGAAAGCAAAGAGAGGGAAATACTGTTGGGAAAAGACTAGAAAGAACATCTGTAGAAAAAAGGATGAATCTATCAAAGTGAGTGACAGATGATGGAAAGGAATCAAAAGCATGATATTAAGTGAGCTGTAATGAAAAAAAGAAGGGTTCAGAAAATAAAGAGACAGAAAAATTAAAAAAAAAAAGAAGTTGAAGAGGAGTTAAGAATTAGAATGAAAAACTAAACAGGGAGATATAAAAACTTGTGAGAAAGCTTTCAAATATTTATTCCCTCCATATATCTATCTTATCTTAACTGTGTGTATGGTGTATGTGAACATGTTCAATGCTCAATGCAGATATGCTTGTGTTTTCCAAGGAGTATTCATTTCTTGAGAGCCCCTGAAAATTGGTAGAACAAGTGCTACTGATCTACTTTATGATTTAAGAGTTCTGCTTATTGTTTACTAGAGACACTGTAAAAAGGAAGCAAAAGTTACTGTATGGAAGACAATTTAACCCAATGATTTTTCCCTATGGATTACAGTATACAAGTGATCTTAGGTGAACACAACATGAAATGATTATGGAAATATAAATCAAAATTTCCTTGACAGTTGTATGGTGTTCACAGATATTGATAATTTCAATTAAAGTGACTCTACAGCTAATAGTCTTGAGACATTATTCTGGGCCATAACTTCAGAAGATTATAATTGTATGTAATGTGATCTGGCAAGCTAATCCACGACGTGATTGTAATGGTATGTATAAGGTGGGATTGTCTGCTTCATGAGGGTTATCTGATCAAGGACCTTTTCAATGCAAAAGGGGATAATACATAAAGGGAAAAGAGATAAATAAGAATATGTAGAGACACAAAACTGTTTTGTGAAGGTTGACCAAAGACTAAAATTCTGCAGCTACTCATTGAAGTGCCATCAAGAAACTCCAAGGATAGATTTGGAGAGAGTCAACATGGATTTTGTAACTGACAAGTAAGGGGAAGCAATCAGAACATGAAGATTTGGGATACTTGGGGTATTCCTGTGGGACTATGCAAAATTTATGAAGGAGTTTTTAGGAGAAGGGATTGGAGAAGGAACAAAAGGAAGAATAGACAGAAAGAGGTATAAAACAGACCCGCTGCGTGTAAACCATTGTTGATCAGCACACTTATCTGTGCCTGATCACGGCAGTCTCTGTCCTGTCTTATTCTTCTTAACTTTCTTAACTGTCTCTCTGTGCAATCTCACTTTCTCATGTGCATGAGTGCTGCAAGGATGAGGTGCCAGCTACTGGGGGACCACCATGTATCCACCGTGTGATTTGTGTCCAGCAAATGCAGTCAGACCAGGGGTGTAGGCATCCTTGGCCAGTGGTGTCAGCTATTGGAGATGTGGGGTGTCTCAGCCCCAACCATGAGATTGAGAACAGTGTGTGTCCCCAAAACCAGCTGGGGAGAACAGCGTGGGTGACAGGTTGCACTGGTGGCTAGAGCAGGGCTAGGCTGGGCTCCAGTGGACATCAGGAAGAATCCCTGCTCCCTGAGCTGATGGAGGCAACAGCCGCTTATAACATCCCTTAACAGCAGCACTGTACTTTACAGAGAAGAGTGTTTTTACACTCATTAGGAAAGTTAGATAAAACCAGAAAAAGATACTTTTAATGAATAATTTCTGGAGCATGTCTTCATAGTGTTCACAATATTATTCAATTATTCTGAGAGGAAATAATTAACCTGTAGTGCTCTAGGCTATCATTGCATTTTTTTAATGCTTTATATGAATTTAGTTCTCATGAAAGCCATCTCACCGAGAGCTCAGAGAACTTTCACAAAACAGTGAAATGAAAACAGCACACACTTCTCAATTCTGTTTAACTACCCCCAAGTGAGTCAGCTGTGACCTAGATCATTCTGATGAAGTTCACTTCCAAATCCACTGTCAAAGTCAACAGCAGAGCAGTAGTTCCACAGAGATCAGTAGGATGTGTCTAGAGTTTAAGTCTTATATTTATTTTAGGACTGCAAATTTTAGTGGTTTGGGTAAAGCTCATTTTTGATTTAAAATGGTAGTGACATTGTACCACTTTTTACAGGGGTCACCAAGCCTTGACAGTCTTGAGGTAAAGTGCTCTACATTCCATTGATGATCTGTATCCTGCTTCTGTAAAAATAACATTTTTGAACAAGGCAGAAAAGAGGCACAATGAAGTAATGAAGAATACACTTTTGTCTTTTGCAAACAGATTTCAAGAAACCAAATCCAGTGTCATTCATTATGTACTTCATTAAAAACAAAAAACAAACAAACAAACAAACAAACAAACAAAAATCAGGATATAAAGTAGAAATAGAAGAACATCAGTCCAAACCTTGCTTAGCTATTAGCATTTTCCTGTTGATCTAAGCAAAAGAGAGAAAAAGAGGTATTCCAAGATACTTTCTGAGATTACAAATTGCTTTTATTGCAAGCTTTGTTCATGAGTGTTTGGAAAGGCATCTAATTTCAGCTGGGGGATATAATGTATAACAAAAACATCAAATTATTATGTAACAATGGACCAAAAAATTTTAGATGATTATATGCTATCATTACAATGAGATTTATCCAAATCATGCAAAGCTATGATTAAAAATTCCAGTAATCTATTTCTGCTATTTTTTTCTATGAATTACAAATATAAAGTCTGGTTAATTTACAGAGCATTATCAGGAGAATTAGAGCAAATTCCTTTCCCTTTCCATGGACAAAACCCCAAATAAAATTAGTTGCTTTGAAAAAACGCATATGAAAGCTGAGTAATAAATTTGACACCAGATAACATAAAACATTAGAAAAAAATTCAACCGATCACTGTCTTTCCATCCTGATGTTTTGCTAACCTTTGCAAAGGACCTAAGGGAGTAGTAACACTGAAATATGAAAGGTCACTTAGTGAATAAGTGTAAACCTTTATTTTTGGGCTGCTTTTTAAAGACACTTTCCAGTATGAACACTTGCATACATAGGCGCATACAAACTCTACAAACCACAGCATTCTGATTTTGATTACAAGTACTTCCTGTGGTTGTGGTTGCAATTCAGACTGCAAGATAAGAGGTATAAACTACTGCAAAAGGTGGGGCTTTTGATTTCATTGTCCTGATTTTGTAACTATATAATTATTATTTTTTTCTCCCCCTGGTTGCAGGGCTTCTTAGTACTGGCCAGTTTCCCTGGCACTGAGGTTAAACTGACAGGCCTATAGTTTCCCAGGTCTACCCTCCAGCCCTTCTTGTAGATGGGCGTCATGTTTGCTAGCCACCAGTCAACTGGGACCTCCCACAATAGCCAGGACTGCTGATAAGCAACTTGGCCACCTCCTCCACCAGTTCTCTCAGTACCCCTGGGTGGATCCCATCCGGCCCCATCGAGTTGCGTACATCCAAGTGCCGTAGCAGGTCGCCAACCATTTCCTCATGGATAGTGAAGGCCACATTCTGCTCCCCATCCCCTTCCACCAGCTCAGGGTACTGGGTATCCAGAGAGCAACTGGTTTTGCCGCTGAAGACTGAGGCAAAGAAGGCATTGAGCACCTCCACCTTTTCCTCATCTTTTGTAACTAAGTTCCCCCCTGCATCCAGTAAAGGCTGGAGATTCTCCTTAGTCCTCCGTTTAGCATTGATGTATTTGTAAAAACATTTTTTATTGTCTTTGACGGCAGTAGCCAGATTGAGCTCCAGATGAGCTTTGGTCTTTCTAATTTTGTTCCTGCACTGCCTCGCAACATCCTTATAGTCCTCCTGAGTGGCCCGCCCTCTTTTCCAAAGATTGTAAACCCTCTTTTTTCTCCTAAGCTCAAGCCACAATTCTCTGCTCAGCCAGGCCAGTCTTCTTCCCCTCTGGCTCATCTTTGGGTACGTGGGATCAGACCACTCCTGCGCCATTAAGATTTCCTTCTTGAAGAGCATCCAGCCTTCCTCGATTCCTCTGCCCTTCAGAACCGCCTCCCAAGGGACTCTACCAACCAGTGTCCTGAGCAGTTCAAAGTCGGCCTTCCATAAGTCCTATACAGTGATTTTACTGGTCCCCTTCCTGGCTTCTCTGAGAATGGAGAACTCTACCATTTCATGGTCACTCTTCCCAAGACAGTTTCCAGCCACCACATCTCCCACCAGTCCTTCTCTGTTTGTGAAGAGAAGGTCTAGTGGGGCACCTCCCCTGGTAGGCTCACTAACCAGCTGCGTCAGGAAGCTATCTTCCACGCTCTCCAGAAACCTCCTAGACTGCTTTCTCTGGGCTGTGTTGTGCTTCCAGGATATATCAGGGAAGTTGAAGTCCCCCACGAGTACAAGTGATGACGATTTCGCAGCTTTTGTCAGCTGCCTGTAGAATTCCTCATCCGTCTCCTCATCCTGGTTCATCGGTCTATAACAGACCCCCACCAGGATGCTTCCCTTGTTGGTCTTCCTGCTGATCCTAACCCATAGGGACTCAACCTTATCATTCCCAGCCTCAGGTTCCACAACATCAAAACTCTCTGATATAGAGAGACACACTACTACCCCTTCTGTGCTGCCTGTCCCTTCTGAAGAGCCTATAGCCAGACATTGCAGCACTCCTGTCATGAGAGTGGTCCCACCATGTTTCCGTGATGGCAACCAAGTCGTAGCCTGCCTGCCGCATTATGGCTTCTAGCTCCTCCTGTTTGTTACCCATGCTGTGTGCATTAGTGTAGATGCACTTCAGTTGGGCCATTGCCTTCTCTCCCAGCCTTGCCATTGTTACCCCTGGCACAGCTCTAACAAGCCTTGTTTCAGTCCCGTCCCACTTCTTACCTAGTTTAAAGCCCTCTCAATAAGCCCCGCCAGCTCCTGGCCCCATTTTCCCCTTAGAGATAGGGACCCATCTGCAGCCATCAGGCTGGGTGCCGAATAAAGCGCCCCATGGTCAAAAAAAAAAAATTCTGTGTTGGCACCAGCCTCTGAGCCACACGTTTATCAGGTGGGCTTACCGCGTCCTCTCTGTACTCCTCCCTGCCACCATAGGGATGGACGAAAACACCACCTGTACTCCCGCTCCATCCACTAACCATCCCAGTCCCCTGAAGTCCTGTTTGATGGTCTTCAGGCTTCTCTCTTCAATGTCATCACTGCCAGCCTGGACTATTAGAAGAGGATAATAGTCAGAGGGGTGAACCAGGTTGGGAAGCTTTCTGGCAATGTCCCTGACCATGGCCCCAGGAAGGCAGCAGACTTCCCTATGGGTAGGGTCAGGACAAGAAATAGGTCCCTCTGTTCCCCTGAGAAGGGAGTCGCCCACAACAATCACCCCTCTTTCTGTCCTGGTGGAGGCAGACTCCAGCGTGGAGTCAACTTCCTCACCCTAGGTATCCTCCTGGTTAGACTTTCCACCTCTTCCTCAGCTACTGGTCTCTCAAGCTCCAGGGCCTCAAACCTGTTGCGTAAGGGCACCTGGGAAGGTGGGGCCAGTAGGGGGGGGCATAACCTGCGATGTCAAGCAGGGACCTGTCTCCATTCCTCCTCAACTCCTAGGTCCCCTGCCTCTGCCCAACAGCAGCAGGGCAGGGGGTCCACCCCCATTTGGGGTGTCTCACCCCAGCACCTGTCCTTCAGGCCATGCAGGGGGTGGCTCCACAAGTCTACCTCCCGCTCACACTCCCTGATATCCCTCAACCTCTCAACCTCCTCCTTGAGTTCTGCCACGAGGCAGACCATGTCATCCACCTGCTCGCACCTCACGCACACAGTCTCTCTGCCTCCCACCGATGGCAGCTACAGGCTCAGACACTCCCCGCATCCAGTGACCTGAACTGCTGCATTTTTGGACGGGCAGTTGGTCTGGGTGTGTACCGTCTTCTGGGGAGAGCACTGTGCCTGGTGGAGACCATTGCAGCCTAGCTAACGGGAGGCTGTTGTTAGAGGAGGTGTTCGTATGGGCAGGGGGGAGCGCTCTGCCCTTCCTGCTCGCCCTGCCTGCGCGACCTGCCGCGCCTCACCGTTCTGACGCGCCACGCCCTGTTTGCCCATCCTGTTCACCACACTCCTGGTGCAGTTTATGAACAGCGTTTGGGGGAGGGTGCTGTTGGTTCTGCCTACGCCTCATTCTCACCTCGTTCACCTCCCTCGCGAGGGCTGCCAGGTCCTGGCGGCTCCCTCGAGTGGGCTCGGTGCCGGAAAAATTAGCCCTGCCTGTCCGATCCCCCGCTCCGCTGCAGAACCTGTCTGCCCCGGAGCCGATCGCCTTGATCGACTAATTCATTAGTCTTGTTACCTTTATATAAGGTTGATGTCTTATTTTGTTCTCTTGGTGATCTCAGCTTTTCATCACCCATTTCTTTGAATTTTGAGCTAAGAATTTCATTCTTTCTGCTCATAAAACTGCATGTGCAAGGAAATGAGAACTGTCTGCATGTTGGTTTTTAGCCATCCCTTAAAATTCTTCCATTCGTGTAAATGGATAGAATTTGTACTTAGAAACATGTACACCTGTGATTATGAATAAAGACATTTAAAACATGTGCTACCTTTAATTTTGTTTGTCTTTTATTTCTACTTTCACCAGTGGCTTCACATGATAGCTACTACAATAAATCCAAGCTAGACCTGATCCTGAGATAATACAGAGTGGTAAAAATTAAAAATCTCCTCAAGACAATTATCAGAAAGTACAAAAACTGAATAGTGCAGCTTTGAACAGAAAGAAGTGTTTGATTTTAACTTCAAAGAGCCTTGCAGTGCTCTGTTATGGGCTAAGTGGAGCAAGCTTATATTCAGCCTGATGGAGCTTTTAACTGTGATGGAAGAACATGCGCTGAGGATCTTACAGTCCATATCCTCATGCTTTCAGTCAGCTGTTTCCAAACAAACCGTAAATGTGGACCCACTCCAGAAGGAATCAGGAGGCCTGTTTACCCTGGATATGAAGAAGGCTGAAGTACTCAATGACTTTTTTGCCTCAGTCTTCACTGGCAAGTGCTCTAGCCACACCATTCAAGTTGGAGAAGGCAAAGGCAGGAAATGGAAGAATGAAGAAATGCCCTGTGTAGGGGAAGATCAAGTTCGACACCAGCTAAGGAACCAGCAGTTGCCTTCAGGTACATTGGACCTAAAGAGACACATCCATGTGCAGGTCCTGAGGGAACTGGCAGATGAAGTTGATAAGCCACTGGCCATCATATTTGAGAAGCTGTGGTAGTCCAGTGAAATCCTGCTTACTTAGTGTCAATCAGAAGAAATACATCTGACTTCTAAACTTCAGACATCCTAGTATAAGCTGGTTGTAACTTATTTACTATACATAAAATTCTTATGCCTTTTTCGTTCTGTATTACTAAATGTTTTTCCATTTAGTGTTCAAAAATTTTAGTTAAATCAGTACAGAAACTATATGTGTTAATACACACCACACATATATTGCATTGAAAAAGAACAACTAAAGGAACAACATTTTATGAGTAAATAAATGTGAGACAGGCAGAGTATGTAGGAGGATTGCTGGGTATTGCTATCTTGTAATGTGAGCATGTAGTAAGCACCAAGATCAGAACAAAGGTCCTTGATTTGGGAGTTCTTGCCAGGGCAAATCAATTAATTTCAGAGATTCCATGACAAACCATGCTCCTGCATTATCACAATGAATTGTCCTAGTGGGTTCAATTGTTTAGCAGGCCTAAAAGCATACTAATCCACTTATTTTCTTTCAGAGGAAGCTCTGATTTATTTTTATCTCTTTTCCATACCACTTTCACTGTTAACTCCAAATAAGTAAAACAGCTTGAATTTTTTTATTGTTGTAGTTTGTCAACTGTCCTCATGTTGCTGTCTTATCTTCTGATGGCTCATTCACATAGAGATCTCAGCCATTTTGGGCAGAGCTTGAAACTTTTGCCAGGGATAAAATGAAATTCATTTTGAGTTCCTCAAGTCTCCTTAAAATTTTTATTTAAAATTGGAATACAAACAGACACATTTTAAAGAAAGATGTAATTTTACTATGTTTCTTCAGAATCCTTACAATATACTTTACATATATATTTATTTTCCGAATAGAAGCCACAGTTAACACTTGAAAGTGTGAAATACATAGATGTCAGTAACTCCCAGACCATGGAAATAGGGAAGACACAATAAAGGAGAAACAAACAAACAAACTCATTATGGAATCTTATGTGTTCTTGCACAAAGCCAAATAACACAGCTGTCTAATGTGAGCTGCTAGAGATAGGAACCTAACATTATAAAATGTTATCTGAAAAATCATTATTATTTTATTTATTATTATTATTGATCAGTTTAAAACCAGGTGAGCAGATAGAGATATAACTATATCTATATATGGATAAATATTAGCCTTATAAACTCTCATAAAAATACTTATGTCATACTAAAAGATCTAGAATGACTACATATACTTTTTGTTTTTTACATTTTTAAATTTCACACTTTCTAATTAAGACACAAACAGTAGTTTCTTAAAAAGTTAAAATAATTAAAAAAAAAATCTGACACTTGGCATGTAATTCACACTTTATTTGAATAAAACACTATTTTTTTTTTCTGGTCAAGTAAATCCAAATAGGAGAAGTACTTTTTTCTTATTATGTTCCTTCACTATTCATGTACAAAACAAAAAGCAATTTATCTTTTAGAAGGTTACTAGATGTCAAATGGCTATAGGCAGAGAAAACCTCTTGATTGTTGTTTAAAACCATGGAAGCAAGATATGGGTAACAGTAAGCTGTTCAGTTTGCAGTCCTTTTCACTCATGGAATTTAACTCCAATAAGTATCTGAATATAATCAATAGTTCATTATGTCTTGTTTTACACAAAATATAGTGATAATTTAACTCAGTGGAACAAATGCTTAATTCTGTTGAAAAAATCCATATTCAAGATTGATACATGATTATAAACCATTTGCTTTGGTGTTCTGTACTGATACATGGTCATCAATCAAACTATGGTTAATTACTATTACTATAGAGCACAGAGCACAAGAATGCCAGTTCTTGGGTAAAAGTTTTGTAATACAGAGGCTCTTCTACTCTTCTACTGTGTAATGCAATAGATAAAATTCTACAATAGCAGATACTCTTGATGTATGTAAATGGGATAAAATGGATGATATATGCTTTTTAGAAATTAATTAAAAGAGAAAGAAATGGTTCTGCAAAACAGAGGAAAGGAACTGTACTAAGGGTAGAGCTTGTACAAAGTTAGAACTTGTACAAAGGTACAGAGAGCTCTCTTTGAAAGAGAGCTTCTAGAGTTACTCCTTCAGTTGTTGAAGATTGGGAGGCAGAGTTAAAGCAATAAGAGAGAATATACTGGAAAATTATTTGCATAAACAGTATCTTGCATTTCCAGACCTGGGCATATATTGACGAAATTATATTTTTCAGAATTTATGGTACAGGAAACCAAAAATATTTACAAGAGAACAAGTAATTATTACTTTATCTAATAGGAATTAAAAGAGGAAAAATATCAGCCTAGTGACACAGTATGTGCTGAAAGAAGCCATAGTAAGGGAACGGTCCACTTTTAATACATTTTTAAAAGTCTATGCATATCCAATTTACTTACATACCATAGAAATTTAAAAGGTAATTCCAGGATTCATCAGAATTCCTCATCACAATGCTCCCAGTTCAGACCTTTATTTAATCATTATTATTTTTTTAATGGGCTGCAATAGTACAGCTCTTCTATCTGGCTGGCTTTCTTTACTTTTAACGAAAAGGACTCTCCTAAGTACTTCTTTTGAAATGAAATAAAATCATATTAGAACAAACATAAATACAGCAGCTGATATTTTCTAAAAAATGCATAATTCAAAGGTTTTTAAAGGTCTAGTAGGAGACAGAGAACAAACTGTTGCTGGTGACCTATAGAACTAGGACACTGGAGACACTGGCAAAATTAGATTTAAGTAAGAGCAGTGACTGTTTCAGACATTATTTCTGATATAGTTTGCAATGACAACTTTTGTGATTTACATGTGCTTTCTTACTAAGAAATAAAATCTGTTCTGTTGTTCTCAGAAGCAAAGGAAAAAAGCAATAAAACTAGTAATAATAATAATAAAAAAAAACACAGATTAAACATACTGAAACACTTAAAATATTATTTTCAACAAAATGTACAGTACTTTTCAAATATGTGTGATTTTAAAATCTGTGTTGTTACTCTAAATGTAGGGTGTTACATCAGGAATGTGTACGTGAAACTCTGATCCTGGGAGTAGGACAGAAATCTCCCCCACAAAAATGCCTGTTTTGCTGGTGTATCACAAGGCAGCTTATTAGCCAGCTCAGAAAAGAAGAATAGTAAGTACTCTCTTTCATTTTATTTCCAGATCACTTAGGGTTACAGAAAACAAATCCTAGGGAATCAGCACTCTGAGCAGTCAAACTGTTTTGAGTGGCTGCAGAACACAATACAAATTTACCTAATAAAACATCTTTTGGCAACTATTTATTCTGAAACTGCCTGGAGCAAATAATCAGTAATAGTTATATTAGTATTAACTAATTAAGCTGTTTGTTCTTATGTTAAAATATCCTGTAAGTATTTGGTGTTACTTTTGATTGAGAGATTTAAAGTATTAATTTATTTTCTATTTCAGTGTTGCTCTTATTTATAATTACTGATTTTTTGAAACTCTTTACACACTTTAGGCCTTGTGATTGAAAACTAATATTTTTACCATCTCTAGCACTACTATTGGATTAGCTTTACTTATTTGTTAGCTAATTAAAAAAAAAAAAAAAAATGGAAACGGGAAACAGGATAAAGAACATTAAGACAGCATCCTGATCACCCATCAGTCAGTGTTTCAGAATCAATAACCAATTTTCTACAACACTTTATTACTGTATAGCTTAATGAGTTCTTGAGATCAAACCTGGTTGTTTTTCATGGTATAATATACCCTAAATTAACATTCACCATTTTTCTTTCTTTCCTTGAGTAACCAGTGCCACAACCATTAAGGCAGTTAATTCAGGAAAAAAAAAAAAAAAAAAAAATCATTATTCAACTAATATATCCTTAGACATGTTAACAAAATGCTGTTGAAACTGTTTACACTAATGTGTTTTTTTTTTTGAGACTGAGCCAATAGATCTGAGAGGACAATAATCTCCGCAGAGTGACAAGTTGCTGAGAGAAAGCAGAGGATAATAATCTCTCTTGCTGGCAAAGCTGTAGCTGGAAGTGATTAAGCCTTTAGGGTCTTACCGATGTCAGAGTTGTTATAGTCTCTGTTGTCAGACAGGATAACTATCTGATAAAATTAAAACAAATACCTATCATTAGCAGATAGAAAACACACCCACTGAAATAAGCAAGTGTTTATATTTATATACAGAAAATCCATTCCTCTTCAATTTTGAGTCAAGCACTGTTTGAAACCACCATGTCAAAGACAAATTTGCCTTTTAATCATGGTTGCAAGGAAGATATATCAAAGAAAAAGAAGCATATTTTTCAGTGAAACCTTTGTCCCCATTTTTATTTTTTTCTTTCTAAATTGGAACATTATCTTTTCTATCTGTGATTTTTTATAAGATATTCTTCAAGACTCTATTAAGAATATTCACCTGGGTATTTAATCATGACTGACTTTGACTAACATATCTCTTTTGGCAAATTATATTTTCATGTCATCCTCTCAGAGAAGGTGCTCCACCAGTTTTTGTCAAAATCTCTCCTAAATTGTCTTTAGCATATAATCATGCTAATTGCATTCCTAACAAAACCAAAACCAAAACCAACCAACAAAACAAACAAAAGCACTAAATATGTTATTTTGTCCCCTTGGATTACTTGTTAATATCTTCTGGACAATGAGCTCTTTCAGATTTGTAAAAGCTTTATCCTTGTACCTTATATACTGACGAATATGTTACATATGAAATGTGTATTTAAAAGGGCTCCACTTGATTCTTAAAGGGCTTCTTTAAGAAAGGATTCAAACTGACAATATTGTAATTAGAAGCAATGTCAGTAAATCCTTTCAAAACACTAATGTGAGATTATTAATTCTGTCCAAATTTAGCCTAGAGATCAGGATTATGTCCCCTGGGTAACTTATTTGAGACATGTTACATCAGAAGCCTAAAATCCTGAAGATAACCTTCTGTAATATTTTTTTTAGAATTTGTTGAAATTTTACTCAGCATAAAGGTTGAAAGAAAGCAAAACTTTGACCTTACTGAAGTTACTTAGTAAATCAAAGCCTGAAAGTAACACACATAGATCCTATCCCTAATGATGTCTCACACAAAAGCAGTAGTTCCAGGAGCATAAAACCAGCAGCAGCAGCAGTAGGAAAATGAATAAAAGAGTTTGGCGGTTGCTTCCTACTTTATGAAGAGAAATAGTTTTTAGTTTTTAGTTTTTCTTTAGTGCCAGGGCCCTGTGGAGTATGTTCACATTCCTCACAAATATAGTGCTGTGTTCTTCTCTAGGTTGCCATGGTTCTACTCAATCAAAACAGTGAGAATTGCCTAGAAAAATTCAGAGTAAATGTGTTTGAAAAATTCAGATTTGAAAAATTCTGAATTTTCAGAAAAATTTCAGAACTTTGCCTAGGCAAGAAAGAAAGTACCAAGCTGTACACAGTCTTAACCCTTCATGGAAGTGACTTGAATCAAAAAAACTAGGCCAGTTTAACATTGTATTTTCTAAACTGTTCCTCAATCAATTCTTTCTTTTTTTTTTTTTTTTAATCTCAATCTGTATACCAAAATCCACTGCTAGAGATCCTGCCCTTATTCAAATGTTCTTTACTGTATTTGAAGCGTTTCAAACAAACAAACAAACAAACAAAACAAACAAGCAAACAAAACAATAACAACAAGCAGATACAAATATCTGTTCTAAGAAATTCTGCCAGTTCTAATTAAATAAATAGAAGTAGCATGTTAGGGTAGCTTTAAGGACCATTATTTCTTGCCAGATTCCAAATACTGGGTCAGATTTGTTAAGATATCTAAAATGTTACCCTCTCCTCCTCTGTGCTGGCTATTTGGAATATACACTATTTTGTGATTAGAGGGAAATTTCCAATCTACCCTCTTCCTTATGAAGGTTGCAGTAGTATTCAAAACTGCTTGCAGCTGTGTTATGTTCATAATACCTACTGTGTAAAAAGAAACACAGCTAGAAAAGTTTCTACTTATATTTCACATTACTAAGTGAAAAGCCAGCTAATAAATACATATGGAAGAGACTCAGATAGGGATTTAGGCATTTCTGTAAGTACATATATTTGAAACACTAGACCGTCCAAATTTTAAAAGCTCGTGTACTCTTGGAAGACCTTCTCTGACTACCTAAAATGGGGCTTCTTTTCACAGAGAGAATATCAAATTAGCCTAAATTATTTCATTAAAAAATGTCAAAATGAGACTGTAATAGTCTTTGAAACCTCTATAAAAATTTTTGTCTTTCAAATCACTATTGGGTATTTGCCATCACCTCTCTTTCTGTGCTCCAATAAGAATCACGCTAAAGTTTTGAAATGAAAATGTGCCCCAAGGAACATTTGATTAAATGTATAGTGTTGAGCAATGATAATTCATTGGTAATCATAAATTTATAATACTGATGGCAGATGAAATTGTATAATTTTCCAGCAAGTAATATACACCCAAGAACAGATGGATTTGAAGTCATTCCTAACATTCAATTATATAGACAGAAACTGTATGGAAGAACACATGGAAGTGACCTTTATTATGATTGACTATCACATCCTACTACACATATATTTTTGTAGAGAATGAGGTATCTTCACTAGCATTATGGATTTACATCAGTTGGGTATCAATACTGCATGTCATTGTGTAACACAAATGATAGGAACTATCGTGCAACAGGACTTGCACAAAAATGACAGAGGCAGACACTGGACAGATATAAAACAGTGTAGTTATACTGAAGTCACTAAGGCTATGGTTGTTTGGATTTTGTTTGCTAAAATGCAGGACTGGATTTGTATGATAGCATTCTTAACAAGGAGGTAAAAAGCACCTTCCAAGACACCTAAAAATATGTTTTCATAGTAGAAACTTTATCTTAGCTGTTAATATATGTTAATAAGAAATATTTTTACAAACCTTCATTTAATATTATATAAAATATTTGCATTTTTATGTAAATAATAGTTTGGGCATTTTCTTGTATTGCTTCATTGATGAAACAAAGACATAAAAAAGCCCAATATTCCCATCTAGTCACTAATATTGTAAATAGTTTGTGCTGAGCCTAATTTTAGAAAGCAGGAAATAAACAAATAAACAGTTTATTTTGTTAAGATAAGAAGGCTTTTCTGTACAAAATTACATCTACTCCAGATAATCAATTAGGTTACAAGAAATAACTGTACAGGCAATGCAATTAAAATACCTGATATAGAAGTTGTTTGGGAAGAACTGGAGGCAGGATTAAAATTCATAGAGCTTTTGGCAACTCAGAAAAAAATCCTAAACCCTCAATAATACAATTCAGTCAAAAGAAGTGCAAAGTGCTCCCTGAAGAAAGAATGACTTGGCAAAATTAGTAAAGCCTCAAGTATGGGTTTATGTCTGTACTAGGGTACCATTTTTCAAGGACACAGACCAGTTTCACAGAGTGCATAGATGAATATAAGAAATGAAAAAGACTCTAAAATAAAAGTGAAAAAGCAGGTTTGGTTTTTTTTGTTTGTTTGTTTGTTTGTTTGTTTGTTTTGATCTAGGGAGGAGAAGACTAAAGGGAAATATGATGATATTCACAAGGTTGTCACAAAAAGAAAAAAAATATTCTGTTTGTTGGGTAAGAGGCAATGACAATAAGTAATAAGCTTAGGTTTCAGAAAAAAAAAAAAGTTTATATTATAGTACAGTTTTTGGAAAATCATCCTAATATAATCAGGCAAATTTCTGAGGCATGTTGTGGGCTTATCATTGCTTTAGCTGTTTCAAAACATGTTAGAAAAAGTTTTTGGACTAGGCAACATGCTAAATGACCACTTGGCAACCTTACCAACTTTGTTTTTATGTTTCTCTGAAAAATGAAAATGTCCTAAGAAGGGCAAATGACCCATCATAAACTATAAGTCTGTTTCTATAAGTAAAATCCATCAAGGATTTTCAGTTAGATCAAATGTGACTTTAGATTGTCAGTTCTTTTAGGTAGGTATTGTGCATCTCCTTGAGCCTGTAGTTAATAAAAACAAACTAACAAATCATTCTGGTAACCCTGCTTCTGAAGAGTACAGTGTTGTCAGCAAACTCTCCAATCAGAAAAATACACAAAGACAAGTTCCCAGCAATGAGTTCCTTCTACCTTCCTCGTCTCCTGATACTTGGGTAATGGGTGGTTCTGAATATCTAGTACTCTGGTAAATTAATTATTAGCAAACATTTATCAACGTTTTTTTTTATCAATTTTGGAAAGGAATACAGGGGGATATAACACAGGTCTAAAGGAGAAACAAGATCTCTAATCTTACATACACTGAGAACTCATGAATCAAGTCAGACTTCACCTTCATCAATAATATATTACCTGAACATAATCTGACTAGTTTGCTTAAAGATCTGGTCACTAACAGCCTCCCTTGAAATCAAAATCTTTCTGGTTTTATTTCTCATTTGTCTTTCTGGGGTGTCTTTGTCATTGTCTTCTGGGATTGTTTAGTCTGGAGAAGAGGAGGCTCAGGAGATATGTTATTGCTCTCTACGACTACTTGAAAGGAAGATGTGGGGCACTGGGGGTTGGCCTCTTCTCACAGGTAACTAGTGATAGTACTAGAGGGAATGGCCTCAAGTTGCACCAGGGGAGTTTCAGATTGGAAATTAGAAGATGTTTCTTCTCAGAAAGAGTGGTTAGGCATTGGAACTGGTTGCCCAAGGAGGTGGTAGAATCACCATCCCTGGGGGTGTTTAAGGAAAGGTTGGACCTGGTGCTTAGGAACATGGGTTAGTGGGTGATGTTGGTGGTAGGGTGATGGTTGGGCCAGATGATCTTGGAGGTCTTTCCCAACTTTAATGATTCTATGATTCCTAATCAGCATTAAAAAAGTATCTAATCATGATCAAAAAAAAAAAAAAAAAAAAAAAGCATTTTGGTAAAGACATTTTAAAAGTCTGTATACTGTTTTCTTCCATATGTATTTCTGTAACTCTGTGAAGAATAACTACTTAGGAATCAAAATTGCCTTTAAGTCTAATGGGGAAAAAAAAAAAAAAAAAAAAAGAGAGAGAGAGAGAGAGATGTGTGCAAGATCAAGTGCACAGTTTCAATTATTAAAATTACATTCCTTGTGGCTTACAGGAACATTAGTGCGGCCTCTTCCAGGGTAAAGAATGGAGATAGCAGTTATTTGCCGGTGTTTGAGTTTTCTAATGTTTCTCTTCAGCACTTAGAAAATCTAATTTCCTGTGAATGGGGCTTGTGTTATCATCCATCACATCCCTTTTGTGCTGGCTCCTCACTAATTCTGCTCATAACAGCTCAGACTTATAAGATGACTGTAGTCTGATCTAAGAACAGATGCTTGGACTTAAATCAACACAGATACTAGTCAAACAATATTTGTTAGGGCAGCATCAGCAACAAATAGCAAGCTTTCTCTTCTTGGTTCTCCTTCTCTGACTTTAATGAAAGATCTGCTTTATCTAATTTGTCGTATTCCTGGAGTATAGCCCTACTGCTGACACCAAACTGCATTATTAGCAATTCAACAACACTGAAAGCTGAATGAAAGCAGCTGTCAATTGAATTCTAAAATTACCCAGTTATTTGATTTTGGAGGTCATACAGTGAAAGGCATGCTCCAGTACTTTATGTGTCAAGTAGACAAGGATAGTAGTATTTCACTATACATCTCTTGCAACTCAAAAGCAGGTGTTTTGATACTGAGATCTGTGCCCCAAATAATTAAAAGTTCACAAGTAAAACTGAGAAATATGAAAACTGTAAGCGCAAAATGCAGACAAATACAGAGAGTTCTGTTTAACTTTAGAAGTTGAGCCAAGTTACATAGCAAGTTAATTGCATCAAAAAGGTATTCAAATAAATTTTTAGTACCAGTGTTGCTTGCTTACAAGTTGACAGAACAATATGCAGCTTTCAGAGAGCAGAAGATAACACACTATTCTGATTTGTGTTTTTTGACTTTTTGAAAATGTTATTACTCTAAAATTTACAAAATGCTTTTTAAGAAGACTGAGTAGCAACAATGCCACTTTGCATCTTTTTAAGGTGACTGAGTAGTAACAAACAATGAAATGTACATTGTTTTCTTAAAGAATTATTGTTAGAAGACTTCAGCAAGAGCCTATGAAAGCTGGACAACTACTAGGTTGTTAGCCAGAGAATTTTTTTCAGAAACCTAGAATAAATTTCTTGTTGGATAACAGATTTAAATTTCTCAAATTAATGATCTTACAGGTCTGTGTTGTAAGCAAAGAGCTTCTTGGAGCTGGCCAGTGAGAAAGCTTGAGGCAGGATATTTCTGTAGGTATTTCTGACTGCTGTGTAACGTAAGCTTTTTACCTCACATTAAAACATTGGCATGATATGCCTACTGTTTTGTTTGGGTTTTGTACTTATAAAATGCATGCTTATTATCAGTAGCAATTGATATATGAAAATGTCTGAGATACTAAAAAAAAAAAAAAAAAGATTCATGATTACAGGAAATGGAGAAAAAAAGCCTCCAGGATGCAGGCTACCATACTGTGTCACTTTCTTATTCATTCCTTACTTATTCTCCAGCATTTTTTTGTTGGGTGGGAGTCAGACTCCCACCAACAGATCAACAGATTAGAGACTGGACCTTGTGCTGAAATCTGCAGTGATTTCAGCAAAGCTCTGGACCGGATGGCTGAGCCCTTAATTTTTATTTATTTATTTATTTATTTTTATGAAGTGTCCTCATAGTCTCCTCTACACAGTCTAGCTATGTAAATATTTATATCAGCTCTGTCAATGGCAGTGGTTCCTTCCCAAATGTCTGAAGCACTACTGACTTTTCTTTCAATGAAACTGAAAAAGGCTTCAGATGGTGAGAAGTGGTACAGAGGTCAGACTCACAGAAGAAATGTTATTTTAAAATTTATTTTATTTATTGTTTGTGCAGTCAAACTCAAGAATTTGAGTATGTGAATGGTGCCAGGGAGGAAAATCGTAGTGAAACTTATCCTGTCACAGAAAAATAGAGATTTCATATCTGTTCCCTTACACACTTTTACAGCAAAGAATATATCTAAAGCTGTTGTTTGATACTTATATATAAATGAAATCAAAATAGACAGATAAACCATACTACCACACCAGAATCTTTCCTCTCCTTCAAATGTAATACCAAAAAATTGTCCCATCAAAGTCAAAAACAAGTATCAATTGTATTCTTCCATCTCAAGTTGACATGGAAACAGAAAATAATTTTCTTCTCAGACTATATGTTACTGTATAGCACAAATGCAATATGATGGGGGTGACCATTAGATGTGCTTTCACTGAATACAGCTGTATTCAATCCTTCTTTTTTAAACTCTGTGAAGAACCAGAAAACTCCTTCCTGTGTGATATATGGGCTTGCCCTGATGGCTATCACAGAAAATGACATTTGTTCTAATCCAGTGGCACTCTAAAAAGTGCTGTGAATTACTAAACAAGATTAATGATTTAACAGAAGGCAAACTTTAAAGAAGGTTCTTGTTATTTTATTGTTATTTGCTAGACCCATTTCCAGGATTTTATATCTTTGGATATATTCTTATACCCACAAAAATCCCTCATGAAAAAAAACAAACAAACAAACAAAACACAATGTTTATATAATTTCTTTCTGAAGACAACTTTCCAGGAGTCCTAATTAGTATTCTGTAGAAGCTGTTGGCTATTGAAATGATGTATTATATCAACCCATGTTGATTAGGAGGGACAGAGTTCAGAAAAGAAATTTCTTACTTATAGAAATAAGTAGTTTGTAGTTCCTAATAATATAACAGTAAGATTTGAAAATACCTTGAAATACCTGATTAATTATATATATAAGCCAGCTAACATATCACTGTCAAGGCTGCAGGTGGTTTTTAAGACTAAAACAGATGAGCAGAAATATGAAAAAATCTTACTTTCAGAATTTTTTATTAAAATATAAACAATTCTAATGAATTCCCAAACAACAAAAAAATATTTCTTCTAATTTTTTTGCAATGTATCTGTTATGTGTATTTCATTTTCTGGGAAAAAATAGCTTATCTAATTAACTAACAAAAGCAAACACAGTGAGAACTAGAGATTTCTTTAAAATTAGATCATTGTATTTTAGGGGGTTTCTTTCATGTGGACATGTGAACATCTTTGTTCAGTTCAGCTTTTAGCAGTTGTTGTTGTTGTTTGTTTGTTTGTTTGTTTGTTTCCCCATTTTATTTAAGCAACAAAATGCAGTTTCGCAGTTTCGCATTAGAGTACATGAGGAAACCAGAATACCCCTGGAAAACACAAGCCTAAAAAGTACATGTATGTTTCATTAATGGCAGCGGGATTTGTGTTGCAATGCAATCATGTTCAAATCTTGTATGACCAAAGAGAGAAGAGAAGAGAGAAGAGTGATTCTATGAAGTGGGAAAGACATGAATGAGATGGTAATGGAGTAAGAAGGGAAGATAAATGAGAAATCTTAATAAATTCTGATTTTCTGGGGAGGAAGAGGGCACAATTCCTCCCAGATACATGACAGAGCATATTATTAGACACAGTGATAGAGGCTGTAAAGCTCCATTCTTGCTTCCAGGGTAAGCCTGGTGGTATAAGTGTGTTGGGTGTGTTGAGACAAGGGAGTTGCTTCTTGATAGCTGAAGGCACCCCCAGGAGAATCGTGCACAGTTCAACAGAGCACCCTGTCACACTTCTTTCCTTCTCACACTGCTGTGCCTCACTGCTCTATGGACCTTTACAATGACCCACTGATCAATGACCCCCTACAATGAAAAACTTCATTCTCCTGACAGAGCTGAGAGAAAAGCTATTATAGAAAACAACCAAAATGGAGAACTACCATCGATATAGATATATATATATAAGTAGATTTATCTTTTATCTTTATATATATATATATATATATATATATATAAAGATAAAGATAAACCTACTTTTCTCTATTCACTAATCACTTAGATTGAATCCCATTGGGCCATTGGGGATTCTTGTGCTTTTCCTGAGAACCAGAAGAACAGCTTTTCAAAGGCATTTTCTCATGCCCAATCAAATTCAAAATGCTTCTGATAACATGCTGCTCTGAAGTAACACTTCTGCTCTCTCCACTGCTTCTTTTGCTCTGACTTTTGTATTCATTTGATTATGATGACTGAGTCAGATTATTTTGCTGAGTTAGTGTTTAACTAGATCAGTGAGCTGAACTCACCATGAGCTCACACAGTCCCTGCTTTCAACATGAAGAGAATAGAAAAGCAGGACAAATGAGATACATTTGGAAAACCTAATAGGATATGCATTTTGGTATATCTCATTTGCAGTTAGATCACATGAAACATGTTGTGAAACACCACCCCAAGAATTCTTTTAAATGTAGTAATAACCATTTAGTACTAATGACAAAGTTGTAGGCTGTATTAGGTGTAAATGACTTGCTTTTATTCATATGCTAGTGATATCTACTATACACCAAGATGAGTCTGATCCTTCACCTTACTGTGAGGGAAAGACTGTTCTTTACAACAGCTAGCCAAGGATTATAACAGAAGAAACAAAGATATCTGATCTAACACTACCAGAATTCACACACCAAGACAAACTTCCTGGTGGGATAATCACTGTTTCTGTTAAAAAGCTCTTCCTAGTCATTATGTATGTACAGACAGTGCCTGAAAGTGATAAATTTTTTGAATCAACCTGTCTACAAATTCAGGCTTTTTGGAGCTCTGAGGCAGTTACAACTCTCTGTTCCTTTGCAAGTAATAATATATATATAGAAAAAAAAAAATCCATAATATGGCCCTTGTGATCTAAGAAATCATAAATCATTTTGGACAGCAAATATGCTAAAACAACAACAGAACCCCATACAACAGCAATATTGCAAAACAGTTTCTGTGGAAGTTGTACGGTGTGCTTTAAAACTTTACTATAGAAAATCTCTTCTGGTGTTTTAAACAACATGAACATCTAAACAAGATGAGACATTCCGAATTGAATAGTACTGAAGCTATTGACTCTGATTTTCTTCTTGCAAAGCAAATGTACTATACTTATCTACAATTGAAACAAAATGCACAAAATGTGAGCTGTTTTCTGACACAGGTTCCACAAATTATTGCTGTCTTCATTTTACAGTTTAGAGAATTGAAGGTCAGAAATTATTAATCTAAATTTTATAGGAAAACTTAACTGAGTGGAAGAAAGAGTGAAAGAGTGTCTTTCATGAGTTTCATATTATAAATAGTCCCTGAATTCTCACAAATTAAAAAAGGTTCGAGCACAGTTAGGTACATTGAGATTTTGGTGGCAGCACATGTACTTGTTTCAAATATCAAATCAATTGCCTGTTGCTTTCCCAGCAGGCTAGAAAATAGGAATAACTTAAGTGTTAATGAAAAACCTACAGGTGCATGGATCTGGTCAACTAACAGATCTAAGAAGTTCTGGCATAAAAACACCTGCTGCAGCATCATTAATGGCTGTTGCCATGGAGACCTGGAAAAGCGGAAGAAAATCGGAGGGGTAAAGATGAAAGCAGAGTACATGACTGCCACTCTGTGGGAGTCTGCCAACTCTTGGGAGTTTACAGTCAAGTTTAGAATAATAATAATTGGCCAGAATATTTCTGTGATCTGCAGGAAGAGACCCTCTCTTTCTTTGTTCTTAAGGCTTCCTTATTTTCAAGAGGGAAAGATGAACATATCGGTTTTATTGGAGTCCACAAAGGTTGTTCAAGAAAAGACAAAATCTGTATTTTAAGAAAGGGGAATGTGGGCCCTTTGTTTTTGTTGTTTTTGTTTACAGTATTAAGACAGCCAGAAAAAAGTACTGTAGCATACTAACAAATAATGTACTCATAATGTACCCATCCAACCAGATTACTGTACTGTTTGAGTTGCCACACTTTTCTTACTCAGAGATTATTTTGGTTTAATAGATAGACATGCTTATCACAGATTTATTTCTCTTCTTATCTCCCCATCAAAAATGTTTGCTATATTAATTGTCCATTTCTTGTAACTGTCAAATTTTGCTCTTTCACAGATATTCAGATCACTTTTAAACTTGCACCAAATATTAATACCAAAATAAAGCTTTCATAAAATATGTCGTTACAATAAATAACAGTGGACTAAATATAGTAATAGCAGAAATGTGAACTTGAGAAAGGATCTCCTTATTTTGAAATGACAGAGAATAATAAAGACCTGTGTGTATTATTTGATGATAAAATGACCATCAAATACTAATCCAAAGTTGCCTAGACAGAAGATATCTCAAGGCCTTCAAAGAAAGTGTTTCACTTACTCTTAGGACACACTGTCTTTGGCATTAGGGACACACAGTCCCATACCATACACAGTTCTAGTCAGTCATGTTTATGAAAGATCAGTGGAAACTGGAACATGAAGACAATCCTGAGATGTTTGTCCTCCTGGAGCTTGTTTAGCTTAGTGAATGAGGTGCCAAGAAAGGATATGACTCTTCATTGCAAATTTACCAGAAATGCAAACTTGAAAATTGGAAATCATACTGTTTAAAGTAAAGAATAATATTGGCTTGAATGGATATGACTGCAAGTGTGTTAAAGTGGTTACTAACAAAAGATTTTCTCAAAGTCAAGTCCTTTTTGCCCATGGTGGTAACTGGTAAGTAATTTTTCTACCTGTATCCTGACACGTGATTTTCCACTGTATTTTCTTCCCCTGTCCTGTTGAGGAGGGGGAGTGAGAGAGTGGTTGGGTGGGCTTCTGTCAGCTGGCCAATATCAACCCATCACACTACTGTTTCTATTTCTATCTATACTGTTTCTATTTCTATCTATTTCCCCCTTTTGGTTGAGCTATAGGTTCTGAAAATCTTTTATATGTCTTCTCTCACTTACCTCTGGACATACTGTATTTGTGACCCAGATCAAAGATAGAAAAGAGGAGTTCTTGTCCAAAAATCATTGGGATACTTGATTTTTGTTTGTTTAATTTTTTAACAAGTATCAAAATCACTCTGGATATTGCTAATCATTTCCCAGGGCACATCATTAGTTTACTGTAACAAAGTAACTGCTGTTCACCAACTGCTTCTTTTTGACTAATTGCTGCATTGACAGACTACTGCTGAAGTCTGAAATGTCAGTAATTATGCAGCAACAATGAATCGACAGTTTAGGCTGAAAACTCAAGTGTTGTCCAAAGGTGTCTGGAAAATCAGAGAAACTAAGGAATGGGAAACATTGATTAAAAATCAAATAAGCTGAGAGTGATGTTATTTGAAGTCCATTTTACTTGTAAGAAAGAGAAGAGCACAAATTTGTACATTAGGTTTTAAATAATAGGGTGTGAGATGAAACACCTTCGGCATGAAAACATGCTGCAGCATTGCAGCAAAACAGAGTTTTTTTTTCTTTCCTTTTTGCAGAATGTATGAGGAAACATTTGCTGAAGGAATCCAGGACATTCCATCTGGAAGTTATAGAGGATAACCATCTGTTTCTATGTAAAAATGTGCAAAGAAGAGTACCATAATTTATCAGTCAAAGTTTAATAACCCTTTCATAGTCCTAAACTTTGACCCCTGGGAAGGAAACAACAATTATTTCTCCTGAATTCCTCCTAAATTCCTCCACTGGCTTTTAGTACAAGTTCTATCAGGTCTATGCTTAATGGATGATAAAAGCTTCTAGCCAGTACCAAATCTTACAGTAACTGCTTGAGAATTTGTTAGAATAGCTTAAAGGCACTTGTTTTCTCCTAGTCTCCCAGAAGACTCTATTTCATACAAAAAGTTCCTTTATAAACTCTTAACACTGTAAACATATATCTCGAAATACCCTTTGATTTAAAAGAATGTTTCACATTCATATATATGTGTGTGTGTGTGTATTTGTTTGTCTGTTTGTTTGTTGATTTTTATAGCTAGCAATCATCACAGATTCAGTTAATCTTCCTTTGTTGAATACTCCCAGGCTGGAGTTTTGGGATTACTTACAAAGACAACATTTTTTGAGTTTCCAAAGTTTAAGCATGCTAAAAAATAAAACTGCTTTTCAGTCTCCAGATGCAGTCTGGAGACTTGTAAGTTTCTCCAGTCAGCATCCCATTGTGAAAGGTAAGATCACATACAGTCTAACTTCTGAGGCCCCATGAGGCCCCAAGCTCTACCAAATTCTACTTAAAAGCATCCTTTACCAAAGCACAAGTTTGACTGATGCTATGGTTTATGGTTTCTCTCCTCAGTATCAAGTAAGAATTGTAGTATATAATATGTGCAACTTGAGAAAACCTCTAATACACTTCCTCTTTACTTTAGGTAGCCTATCAAAAAAAAAAAAAAATTATCCTATTTCTATATCACCTGCAGCAATACTACTCAAAAACAGTCAAAAATACTTTCATACAAAGGAAAATAATCTAAGCTTGGACATCGTTTGTTATCTCTTTGTCCAAAGTGGAGGTAGAAATAGAGGATTCTGAGAGGACCCAGACTGAAAAAGAAGTTTTCAGCCTGACACATTTCTAAGTACAGGGTTCACACTCTCAGAATGGATTCTGAAATTAGACATAGGCAATTCCTTAAATTAACACAGTAATTGTTGTGACCTAGAACAACTACATTTTAAAGTATTTTTAATTATGGACATTGGTTTATTGCAGAGGTTTGGGAGAGAAACTGGGGCAGAGCTTTACCATATTTTTGGTGCAATGCAGGTGCTCCAGAAGAGTTCTGGAGGGAAGTCTTTGTGAGAATGTGTCAGGACTGAAGTCCTTCTTCAGTCTTGGTCCCTGGGGTTTATTAGCTAGCACCTTGCAACACACCACAAATCCTTTAAAACTTTTCAGTGAACTTCACTAAATTACAGAGTTGGATTTTGGTTAGGTCGTAATTCAATTTTATAAGTCAAAATATTCACATGAAATGCTACCACTTAAACTTTTCTGTGGGTATTTAAAGCTCTTTGGAAACACCAGAAAAAGAAAAAAAAAAAAAAAAAAAAAAAGAACAAAGTATTTGATTATTTTTTTTTTTAGTAACTATTCTTATCTAGATTTAATAATTTTGCATACCGCTTTTAAACTGACTGTTTACTGACTGTTTTGAGAGTTGTCTGCCATTCAATAATGCATACATTATACTCTAGCTTTTGCTTTTTGTTTGCTTATTACCTGAACTAATGTTTTAAGAGGAACTCCTTGGCTATTACTTTAGACATAAACTGGACTTTGAAGCTGTAGGTTTCCTATTACAATTGACAATTTGTTTATCTAAACTCTTTTACCTTTTACGTAGGGAAAACAAAACAAAACAACAATAACAAAAAAACTCCTGTTCCTGTTAGGAAACAGCAGGTAACATAAACCAATTGAAAAGACAATAAAGACTATGCCCTTTATACTTATATAACTTTAACTAATATTGAGTTTAGTTTTCTGCATTTAATAAGAACATAGTAGTTTTCTAAGACACAAGTGAGCTCCACAGTAAAAGTTTTGTTTTTTGTTTTTTTTTTTGCAAGTCAACATCCCACCCTAATTTTCGTATTAGTGATGAAACATGACATGTATATCTACCAAAGACAGATGTGTTCCCATGAGGGAGGCTTTCTGTTTAAATCTTTACACTATGAAAAAGAGAGAAACATCTCATATTTCCTAGAACATACTAAAACATGGTAATTTACCAAAGAACCAGTGATTCACAGTAAAACATTACTCATGTGCATAATCTCATCTTCATACTGCATGCATAAAATGCTGCCTAGTTTTACAGATCAACTTCCTACTGTCATGGATTTCTATTCCAGTCTGACATTGGTTTCCTCCCAGTTTTTATTGTACCACCTACTTTGATGTTTAAGAGATTCAGTGTGCTTCAGGCATTGACTGCAAAAATACTCTCCCAATAAACCATATACTCAGAGTAACTCTGCTCTTCATCAGTCAAATGGAAAGCACAATACAAGCTACAGGGAATCTGGGTCTGCACATAAGACATGGAAATCTATGAAACAGACATAAAAAAATAAAAATCTTCCTCTTATATGGAGATAATTGTGATAGATGTAACAGAAATGTAACAGAAATCACACTAATAAAGAATGTTACTGATTGCTTCTTGGATGAGTAGGAATCAGTATCCAAAACACTGGGGAAAAAAAAAAAAAGAAAAGAAAAGAAAAGAAAAGAAAAGAAAAGAAAAGAAAAGAAAAGAAAAGAAAAGAAAAGAAAAGAAAAGAAAAGAAAAGAAAAGAAAAGAAAAGAAAAGAAAAGAAAAGAAAAGAAAAGAAAAGAAAAGGTTAATTTCCCTGTATTTCTCTGGACTTTGAAAGTGATCTTGGTGAATGGTGAATCATAACTTCTCGTGTCTTATAATATATATGCACAAGAACTATAAACCACATTCCATTTGTCTGCTATGCCAACCTATTAACAGCAGGGATTCCAGAAATAAGTGCATTGGGAAATCACGTCAGTAGGCACCTGCCACTCAATAGAAATATTAATAAAGGCAGTGATGATCTAAAAATGAAAGACAGAAGAAGAAGACAAAATACAAGCAAAGAAATGCAACTAACTTTCTAAATGTATTACAGTCACAAATGACACACATAGCTTCACAAAGAAGTCAAGAGAGACAGTGTTTGCAATTTTCTTCTTGAGAAGAGAACTGTCAAAGGAAACCTGCCCCTTCTTGTTTTGTTCCTACCATACCCTAGAACCCAGTGTACATCCTCAGTGGTGTATTAGCATTGATGTGAGTCCTATTTATTTTTCTTCCTGTACTACCATAAAATACTTTGGTTTGGCCAAACCAAGCCATAATCAAAAACCATCAAACAAATAGAACATTGCTGATATGAGAGTAAACAACAATTCTGGCATGAGAGATGAAGCAGGGAAATTGGAAATGACTATTCATGTTAAATCAAGATAGAACAACAATGAAATTGCACATAGACATAGAAAGAAATGACTGAGATAATTTAAAGGAAGAGCTCAGAAATTTGTGAAGAAATTAAAGTGCAGCTTCTTAAGGTTTCTCAGTGGCCAGGGAGAAAGTCAATACTGAGAAGGTTGTGAATTTACAAAAGTCTTCTCCACAGGATCAAATAAAAGAGCCATAATGTGAACCACAGTTTCCAGGATGAGGTCAAGACACTGGACATCTTCAAGTTTAAAAAAGATGATCTGAAGTGAGAGTCTTAGGAAAATATTTTTAGTTGGAAACAGAAGCCTGAAGTTTCTGGTGGAAGGGGAAAGGAATTTCTCTGCCAGAAATGAAGGGAGAGATGAAGCTTTACCAGACTTTACATCAGATTTTAACTCATTGAGGTTCACTGGGGTAGCAGAATGTTCAGCTCCAGTTGAGGCAAAGGAGATGAGAGGGAAGCTTCACGTCAATATTTTAGTACAAATGGGTGTTTAAATGTATGCATTAATGTGTGAAGAAATACAGTAAATTCACCCCAACAGTGAAAGTGACACAACCTATGCAAGAAGAGATAGATTCTATATTATTGCATTTTTTTTGTGTACTAGTATCACAAAGACCTGAAACTAATAAAATATTAATAAAAAATTATGTAGCAAACTGATAGTTTAAAGAAATTGTCCAGAGAACCAGACAAAATACAGCAAATATTTTATACTGTCAAAATATAATAAGAGATATAACTGATGCTCGGTAAAAGAGATTTAACAAGTCTGAAAAGTGGATATTACCTGCAAATCTTTTCAGAGAACAGTCTGAAATTTTCTAAGAATATATCATTATGATAACTCTGACACACAGCTGAACAGAGTTTTACAAAAAAAAAAAGTCTAACAATATTGATATCAAAGCACAGTTTTTATCTTCTTAAAAGTTCATATTGCTATATGCAAGAAGACCTGTTTAAATGATAAGAAACATATGATAGGGTCTGTCACATTTTTAGTAATAACTTTTGGAATATGTAAGCAATTTTCTAATGTAATGGGATGCCATTTTAGCATGGTATGCTGAAAATGCTCAGGAATTAACACTTGTATAAATTGTTTATGATAAGTTTGGGATGGAATCTAAGGAAATGACATTTGTTCAGAAAAGGATGCAACAAAAGGGTTTCCTTTAAAAAAGTCAAACATAGTAAAAAGTCAGCAAGTCTGGCACATATTGGAGAGCTTTGTGGGGTTCTGCAGAAGGGCTATTTCTCTAACCAGAACAGAAAGATCCTATATAGAAAAGAGAATACTTTTCTGATGGTTGAATGAAATATTCAGAATGTATAGTTCTGAGAAAGGATCTCATAGGCATTCCCATCTCCATATTTTCTTTTCAATCTTATTTATTTATTTATTTATTTATTTTTTAACAGAAGTAAAAGCCAGCATTTACTGATCAGAGCCAACGTCCTGACACAGAAAAGGGAAGCCAAGGAGTATGACTATATAGCAAGTTTACATATTCTTTGGGAGTTTTTGCCTTTTGTCTACAACTCAGCCTAAAATTATATATATTTTTTTTCAGTAATATACTTCCACCACATAAAATTCCATGTTAATTTAGATTATCACATTTTTTTAAAGAATGAAGGTCTTTTTCAATGACTTCTAAGATTAAGGTTATAAGTTTACTCATTCATGGCATGAGTAAAAGAAAAAAAAAAAAACTGAAAATAAAAAAAAATTAAACAAAACAAACAAACAAACAAACAACAACAACAAATCACACCACCACCACCACCAAAACTCAAATTCCTGTTAGGAAACAGCAGGTAACATAAACATGATTTGATTTACAAACTGCACGTTTAAAAGAAAATTGTTGGAAAATAAGATGTTCAAGCTTCCTAAAGCAATTCTGATGCAATTAAATGAAAGAAAAATAAAAAATAAAAAAGAGAGAGAGAGAGAGAGAAATGATGAGGCAAATAAAACTTGTTGAAGAATCTGTAGTGGAGGATGCCAGAAATATTTAAGAGCCTGCCAAATATGAGTTTATCAGCATCTGATTCCAATGACTGTCCTTAGCTGCTGAGAGCTAAGAAATGGTGTGCACATGACTTCTTGCAGTCACACCAGATGGAATTGTGTTTAATCATGATTAAAAAAAATATTTTTTTTTATCTTGATTTTTGGTCTGCCAAGAGAAAAGCTTTATCTAGACATCGTATCCCATTGTCACAAATTGATATGATAACTAGCATAAACTTCTGAGGTATTGAAAAGTGTTAGTGACAAATACTAGACGTATATTTTCATAGATCAGAATGAAAAGTGTCTATAATTTTCAGTGAACTTCTACTAAACTGGAATATTTACATTTGTAACCATTCTTTTATTTATCTCTGTGTTTATTTAGCCATGATCATTGTCATTAAGCCTTTTAGTGCAAACAAATGCTGCAAATAATTTTTATGGTGAGAGATTTCTACCAACTCTCCACTAGAATAGAAAATTTAGAAGTAGAAAGAGGTACAGTAGAACAAAAAACACAACATCAGAGCTCATGACATAATCGCTCTGTTGCTTCAGAAATACCTATTAATATCACATGTCTTTTCCAGAGGTGACAGTACTTATTTCTAAGCATTTCTGAGGCTACAGAGTAGCTCACAAGACACCAGCCATTCTGTAAGTATCAATTCCTCTGCTCCCTAATCCCACAGAACACAGATGTGCAGCTTCTGAATAATTCATGACTATCTCTAATGGGAGGAATTGTCCCTGAGTCCAAGTCAATTTCTGTACCAGCAACAGTATAATGCCATCCCACAATAATACTATTGCCTAATTTGATTTTTACTGTAGCAGAGAGACTCTAACCCTGCATATTAATATAACACAACTTCAACATGGTCTGTTGGAGGGCCATAAATTTCCACAGCAATCCAGCCACTACCTCATCCCTAACACAGCCAAAGTGCTCAGAGGTCTGCAGGATTTAGTAATGTTTTTCAACTCAGCAACAGAATGTATAGTTTGCAGAGCAAAGGCTTTCATGCTTCCATGAAACAACTGCACTATCCACGTATCACTCTGTGGTAATTGTTGGACACTGTTGATTTTCTAATGATAACTAATGCACATTTCTGGGTACATTGGAAGCAACATCAGACCTAGTTTAAACAAGAGGTTTTTATTATCAATATGTCTTGCAAACTTCCCTAAGTTTTTCCCCACATGTTAGTGACAAGAAGACTTTAGGAGCTGTTGATTTTCACTGGTGTTCTCTTTACACCTATCAACATATCACTGATGATTGTCAAGATAAACACAAGACAACATCATAAATTAGATCTAAGGGCTAAGCATAGATTTGACCCTGCCAAGCTCTAATTACTTTAATGATATTCTAACTTTAAGTTTAGAATGTTAAAGCACAGTTCATTCAACTGATGTGTCTTTAACTTAACATTCAACTTAAGTGTCTTTAATGGAAACAATTACATTTTCATTTAGGAATTTATGTATTTTTTTTTTTTTTACTGGAGAGGAGAAATGTGGTTAGCACCCTACAACACCCAATTCCTTTGTAAGTAATCACTTTACAAAGTTAAGGAACAATATAAGAGTTTCAGGCCCACAAAAGGGTTCTAAGACACATTTGGGGTGTGTTATTACTCATATTTACTTTGTGGGAAAGCACACATTATTGGTTTTGAGGACAGACAATGCTACAGTCTTATTTGGCAGTAAAAATTCAAGAACAACATTTTTATAATTATTGGTTGGAAAATCCTATGATTTTTTTTGTTTGTTTTACTGTTTGTTTTAACTGAAAATATCAGTCTAAGACATCCAGTCTGTCTCTTTGATCAATGTTTTTGATGTAGGCAAGAAAATAAGACCATATATCTCTCTATATCACTCTTTTACTAACAAATTTTCCATATTAAACTCCAGTCATTGCAGCCATAACAGACATTTGCAGAACAGACCAAGTTCACAAGGTGGGCATAAACCCTTTTCAAGGTGATAGCTCTAATTTAGACTGATTTCTGTAATATATGCAAATATATTTAGAAATGACTAAAGTACCCACTTTTCACTATAAGCAAGAACATCATGAGCAAAAAAGATAGAATAGCCATGGAAAAGCTGCACAGCAGCAATCTTCTACTTGTTTACAACAAGGGATCTAAATACAAGAAATTATTGTGATCTCATACTCTAATGTTTGATAAAAAAAATATAAAAAATCAGTAAATCAGGCTTGGACCTTTGGCTGAAAGCATATTTCCAAGTTTAGTTGACCCTGAGTGAGGGTAACAGATTTCTCTCTCAAAATGATGAGGTTTGTCTGACTCACTGACAAGTATTACTGATAATATCTTCTTTTTAGAAAAGAACTGAAAGCCTGATAGTCAAGATAAGTTCTACCTTGGCAGTTTTAGCTAGAGTAACCTCTAAGTGTGAAAAATGCAGTTGCAGACTGCTTCAGGAGAAGACATAATATCCCTTTTCCTCTCACCTCTTTGTGCATCATTTTCACCATCTATCTTAAACAAACAAACAAACAAACAAACCAAACACTAGCAATTGATTCTAAGGGAAAAGTTTGCCTCTTGATAAATCAGTCTATTCTGTTTGGCCTTTCTCAATGCAGAAATTATATTACTTTCCAATTTTCCACTCTCTGTGTTACAAGTGTTGAGATGAAATAGTTTGTATAATATATTCATTATCTTTGTTATTTATGGAGATGGATGATTTTGTACTGCATATAACCATATTGTGGAATTACTTGAATGGGTGTTTTTGTTTTGTTTTGTTTTTAATGAGGAATACTTGGAATACTTACAAATAAATTAGAAAATATATTCCATCTGTCCCATCAACAGTATCTCTATCAGTACTCTAAAGGTTGGATGTTTATGCTTTGGATGGCAACATTTTTCAAATGAGTAGAAGGTCCAATGTGACTTTAAGTTATGGTTATGTTTGTGCTGTTTCTTAAAAACATTTTTCTGTTTCTTAAAAGCAACAACTACAAACAAACAAACAAAAAAGAAGTATTGTTTAAATGAAAAATGTTACACCTCAAGAACCTCTTAGACAACATTGGAAATCATACTTTTATGTGCTTTCAAAGCACTATACTTAACTGTCTTTTTGAGATATTAATTTCCCTTGGGCTGTATTGCACTGAGAGATCTGGAAATGGTGTTATGACAAACAGTAGAAAACAGTCTATATACTACGTGATGTCTCTTCCAGTATGTTAGACAGATGATAGGAGGTGGCTGAGAAGTCAATTTTCAAGTACACAAGTTAAGTGTACAATTGCTTTATATGTTAAAGCAGACCAGTTAAGTTGCATTTTCATGGATGACAAAGCTACCAGCTGTTATTCTCATCTTGGTGTCCTTTCTCCAGTTATTTCTATAATTTTACAAATCTAAAGTAGCTTGAACTAAAATTTCAGATTCTTTCCCCTGCTTTGTGGAGAAGAACTGCTGTCATTCCTCCTGCTAGGAAAATATACATTGTTTTTCTGACTTAACACTGTTTCTTGTGACTTTTATCAAGCTATGGCAATACATTGTAACAGGGACTTTAAATGTAGCTTGTAGTTGCCCATTACTTAAAATAACCTTTAGACTCCTTTTGAGAACCTACTAAAACTTGGCCACTGTTATAAATCTTTGAAATTGTGGTTCAAAAAAAAATGAGAAAAATAGCAGAAATTGTGACAATTTTATTAGTTAAATTTCTTTTGTCAAAAGGTTCAGAAGGTAAGTAACACAAGGAGGAAAAGGATTTTCAAAGTAGCAAGCTGCACAGAGATAATCTGAACTGAGAACGGGGAATGAAACCTAGGCACCAATAAGAAGAGGTCTGCCCAGATTAAATGCTCCAGGGACAAGAACTGGACTGGCTGGAGTAGTACTTTGAAAATCTGAAGTTAGAATGCAGTGAAAAAACATTGAAAATACTACTAATAATCAATAGCAAAAAGAAACTAGAAAATGTAAAATAAAAATCCTGCAGGAAAGCCTAGAAATATATCTGTAGGACATAAGTTTCAGCTTATATCTGTAGGATATAAGATTTCAGCTCCAGAACAGTTTTAGCCTCTGTACTGAAAAGAAATATTGTAAAAATTGACATTCTACCATGATTCTACCAATCATTCAGATAGCTGAGTTATTATATGTGAAGCCAGTGTTTATGTATGTGTGCTTATTTGTATCTCTGTTGAGAGAGAAAATATTTTGAGTGTGAAGAAAATCTTTTTTTTTTTTTGTGGTCCCTAAACACAAATAAAATTTACTGTGAGGTTGTACTGACTTCCTGATTCCAGATGGACTGAATAAAAAGTGAACTAAACTGTTCAAATGTTTTGCAGTCTCCATACCAGTGTAACTAAAGAGTCAAAAATAAATAAATACTAAATAAAGGATAAGTTTTAAATTAGATCTTACTTCACAGTTTGCTTTCTAATTCCTTGTGTTAGGAAATATTAAAGGATGTAAGAGCCATCTGATATTTCATATTTCACTCAAATACTGAATATTTGGTGTGGCTTAAATATGCCAGAAAGCCAAAGCCTTATTTTTCACCTTTCTTATCTTTATTTGAAGACCGTTAAAAATCCCCAGCAGAGACAAGTCTGAGTAACAGACCAGCTGACAGAAAGACTGTTTCCCTATGAGATCTATACTCCATATAGAACACTTTCCTTCAGAGAAAAAAGTTCAAATTTTTCTTTTTAATATTTTATTTTTTTCAATTACAGTGAAGGGAACACCTTTAACATTTAAAATCACAATCCAAATTTAAGAATGTAAAGAATAAACTCATTAGGCCATACCCATAAAAATAAAATATATTCAGAAGTTCTGAGAAATAAATGTAACATAAAGGAAGTTACAAGTGCATGGAAGGTAAAATTGAAAGTACTTCTGTCTTAAAAAACTTGCCCAAGTGATTATCCATTACAAGTTCTTTTATAAATAAGTAGTTTATCTAAGCTTAAAAAACAAGCAAAAAAAAAAGGGGGGGGGGGGGGGGGGGGATGGGGAGTGATGCTCTGAAACTAATTTTTAAAAATTCTTGTTATTCTTATTATTTTTGTTTAATGATTCCATGTCTGGTTCTTTCTTTAATAGATTTTGCAGACATTGTAGAAAGATGCCTACAACAGCTATGAAGACAAAGATTTATATATTTTTTTTGAAAAGCTTGAGTTTCATGGCCTTTAAAAGGTTGTGACCCATAAAACTCAGAATGTCAAGAGAAAGCTTGGCAACTCAAGTGATTTTTTTTTTTTTTTTTTGACTGGAAGAATTAATTCTTCTCATGAGCTGCATTTTCTGCAGAGGTTTTGGTATACTAAAAAAAACGATGCTTGCTTCAGTAGAACAAAACCATAACTATAGCTGAGCATTTGTCAGTGTAACAGCAATGTAACAGCAGAGTAATTTTTACTTAGCTTTTGGACTATTATAGACAATGCACAGATGAAGAGTCATAACAACCTAGCCCAGAAGACACAAATCAATAGTTAGAGCTATTATACACAGAAATGTCTGAAGCCTTTTCTGAACAGCCTGATAGAAACAGGACTGTCATGCAGAAACTATAAGCCAATTCCTTCGAAATGATTGATGCTGTTGCAATGAAGAACCTCAGAAGTACTGCACTTTACTTTCCCTACACATTAAGTTTCATGGAATGCACTTCTACTACACAAAGTAACAAATTAATTCATAGAACTTATCAGTATCACTATCCAGTTTTGGGGAACTACTGTGGAGAAAACAGATCAGCAAGAATCTTCCGAAGTATGTAACAGTGTAACAGATCCAAAAACCTGATTCTTGAAAAGTTTTTACCAGATGTTCCTAGCAACTTTTTTACCTCCCCATATTTCAGTGTCTGATAAGGTTTCCAGTACTCTGAAATAGGAACTGCCATTATACTATCTTGTATACTGTCTATACTCCATTCTGTGGGATTTCAAAGAATCACAGAACGGCTGAGGTGGGAAGGGATCTCTGCAGGCCATCTGGTCCAAACACTTTGCTCCAGCAGGACATCCCAGAGGTGGCTGCTCAGGAACATGTCCACGTGGCTTTTTGAAAATCTCCAACAAGGGAGACTCCACAGCCTCTAGGGGCAACCTGTGTCACTGCTTGGTCACTTCCAAAGTAAAGAAGTGCTTGCTGGTGTACAGCCACATTTGACACTAATATTCCATCCTTAGGTCTGATTCTAAAAATATGATGGTGTGTGAAATTATTAATGTTAATTCACATACATTTTAGGAAGATGATGCTGGAAGTCCAAGTAAAGGTCCAAGTTCTATTTGCTTTATTGAAGACAACTGAATGTAACTGAGTGGAATGGAAAATGATTAAAAGAGCTTAATGGGACAATGGCAGTCAAATTATTTGAAACAGCTTGAATTTGCAACCAGGTCTGATGGAAAAATGAGTAATGCTTTCCACTGAGAGGCAGGGAGTAAGATTCAATTATTTGTCAGACAGGCTGGCTGCTTTCAGGAGACATACAGGGCAGCTGCCCAGGCCATCCCTCCCCTGGGGGCAGAGATGGTTTCTTGTCATTAAGGGGAATGGTCAGCTGACAGAGGTGGTTTCACCCATCTTGCTCTTGGGAGGCAGTGCTTGGTGGCCTATAGGCTGAATGCCTGGGTGGCAGCCTCCACATTCCAGCTGTGGGAGCTTAGCAAAACCAATTACATTTGCTAAGCTATTTTCTCTGCTAGCCTGTGATCAAGAAAAGATTAAAGGTTACAGGGGAAGCCAAGAGGTGATTTTCCTATAAATGAATTGTTCAGAAAGGCAGATTTCTTCACAGCTATTAAAATGGTCATCCACTGTGACACAGCAGTTTGCCTAAGAGATATGCTTAAACCAAAGATGTCTTTCAATTACTATATATATGCTAGTAAACAAACATTTTTTTTAAAAAAAGGCAATTAATACTTTATGACAACAAATGTCTCATTTTCAGAATGCAATTTTGTGAATAGATAAATTTGTGCATCATCTGAAAAGGAGACTGAAAGTCCTTTGACATTGAATTCTTTTTCTCTCAGAAAAGTTCTTCATTATTAATAGAAGCTATTAAATTAACAACAGCAAGTGGAAATTTTCTCTTTAAAAAACAGACAGGTGGAAGCTAACCTTTATGCAGCTTTGAAAAATAGTAATTTATTCATATTATCTGAAGATTATTATTTTGATGATAACAATAAGAAAGATTTACTCTGCATTTCTTGTGCATCCTGAACTCCTGGAGACTCAGTAACGAAAATTATCATCAAGGGTTCTTCACAGAGAAATGGGAATGGGGAGAAAGTACAAGACAGGTCCCTAGTAGCTACATGTTTTGAATGTATATTTTAAACTATCACAATTGTGTTTCTTTTAAAAATATCTTTAATATGAAATAGATCAAAATAAAACAAAACAAACAAAAAAGCTGCAAAACAAACAAACAAACAAAAATAACAGCATCTGGTTCACTGCATTAATTGGAACACGACTGGTAAAATGCCTCAGTGTGTATTAACCCAATTTAAAATAATGTTGCAGAAGGAATAATATTAGACAGGCTTTTTAACCTGAAGTTCATTTCAATTACACTGTAAATATCATTCCTAACAGTCTGGGATATCTGATATTTGCTCTGGTGTTGAAACGATATATACTGTTGCACATATTTTAAATACATGCAACATTTTAAATAATGCAAGAGTGATGTCTCAAAAATGTCTCAAAATGACCAAATACTATATATGTCATGGATGGATATTGTCATAGAAGCTGACCCCAGCTCACTAGTCAGTGGCTTGGTTGTCTGCTTATCCTATGGAGCCAGCATTAGACTGAATGTTACAGCGGGGTAAGATATAGCTTTAAATGGATACCAAGATGCCCTATAGATCCAGGTAGTGAATATATACAGGAACATAAGACAGCCCTCTGAAGTACATAATGCTTAGAGAAAACAGAAAAGCCTAACTCAATAAATATTGACAGAAAATGTACCTTTCCAGTTAGCTTTGACAGTGACCTTTATTATTCAATTAATTAAATTAGTTCAGTTATGGAGGTTAATAATTAGTCACATTTTTTTCTCTCTTTTTTTATGTGTTACTTTTTAATTAAAGTCCCCAGTGGTGTTTCAGGAATTTGTGGGCAAACATAATCTTGGTGATGAATCTTCTTTCTTGTTAACATTTATGATTATCATACATGCTCCAGGAAGTTCTTGTTCTTTGTTACTATGTACAACAACAGAATAAATCACAATTAAAGGGTTTTGTAAGCAATATTTAGATAATTTTTACTTAGCTCAATTTATTTCTAGCCTTCCACTTTTTAAGTGGATTGATATTGTGCATATGTATGCTCATAAACTATAGGAGTATCATGCAGTGCCTTTGCCTTACTGTGTCCTTCTTTCCTCCGTTGAGCCTAGTACACTTTCACTTAGTACCATACCTTCACACCTTCATAATACAGTACTTTAGCTATATATTTCATATATTGAAGGAGAATCACTATAGTTAATCCCAATCCAACTTCTGTCATGAATCTGTTCCTTCCACATCACCAATTTGTGAATTCATTTTTGCTATTTATTTTTTAATATCCTACTTCTTTTAAGAAGTAAAGAAACAAATCAAATTACACATTTGCTGAAACCAGGACAAAATGCTACTTTTATGTTTTAATGATTAAATTAAAACACTACTATTGTGACATCAAGAAATGTTGTAAATTAATTTTAGCTCTAGTAAAACAACCTGGCCTTTAGCAGCATGTTGCTTAAAAGACAAGAAATAAGGACAAAGCAGCTCAGAGGTTGATCCTGTCCTCTCCTTTACAATTGACAAACATGTCTTTTCTGAGAACTGCAGGATGACAGCTGTAGTAATCAAAGAAAAAAATACTTAAGCTTTCAATTCTAATTTTACAATAACACTTTCAGAATTACTTTGTATCTTCTATCCTGTTGCCGAATAAGAAATACACGATTGGTGCCAAATACATGAAGAAATGACAGATGTTAAATCGAATTCATTTTTTGAGCATTTAATGTTGGTTGATCTTCCACAAGACAAGCTACAGGAGATGACTGCTATCAGAAACTATGACCACAAACTGATATTTTTGGGAGTAAGAGGAATTTGCAATTTAAATTAAAAATTATCTCCATAAATAGATAGTTTCCTAGAAAATCTCAGTATCTATAGCAAGAGCGTAACCATAGTACTACAGAAAGTAAATATGCAGTACATTTCCATTCTTCATTAGTCACAGGCTATATCACCCTTACTTTGCTAAAAATATCAATTTACATGATTCATTTCATGTATTTTCTGGACATTAAATTTAAAAATATGGTAATTCAAGGAAGATAAATGATTTCCCCAAAGCACACTCAAAGCAGGAACCCATTTTAATTGTCATGAAACTGCTATACATATAAATTACCCAGGTTGCTCTCTGTTGTCATCATAAAAGAATGTTTCAGAAATAGAAAGTTTATTACTTGGAAAAAAACAACAAAACAAAACAAAACAAAACATGAGAGTAGTCAAAAGGATATACAACTGCAAGAAAAATAAAAGTGCAATTAAGGTCTATGTAGAAAGACATGAACTGAATGCTGTACAGAAATTCAACTTTTGACTTATTCTGAGGTCTTAAACTGCTCTGTAGTGATGATAGTAGAGGATAAATGTACATTAAAGGAATATGTTTAGGACAGGAATCTAGACATTTCAGATGCATGCTTTTCATTTCTTCCTTTTTTTTTTTTTTTTAATATATTATTTTTTTCCCTGCTATTTATTCAAGTTTGGGGAATGGAAAGATTTACAGGTGAAATATTTATCAAACATTAAAAACAAATATTATATAAGATAATCAGAAAACACTAAATCAGGTAAAAACTGACTGTATTTTGCCAAGCCATATTCTGAATTCCTGTTTTAATTCCGTGAAGGGTTGGAATTTTGTGTTTTTCTCCATAACAATTAAAGGAAAATAAACAAATAATAATAATAATAAAATAATTCAAACTCATTAACATATTTTCTTCCTTCTTCCTTTTCATAATGATCCAGAAAGACTTACAGTAATCATATAATTTTTTTTTGAACTAAGGTTGCAACTGAGAGAAATATTTCACAAGAAGACCACAACCAAAAAAAAAAAAAAAAGCAATAGAAAATATGAATGATATTATTTAGAATAACCAGATAAATACAATGCTTATTTTTCATTCATTTTTAGAACTAGACTCTCTTAGGCATTATGAAATAAATTTTAAGCAGAAGGAATGCTCTAATTTATGACTTCAGTTATCTTAGCATTAAAGTAATGAAACTATTACAAGGTACTTTGTTGTTGTTGTTCAGAAATATGCAACTGTGTAGTACAGTAATAATACATTGTGAATCCCTTGGTGTTAAATAATTCTTCTTACTCTCTGCAGGGTAAGTCTTGTGTTTTTTGAAATAAAAATGAACATGAGTATTCAAATACATTTTCTATGAACTGTTTTCTTGGTGTTATATAGTTTGATGCAGTTTCCAGGCAGCTTTCTGGCCATTTGAGTCTGCTACATCAATCAACCAAAACCTGGAGAAATTAAGTACCAGGGCATGCTTTAGACCTGCCTGGATTAATTTCACTGAAGAGACCAATCATATATACCACTGCTTAAAAGGTCTAAAAGCATTAAAAAATAAAAAGACTTTCTGCAGAGAATAAATATCATGCAAAGAACCACCAATGCTTAATTTTCAAATATAGGCATCTGAACTAGGTAGCAGAGATCAATACCTAGAAATGTGGCCTAATTTTCAGAAATGTTTTGTCTGAAATCTGAAATCACAATACATCTAGTTCAACACTGCACCCAAAACACGCCTCTATTTCAAAGCCTCTTGGACTGGCTGTGACCCACGTAGCAGGCAGAAAATCTTCACCTGCCTTTGTATGTTATCTTTGCATGCAAATATTAGGCTATTTGCCACTTATATTCAGTGGCATTCACTTATATTCAGGTAAGAATGCCTCCAAGGACCAGCTCTGCACTGCTCTATATCCATGTGAGCATGGCATTGAGTCCCCTCTCCCATCAGTTGCTGCTGATTAGGATACAGAGTGAAGAAAATGTGAGCTGCCATAAATATTGACCTGTCACTACTTATTCCTCAGCAGCAGAGAACTAGAAATGAGATTGCTGCTCCCTGACTCAACAGCCTGGCTTCCAAATCTTCACAAACAGAAATGGTCCTTGAACTGTAAAGCCTTTGGGCAGACACTCTTATGTTTTAAAAGTAACTGATAGAATGGATGTGACTATAGTCTCGGGTTATACAAATGACACATAATTGCATAATTCAGTAAAATTCATAAAAGAAAAAAGATTTAGTATTAAGGAATTTACTTAATTATGACTTTTCAGGTGCTTTTATTCAAGTGTTCATCCATGAGATATTTGTTTAACCTTGCACAGGTAGAGAGATCTGAATAAAAGCTTTTAATAACACTATTTTCAGCAATTTCATCTCCATTTGGAAAAAAGCCAGAAGCCCAAATTCATGGTAATATACGGGTAGATGGTGAAGCATCCATTTATTGGTAGTACTTTGAGGTTCTCTACTTATAACAAAAAGCAGCACATACTTTTATGTTGATTGCTATATTTGGAATGTGCTATATTGTACATAATACTCTGCTAAGAGAATAAAGTGGTGGACATGTAAAAACTCTGAAGAAATCAGCTGGAATTTTGCATAGTTCAATGCATTAGATTTGTTCATCTGAGAAAAGAAAGCAAGTAAAAAAAATGCATTAAAGTTTTCTGATAGATCTGAGGACCAGGAGCTGAATCCAATCCTTAAACAATTATTGGAAATTAATTGATTAGCTTCCATTTAGTGACTCCAGTAATGAGAATAAAAATTTCTCAGAGGAGGAAGAAATAACTGGAAACTGGTTTTTGTTTGTTTGTATTCAGCAATGTAAATCATATTATTCATTATTGAAATATAACAAAGTATGTATTTGCAGTGTGTCATTATTAAAATAAAACAAGAAAGAATCTGTCTGCAATGTCAAAGGATAAAATACTCCTTCAAGTTATTATTTATAATTTATGTTAAAGTTTTAAATCAAAATGAATTATATCTCTTATATTTATATTAAAATACCAAAGAAATTCTCCACATTTTAATATCAGAGTATTATTTTTTGCTGAAATTAAAAGTGTGTGTATCTTACAAATATATTGTATTGAAAGAATATCATATGAGTAAGACATGAAGAAATAGGGCCTGTATCTTGAGATATTTCAAAGGAAATACAAAATTACTTTTTTTTTTTTTTTTTTTTTTTAGTCTGTGAGATACTACCGATCTGCCTACTTGCATTTATTACACCATAAAATGAAAATTATCTAAAATTATTTGCCATATATTTAATAACATACATGCTATATGTGCTATAGCATGTCTTACATATGTTATAAATCTCATAAATTATTGTATTACTCTATATATAATCATGAGAATCATATATTACTTGTAATGAAGAAAGATAATGGTTTGTAAATGCTTAAAAATAGGCAACACAAAACATTTATAGCTGAAGAAAGTAAAACAGAAGATGCTTACTATGTTACAGTAAAAATTTTATTGTAATTTATATTGGAACCACATTTTTTTAGAATCCTACTTTCTCAACAAGAAAATAAATATAATTCATAATAAAAAATGAAGTCTTGGCTACTGGTTATTGCCAATGCATTTCTGATTGGATTCAGAGTGCCTTTTTGGTTGAGAAAGTCTCAACAGGTTGAACATACTCATAACCATCACTTACAACAATCAGGTTTCAAACATGAACTCCTGGTTTTGACAGTGTGATTAACAATATTTCTATTGATGTGTGTCTCTCAATACTCATTTGGCTGACCTCACTACTCTAGCCTCTGAAACAACTTTCAATCTCTTTATCCTCACTACAGTCACTGAATTAATGAAAATTATAATTTTCACTATTTTTTAGTGAAAAGGAAGGGAATCATTATGAGGGTTCCCAAATGCCAACCCAGCTTTCTAAATATCTAATTTTGATTCTTACAATTATGCAGCTAAAGTTGTTAATGATTGATACCTGTCTTACAGAAAAATAATGAAGCACCTTATAAGCAACTCAAACTATAGAAGAAATATAGGGAGAAACTGAATGTGGGTTATCTAAGGATAATAATCACTTATACTCTGTTTTGTCAAAAACACAACAGTAACTATTTCAGTGTAAGCAGTACCCCTGCCCTACCACTTGTTGAAAGATACTGTCGGGAGCAAGAATGATATTTCACATAAAGTGTAATATTCTTCTATTGTCATCTGAGGTAGAGATTCAGATTACTTCTTCAAAAACACAACCTTGCAATACAAATGCCAACCTACCCAGTTCACCTGAGCTCAAATTGAACATTATAGTCAGGATGATATAGTCAGGATGAACCAGCACTTCTGATGTTGTGATATCTGAAGGGTCACAACTTAGTGTGGTGTCCCCATTAGATAATCAGGGGATATAATTCTCTATTTTTTAATTTTTTTTTTAAGTATGGAATGTTACATTTCCTCTTCTTACATAGGTGTACATGCTTTAATGTAATGGTATTATTTATTTTCCTTTTTTTTTTTTTTTTTTTTTTTTTTTCAATTTTGAGTCCCTCCTTGCCTTGCTATTTGCTGCTTGGTGATAGATCACAGAGCAAACTAGACCTTACTTTTCTTGTAATGCTCAACCATCCCTTCTCTCCTCTAAATCCACTTTCCCACTCCAAACCCAGCAGTTTTATCTGCAAGGAACAAACTACCTTTGGGAGTATCATGAAAGGCACTGAACTGCTGCATTTCATCTTGGCTTAACTCATTTCAGTGAACTGTGATCAATATCCCTCCTAACTTCCAAAACCCCTGTTGTCTGAACAATTGTTTGTTTTACAAACAAACAATTGAATCATCACTCATTCTTTCTTAAGTGATTAGTGGAAGGCTGAAAATAAAATATACCTAAAATATGGGCAGATACCTATCAAAAATATTCAAGATCAGTTCACCTAAATAAACATTTGAAAATCAGACAAATGAAAGTATGGAATTCAGCCATCCATTTAAAAGCAAATATAAAATATTAAATCTACCCAGCAGCCTGCTACTTTAATATTTATAGACTATTCATCACTAATATATTTTACAGACAAATAATAAATTGATCAATAATGACTTTTTTTCCTTCCCTTCCCTTCCCTTCCCTTCCCTTCCCTTCCCTTCCCTTCCCTTCCCTTCCCTTCCCTTCCCTTCCCTTCCCTTCCCTTCCCTTCCCTTCCCTTCCCTTCCCTTCCCTTCCCTTCCCTTCCCTTCCCTTCCCTTCCCTTCCCTTCCCTTCCCTTCCCTTCCCTTCCCTTCCCTTCCCTTCCCTTCCCTTCCCTTCCCTTCCCTTCCCTTCCCTTCCCTTCCCTTCCCTTCCCTTCCCTTCCCTTCCCTTCCCTTCCCTCCCCTCCCCTCCCCTCCCCTCCCCTCCCCTCCCCTTCCCTTCCCTTCCCTTCATTTTTTTTTTTTTTAATAAAAGGTGACAAACTTCTACCAATACCACCTAAGAATTTGTCAGACCTTCTGCTACATAGTTGTTTTCTCTGGACACCATAGCCATTAAAAGTTACTTAGTGCCAAAATTTGGTACACAAAATCTTAATTTTAGATTATTTTTTTCTCTTCAACCAATGTACATAGATGCATACAACCATGCACTCAATCTACTGTTATGGTAGTTCTGAAAGTTCAGAGACTGCGACCTTTAGAAGGGCATATTACATTTCTATAACTTGAAGAGCCCGATATGTGTGCTTCTTTATGCTGCTACAGTAGCATGAAGCAGTTATAGAACATTAAGTGTCCAGATGACACTGCAAACTCAGCTTTACGTCTGCTTTTACAATTTTTCTCAAAGATGAGGATTTTTATCTAAAATGCAATAATGGATGATAAAATTATAGTATAATCGCTTTAAATTATATTATCATTTTCTCATTACATGGAACAGATTCAACTGCTCTGTAAATTTTGATGTTTCATATAGATCTACACATAATCCAGAGATATAGATCCCTAAAAAAATCTAGTATCTCCCATGTTCTCATTAATATCAAAGGTAAAAATAAAATAAAATAAAATAAAATAAAATAAAATAAAATAAAATAAAATAAAATAAAATAAAATAAAATAAATAAATCTTGTTTAAAACTGCATCAAACATAGAACAGATAATTTAAGATTCCAAGAGACTAAAGGTGACTAATCAGTGCATGACTAAGGATTAACTCATTCTATTATTGCATATTTTTAATCTTGTTCTATAATGCCACTTCAGGTAATTATTAGTTATGCTTGCAAGTATCATTTTCTAACAGTAAAGCCTTCCAGATTCTCAGTGCTGAAGTATATTCATGATTAGCAATGCTTTTCTCTCCTCACCTTAACTCATCTGACTGAGTGCAGTTATGTTTCAGAAGCATACTTTGTCATAGTAAATCTCTGTCATCTTAAAATGAATTAGTTTATGTGGAGCTACGTTTTAAAAGCAGGTTGAACCTGAAGCAATGGCAGCACGCAGAGGGAAAATGTGTATGCAGGTCATTCTTTAGGAAGATTCTGGTATTCGTGCTCTGTTAGATACAGACTTTGCTACATGTATCAAATACATGTAACTTGCCTCTATTTTATGTTTTTCTCTATATTCTGAAAGAAAACACATACTTCCTTTTCAAATTCCATATTATTTCAGCCAGCGGTGGTTCTTCGGGCTGTTATGTTTGAATACTGGATGTTTTCGGTGTGGTCTTTTCTTCATCTTTTGATATAATTTGTTCATAAAGAATCTATTTGTTTTAGTAACCTGTAACAGTGAGATTAAAGGTAGGTCACAGTTCATGTGTACAGTGCAACCTAATAAAACCCAGTGCTTTTGAAAAGGGGTGTCTGATCTAGTATGGCAGAAAAGGTGGCAAAACAAACAAAAAAGCAAGCAACCAACCAAAAAACAACAACAACAAAAAAAAAACAGATGTCTTTGTATGATCTACTTAAGATGAATATTCAGCATTTCTTGAAAGAAATTCAGAAGAGGCTCAAAGTCTTTGCAAAGATGAATACATGGAGAAACTGCCCTAATTGGTTGAAAATAGTCAATTCCTCAGACTAAAATGACTATCGCTAAGAAACTTTTCCTGAAGAATAATCAAGACTAGGAATGCTCATTCAGAAGGAGCATCCAGTGATTGAGGGGAAGGGCTTTCCCACAGCAGTGTGACCAGAAGGTACTTTTCCCAAGATAGGATGCAAAAGTGTGATCCTGAACCAGAGAGTAATTCTAGCCCAGTGAGTGAGTGCAAAAGAAATGTTTTATCTGGTCAGTCCAGAAAATTCATAATAGCTGATCCTTCTGGAAAATCTTATGTGAAAGCTACCTAAGTTGTCCCTACAGAAGTCTTCCTGGTTTATACCAGGTAGTTCAAGCATTTCTTAAAAGAGTTCTTCTACTTTTCGCACAGCCAGTACCCAAACTTTGATTTCAGAGTGCTATGGATGTCGAATGACCTCACTGATTCAGTGTCTGGGTGTTCTGGAGAAGCTGATGCTGTCATTGCTATCCTCACACAAACCTTACTAAAGAAGTCCATGGGAAACTGTTGATGAAAAGATGTCCATAAGATAATAAGGCTCTCCTCAAAACTTTTATGCAATTTGTCCCATTTAGTTCATAGTTTGGTAAAACAAACATTTAGCCTGATGCATGATTTCCCTGTTTGGGTATCTTTTCATTGGTTCTAGGTAGGAAAGCCAATAAAGTAAAAGCAAAACAAAAAACCGTCAGTTTTGATACAATTGTGTTAAGATTATTCTCCTTTTACATAAGAAGATGATGGTCTTATTTAAGATGTCATGTCCCAAATGCAATCCTAGGAAAACAGTTTCTGATGCAAGCTGAAGAGAAAATAGAACATCTTCAACAACCCTGAGTTAGATGTAACAGTGTGTTACAAGGTTCAAAAAGTTTCAACCTCTTTTGCACCAAACATAGGCATGTGCAAGAAGATATGTCTTTATGAATAAGCATACACTTGCTGAAATTTGCATTCAAATTTTAACCAATTCAAGACTGGATTTAAAGCAGCAACTTAATACAGTTTTGCATTTTGTCTGAAATGTTTTCTACTGTGCAATCCATAGATGCATCTATAATTACAGAATTTCCCATAGTGACCTTGAATCCAGAATCTTTGTCAGGATTTACAAATAAGGTTGGGGTAGCACCCAAAATGAAAAGACTATGTATGCAGTTTGTTCACACCTGAGGTGGAGAGTTATACTTCTTGAAAGGTAGTATTTGAGTCTTAACACCTTACATTAATATTTGAACCTTAACATCTTCCATTTACCTGTACTCAGGAGAAAAAAAAAAAAATGTATGAGTGCACAAGTGGTAATATATTTGATGCTGAAGGAATTATTAGTTCTTGTTTTTGGTGTGAGAGCATCACTGATGATCACGGGAAACAACATTATTATGTGCCTTGATGCCATGAACTGGCAATAGGATAGCAGCATCCATGAACAGAATTTTTTTGAGGCAGATCATACTGGCTTACTCAGAATGAAATAGTTCCCTGAGTCCCACAAGTGTCTCTAGAGAAGAAAAAAATACATGCAAAAAATGGACATTTCATCATGTGTAAACTGAACAGCTTACTGATAAGAGATCCCAATCAGGTATTACACATAGTTGTTGAGGATGTATGGTATATTCCTTCTGTGTGGTATATTCCTTGCCTTTCTGTTTATTGTGGAGTGATGCTATATTGCATTCTGTTTATCTGAGAGATATTTTATGGAAGGAAGCATGATAGGAGAATCTGATGGAAATTGAACTTTTTTTTTTTTTTTTTTCTTTAGAACACCAGTTCACGGGTATAAGGACATTAAAAATTGGATAATTCTTATAAGTTACATCTAAACAAAATATCTCTCCTGAAAACTCCCTTGCTTTTGGGGGCCATTTTTCTTATAAGAGTACAAAGCAATGGAGAATTTGTCAGCAGCGTATCTTTCCCCATATCATTCATTTTCTAAGGAGGAGTCATACTGCACTTGAGGCAATATTTTAAATCTTACTGGTTTTGCTAAGCTAAAAGGGTAACTTACAACATGTTAACACAGATGGTTGCAGACAGACCTAAGCTTATCCCCTATGTGCTTTTAGGTGTTTGAGTACAGAATAGCTAGGAAAAAAAAAAAAAAGACACATTTCAGCATGTTAGTGTGACAGAACAAATCAGTTCAAATGCACTAACATGACTTCTAGACTTCCGTCCATCCAACATTTGGATGATTTGAAAGAAAAATTGCTACTTTACCGTCCAAAGACAGATAAATACTCTTATTTAAAGAATATAGCCCCCTCTCCTAATTTCCAAATTCTTAGCACAACAGCAATACTCTGTTCACTCTCTAAGCTGATTTTATAGACATATATGTTTATTGATAACTGTAAGTAAACTACTGTTTATTTTGCATCACAGTAAGAAAAAATGAGGATCAAATAGTCTTGATGGTCCATTCAGTTGAAAGACCTATAGGACATGACTAGTGGGTCCTACTATTCAAAAGATTTTGAGTTAATTGGCCATTCATACATCAAATATGAAATATAAATCTTAATAAGCATTTGAAAAATAATAGCAAGCTCAGAAAACAGAGTTTAATGGAAGGAAAAGAGCGAGAATAGCAGGGTATGGAACAGATTGCATCATTGGTTGATACGCACAAAATAAAAACATTTCTACATGAGGTGTTATACAACATAATCAATGCATGATGAAGGAGGAAGTTTGTCCTACTAAAGACTTCGGTTTATGCAGTCCCCTGAAGTGTAATGTTGTTTACACATATTTATATAGTATCACATTTAGCTACCACATGAGAGATATTCTGTGCAAACAACAGTAAATTGAATCCTTCATTTTGCCAGTATCTTCCCTCCCTGTTTCTAGTGGATGAATTCCCTTTATGTCTGGCTCTCTGATCCTTTGCTCCAGTTCTGAACTCCCTCTTCTGCTCCCCTTCCATCTGTGTAACAAAACAAAAGCTTTGAGGGAAGCTGCCCAGCAGCAAAAGTTTCTATCAAGTAAGCGGGAGGAAATATATTGATCAGTGTCGAACCACTCACAAAATAATGGAAGGCAAGGAAAAGGAGATTTTCACTCTCTCACATTAAAAGTGGTATTGATTTAATTCTGTCTTTGCTAGCTCCGGTGAAGCCAGTTTTTGTTCCCTTCTGGTCTCTCTTTCCTGCTGTCTGGAAAGTGGAGGAAGGATGAAGCAGCACAGCATAGTTCCTAGACTAGGACACAGGATCAAGTCAGGTTCCCTGTGCTGTCAAGTACTCAACACTGAAAACAAAAGCAAAACAAAAAACTAACAAATTGCCTGGATTCTTCTAACTTTCCCATGGAAGAGTGTGGACAGCCAAGTTCTTCTTCACCATAACCTCTTCATCATGTAAAGCAAAGGAAGGTGGTTGTCCACCATAGACAGCACAGCAAGCGACAGCTGAAAGTATACTTTTGTGGGAGAGGTCTAGGGGGAAAAAGCATACTGGGTAAAAAAACTCAGTTGTGTCAAAGAAGAGGTGTTTTTGTTTGTTTGTTTGTTTCTGTGAGCACACTATTTTTTATCTTTGTTCCGCTTAAAAAAAAAAAAAATAAATGATAATAAAAATAAATAATAAACAAGCTGCTGCATTTTCACCCTGCAAACAGATTAACAAGCAGGGAAGCTAAAGCTACCTCTACACTGGTGTGGATAGACAGGAAAAGTGAATGGTTAGCATGGAAATACTCCAATTACTTAAACAATAATGCTTTTGTGGATCACTTCTGGTCCTAGTTCTGCTGTTTACTCTTGGTTTGGGCTTAGACAACTCACTCTGCTGGTAGAAACTGACGCTTTGCATTATCACAGCTTCAACAAAAATCAGTGGAGTTTTAACATGTTAGCAACTAAGGATTTGTTATTTAGCTGTCTTCTGTGCCCTTTATTGGCAAACAATGGGATAAGCATGCCCTATGCAACAGTGACATTTTCAAAATAAGTCAATATATTGTGGATATTAAGACAAACATGTTAATGCTTCAAAAGCCTAACTACAGAAAAAAATTATTTCAGCATGTGCTTCACACCCTGCCTCTGTGGGGTAGATGGGGAGGGCTTATTGCCCATTTTGGTTTCAGGATCAACATTGACCTGCATGTCATGGTCCTCCTTGCATATCAATAAACCCGGCCTTGCATTCAGTGTGAGGACGACAAGCCATAAGTTCTGAATACCTTATAAATATTCCTTAATCATTTGGAGCAGAATTATTGTTTAATGGTAATGGCAGTGCACCAACATGGATGAGTAAAATAGGCTACATCAGCCTTAAGGGAACTAGAAATCCCCCAGGTCATTGCAGCCATTCACACTGGAGATGTTATATATACACACTCTACTTTATAATATTTAGATTTTTATATTTAGAGACTGGTTTTATGTCACTTCTAAGTGAAATTATTGTATTATCATGGATGGCAGTAATAAGTATATTAACACAAAAAGTTAGATTTCTGCTGTTATACTGTCTTGAATTTACTATTTATATTAAAACTGGTATAATTTTTACCCCCCTCCCCCCCTTTTTTTTTTTTTCCTGAAAGGAATTGGAATTACATAAAACACTTTCCCAGACTTAACAGCAACATTATTCTGTGAAAAGTTAAGAAAGACATGTAACTGTGTACATCTGCTAAAGAGAGTGTATATACATATAATTATTCTTCTATAAACAATATTTGCATGTGTAATAAAAATTAACACATATCTAGTAAGAGGATTTTTAATGCTAAAAATTATACACACCCAGAGGATAAAGAAACAAAAAGAAAGGTTGTTATGAGAAAAAAAAAAAACACATCTGTTTAGAATTCAAGTAGTAATTTTACAATTCCATAATAAATGTATTATAAAGAAAAATAAGAAATGGTATATATTTTCTTCACATATGGTTTTAAGGATGATTTATTTCAATAGTTCAGTAACTGTAGAAGTGCTATGTTAAAGATTTCACATTTTATCAGCACACTGAATGATTTTATGAGGTGATGATGTGAATCTACATCCATCAAAGATCCTATTCCATGATGAAAAGTTAATGTTTCAGAAAACTGGAGTGTTCTCCTTGGCTATGTGTTTCTCACTGAAACGGTTACAAAGCAAAAGAGGTTTGGTCTCACATGTACAAATACACAGAAAAATAAATAAATAAATAAATAAAAAGTATTTTTTGAGAAAAGGTTTTTGTGAGTGAATAGCTTCTGCTTACTACACCAGTCCACACTAAGAAATTTAGTTGAAAATTTCTTTGACAGACAAAGATCTCATTAATAACTGAACTGAAATAGCCTGTTTATATAAAGTATATATTAAACAAGCACTTCGTGTAGAGGTAAAAATCCTATTAAAATTAATGTGATGTCTTCTTTGAGCATAAACTAAATGATACAACATATAGTAGAGCGCAGACAGGAATCTGAGCAAGCGAGTTTTAAAACATAGATTTGTTATATATTTAAAATACCCATATTTAATGTTGGTATCTATGTTGGTTTCTTTTTTTTTCTGAAAGGCGTAAAGCAGATTTGTTTCTAAACTTGCACCTGTATTACTTATCCTATACTAATAATGTTTTGCATTTATCTATGAAACTGATTTGTAAAACACAGATACTGAGGCAGAACAAAACTCTAACTGCATCATAAATCAGAAAAGCAAAGTGTTATAAATGTGAACTAAGATCCACTAAATGTACCAAGTTTTCTATCAGTGAACAGCTTTCAAAGGCAACTGACAGATAAATGTTATGTACACTGTTTTCATCCTTTCTAATTACTTGTAAAATTACAACCTGATGCTAGCATATACTTTTGTTTTACAATAACAAAGTAACCAGCAGGAACAAACCCAGATTTTTAGTCTGAATGCTACTTTCATTTCCCAAGCATTTTCATTTCCCAGCTTTTATACCTGATGCTTTCTAAGTCTATTTTAGCAGATCAGATACCACACCTACAAACAGCACAAACTGCAAGTGACCACTTTACCTTCAGAAAAATCAATCAGTCCCAGCAAATGAAGCAGCTTCAGAGATGCAAATATAATCACAACAATACCCACTGTTTGCAGTCCCTCCGACTCCCACTCTAGAGTCAACATTCTTCCAACAGGCAAATCATTCCAGTCGTCACACCAGCTCGTGATCAGAGGGAAACGAGAAGATTTTACCAATAGTTTGCTTTGAAGAAAGTTGCAGTAGTACAAAGCGACGTTGCGCTGGGCTGTGGCAATTCACCAGCCACCCTAGCTGAGACAGAATTATTAGATAAAACCCTGCATCTCATGCTTCTCTAAGCACTGGATAATCAGTAGTGAGTCAACTTGTAAGGCTGAGGTGGACCACTAACCCCCAGGTATGGTATCCAGCAAGCAGCCTTACTTCAGAGCTGCTGGAGGAACATCTGTGGCAGGAGTGGAGACTTTGCTGTGTTGGTGCCAAGAAGAAATGCTCCCTGCAAACTTGCATGAGGGAGCACGCTGCTGTCAGCACTCTGCACTCCAGTGCTTCCAGACCCAGGCTTTGCGATTCTCCCTGAGCTTCACAGTCCTTCCCCAGCTTATTTTAGTACAATTTTTGTTAAGTGTGACACATGACAGTTTGCTAAAGACATACATCTGTTTCCACACATGCTGAATGCTGCACATCAGAAAACCCCTGCCCTCTGCATTACAAGAAATAATGCAGGGAAGCACTGTTCCTTCCTCTTCTTAAGCATCACCAGCATCTAATTAAAATCTTTAGTGGAAATGAGACTGAAAATTAAAGAAATGCACATCAGCACGACTGGTGCCTCCAGCTAGCGAAATATAGTGCTGTCAAGGAAACGTGCAGTGTCCAAACCTCTATTCTGCAGCCAGAGAGAATGTATTATTTATTGATTGAGAAACAAAACATCGCTTTTCGGTCTCAGAACATTAACCTAGAAGTGTTGAGCCCCAAATCCTGATCTTATAAATGGCAATTAGGCATTTTCTACAGCTACTGGGAAGATCTTGCCTAGGCTGTGCATCAGGGGAAAAACAAAAGAAGCTTATGATCCCAGTTGATTTAGGGGACAGTCTGTATAAAATTAATTGCTCTGTGTTTATTAATGTGATTTCCAAGAGGGTATGCAGTGTGAAAAATAGGATCTGAAGGATATTTATGCAGTTCATGCATAAAAAGTGTAAGGTTAACCCTAAACACTAATCTTGTGCCCATCCTAATAATTTAACTAAATCCTGCCCACGTGTCCAATGCAGTAATGTAAAAGGAACTCTCAGAAAAAGAGAGTACCTGAAATTTTCCCCTGCTTCTTGGAAGCAGAAACAAATGCTCCAAGATATTATTTATAAAGCTCAGAACTGAACTTTAATAATTTCAAAGTTGACTAAAAGAAGATAAGACCTGCCATTTCAAAACAAACAATCTACCCAATTTAACACATCATAATGCTTCAGGATAACATGCAGGATGATATGAATAGAACATACAAGGAATAAACTGTTCTGAAATTCTAAAAATAGTCAAATAATAATTATGTGATTTATGTATTAAGGTATAATTTTTAATTTAATTTAATTAATTAATTTTAATTAATTTAAGGTATATAATTTTATGAGGTTTCAAAGGTCTCCAAAATTATTTCGAATTATCATATTTCTCTTACATACATTGGTAACATAGTTTAATTCCAGTAAAATCTTATCTTTTAACTACAGTCTGTCAGTCTAATTAACACAGTAAAAATGGGAAGTATATGTTTTTCCTTTAACAGTTTTAAATTTCAAATTTATTAATAACAGCTTTTGTTTTAGTTCTTACAATAAGTTTTCATTGTCATTTATAAACTCTTCCTCTTTTCAACTTCTTCTGAGTTTTGCACATGACAGCAAAGAAATAAGAATGCCTATCTGATCCCAAATACATTGAAGTAATTTATCTTTCCACTATATTTTGGTTTTAACATCTTCTTGGAAAAATCAGTGTTCTCAGCCTTTTCTCAAAGATAAAGGCTCTCTTTATACTTTGATTTCCATTTCTCTTCTATGCAGACATTCTTTATCTGCTATTGTCTAATGTAGAATGGATCTGACCAAAATGGAACACACTTTTCAAGGTGAGGATATATCATTATTTGCTAATTGACTTGAATTTTACTGTTTTGTTAAATGATTACATCTGCCCAGTGATATATATATATATGTATATATATATATATATATATATATAAAAAAGCTTTAATTGGCTAGCAATAATAGTTCATCAGAAACTATTTGAGATTTTCCCTAAAAGTGGCTGAATAGGGAAACTGCTGCTGAGCTAGAAATAGAAACAAAATTTGGAGATATTAATTAGCTGTCCTTCTTTCTGTACTCTTATTTCCAGAGGGAAATGTCAGTCAGCCAGAAGAGAAAGAAACTCAAATAAACACAGAAAGGGCACCTACGTGCAGGTTAGCTGAACTTGTAATCTTCAATTTCTTGTTGATGCCAGATCTGAGCTTATTAGGCAAACTATCTGGCTGATTATGAATTTAATCCTCCTACTATCTAGCCAGTAAGAAATCTGTTCACAGGCAATAATCTTCAGTTTTCTAGATAAAAAAGTTTATATCTCAGAGTTAAGGAAGAAAGCTGTGGCAAGTAGAAAGCATTTGGGGAACCACCAGGAGTAATTAATTTACACAGATCCATTTCAGAACGATTAAAATATTTTTTATTGGGTAAAATAATTCACATTTATTGAATGTAAAACCTCCTGCACAGGCTGCTACAGATAAACACACAATACTGTGCAATTTTCATAAAATGCTTAGAAAAGTGAGACTAATATATGAAATCACTTTGTTCATCTCACCAGTGCTGCAGCTACTAAAGAGCACAATATCGCACCAGCAGAATACTTACATTACCAAAACCGCAGAAAAATTTTCTCTAGGTAGAAGAACTATGCAGAGTGTAATTACCCAAGATGAAATTTGTCAGACTTCATATATCATCTTTAATATTTATATTAAGTGTCCTAGATCTTTAATGACTGTAAGTGGATATAGGCTGAGGGAAAATAATAATAATAAAAAAAATAATAATAAAAAAATCAACACCTGTACAGGCAAGATAACATTTCATTGGTTTGTAATCAAGGGAGAAAATATGACATCCAAGCTTTTGAATGTTTGGTCTCATCCTTAGAAGTAAATTACACTGAAGCAATATTGTGGCTGTAGACATCTAAAGTTGTTTTCCTCATTTTAGTAGTCTGGTTCTAGGCTATGGAATGGGATTTTACTATTTTTTATTTTTTTTCTTTGTTTTCACCTTCCAACTCTCACATGCTCCTAGAAGCTTTTGTTCTTACTTTGATCTAAATCAAAGGACTGCAGCCATTACTGCTCTGAAAACAAGAGCCAAAAAGAATCCCATAAGACAACCGTTACCAATTCCCTCCCATGACATAACAGCTACAGGTGGTTTCATTTTTTCTATAAAATTAATTGACATAGTATGTTATACAATTATGCCTAAAATAGCTAGTATGCAAGTGGATTGTAAATTAAACAGAATGGCCATGGGAGTAACTGCAGCATTTTAATTTATAAAGTGTTAGCAAAGCACTAGAGAGAGACTCTCTCTTTCCTAAACAAGGTTAAATCACATTTAGTAATAGTAGGTAATCAAATTCTGGTTTGTTTTACTGCAAAGCCCACTGGCTTGCTTAGTAAACTAAATTATCTCTAAATTGCATGACTATGTCCTCAGCCTACAGACCTGTTTTTCTTTTTATGTTCACTTGATGTTGCAGTAGCAGCAATTGCCACTACCAAGTTTGTAAGCATAAATGTATGTCCATACTGGAGAACTGCAGTATAATGTAGCTACTTATGGTCAATTGGAACCAATCGCTTTATTACCTGTAATGCAGCAGTGCTATTGTAAGGCTCAGACTGGGTTAACACACCCAACAGAGAATCAGTAAAGGAAAACTTACCCCACAAAAAGCTTGCTATATATTGGTTCTAAAATTAAATGATTGTTGCTTTGTCGGTCATTGGAATCCCTGAATGGGAATGCAAACAACATTTATAAAAAAGTTCAAGCCTGAGGCATGTCTCAGCTTCAGTTCCCAATATTATCTGAATACCTCTTTGAACTTCCTTTCTCTTACTAACGTACTTTCTCTTAACTTAATTTCCTTACTAACCTTACAAGTTACCTTACATCCTTTCCCAGCATATAATAAAATGGTGTGGTTTTTTGTTGTTGTTTGTTTGCTTTCCTGCACAACCCTTCTCTTCAGTCTTTGCACATTTGGAAAGAACATAGTAAAAGCAGTATCTTGCCTGCAGATTTTCTTCTTTCACTAACACTTTTGCAATTACACACTGGGTCAGATGACACCTTTACCAACCATTTTACTTCTGCAAACAGGACCTACTGGGAGGCCTCAGATCAAGCTGGTAGAGATGATAGGACAGAGTAGCAGCTTTCACAGCTCCACATTCAGTCATTTTCTGTTAGGCAAATTAGAAATATATCTACTTATGCTTGTCCATACACCTAAAAAGCTACATTTTTATGGTCTGTGGAGCTGTTAGATGACTTCAGATGAGTTCCTACACAAAGTTACAGGCGTTTTCTGCTGCAATGATTAAGAAAACAAATGATCCATGTATTTTAGTTTCAAAACTTAATATTCTTGTAATCAACAGAAATATTCATCATCCAAACCTCAAAACCGTCTATCATTTTAAAATCCTGAAGCTATCTTATGCAACACCTTTACTTCAAAACTGGTGTGGCTGGCCCCTTATAGTTCAAGGTGTGGTTAGGAACTAAACTAAGAAAAAATATTTTATTAAAGATGACCATATGTATGTCATTACAGTGAAGCTCTTATCTTGTGATGAACCTGTCTTTCTCTGATTTAAAGTACAGGTAAAGTAAATGTTCTATTTCTCTTATTGGCTTTTAGAAAGGTGAAGTACTATATTTTCTCATAGCAACAGGAAGGTATTATAAAAGTCTGAAGAGGCTGACATATTTCTACATTCAATGTACTTGTTAAAAGATAAGTGAATCTGTCCTGTAAAGATGAGATGAAAACAAAACAAAACAAAACAAAACAATACTATATTATACAACTGCAGCACTTTCGAGAAATTTAAATCAAAAAGCCTACAGTCACAATCTTGTTCCCTAGGTGTGTATAAGACTTGGATTATGTATGTGTAGATTTGACTACAGATCTGTAACATGCGATAACCATTCAGAATGATGCAATATTCAGAATTAGTCTGTGGTACTTACTTATCCATTATTGTCTGTCTGATTTATTAACAGCATCTGAAACATGTCTATTATTTTTTTTCTTCAGTCAGTGACAAAACATCATTTAGGTGCATCAGCCCCTGAGGCCATACTTTGAGTGTTGTTTTCAGTTCTGGAGCCCCAGTACAAGAGAGACATGGGAATACTGGACAGAGTCCAATGTAGGGCCACCAAGCACCTCTCCTATGAGGAGTGGCTGAGAGATCTGGGACTGTTCAGCCTGAAGAAGAGGAAGCTCAGGGGGAATCTAATAAATATCAATAAATACCTGAAGGGAGTTTGCAGGGAAGATGAAACCAGGTTCTTTCTGTGGTGCCTCTTGTCCTGGTGCCCAAACAGGCACAAACTAGAAAACATCAGGTTCCCTCTGAACATCAGGAAGCATTTCTGTGCTGTGCAGGTGACTGAGCATGGCACAGGTTGTCAGAAAGATTGTGGAGTCTTCATCACTGGATATCTTCAGAAACTGCCTGGACATGGTTCTGGGCAGCCTGCTCTGGGTGTCCCTGCTTGAGCGGGGGGTTTGAACAAGATGGCCTGCAGAGGTCCCTTCCAGCCTCAGACATTCTGTAAAAATAAACCTGAAAGTAAACTTGTTAGGGCAAGTTCTTTTCTTGCTTTTAGCCAGTAAAGGTCTTTTTTCTGTGTGCAGGTCCCTATGTAAAAGTGATTGTGTTTACTGCAGTGAAATAGGTAACAAAGGGAAATGAACAAGAATATAGGGATAAAAGTGCATGTAAAACCTACACTGAAAAGAGCAGGGGTATTGCATTTTTGTTTGTTTTGTTTGTTTTCTTTCTCATTCAGAACTTTCTCTCTATTAGGAATCTCAGAGCCTTTTGAATTCCCCCATCAGATGTATGTGTTTTGGCATAGTACTAATGATTCAGGAAATTTACTTTTGCAGAAAATGTAAAGGTTTTGTGACTAGACTCCTGTTCATTCACAAAGAGAGAAGAAAAAAAATCATTATGAAGAAGGAGTCGGAAGAAATAGCATTACGTGTTGGTGTTTTTAAGTTCCTAATGCAGTTTTTTCTCGGCTCCCACTTGTTCATACAGTGGTATTTGAGGATCCATGCAGCACAATGAAAAACAATCTGCTTCAGCAGTTTTGCTGTTCTAGCACTCTGAAAAGCAGCAACAGTATAAAAACTTGAAGGAAACAATAATTTTGTAATGTCTTGTTATCAATTAAGGAAAAGAAGGATTTCAGCTCTTCCTTGAGGAAGCATTATGATGTCCAACAGACTTCATCATGAGCTTCTTGCACAAACTGAAACAAGGGAAACAGCAAAATACAGAATCACACTTTTCTGTACTTCCAACAAAACCTTAGACTTTTGATAGCACTTTTGATTGTGCTATGCCACTGCAGGGACTAGCTCTTTTCTTCTTCAGTAGTTTTTCAGGTTTTATCACAGCTTCTGTACTCCATGCTGACAGTTTGGATAAGCAGATACTCTATTATGCACAGCAGGCTTATGGGTCATGAGTTCATTTTCATGTGCTTGTTGACATGCAAATGGCTGTATCCCAGTCTCATAAAGGAGACACTTGCATGCCTTCCTCTCTGTTACACCAATAGATTTAAAACATGGATCAGAGATTGCTGAATACTTAAGCCATGTTCAACCATTTCTAAGGCCAAGAATATTTTTGCTGCCATTAATACTCTAGGATTCATTTCCCTCCAATATTCATGAGCAGACCAGGCTATGAATTTTAATTTCTCTAATCTCCTCAAAAGCAATTTCCCTAGCTTCCCAGTCATGCTGCTCTTTTCTGAACTCACTCCAATTAGGTGGAACAGTTATATAGAAAAAAAATTTAGTTAACTAGTTTTTAGGTGTAAATAAATTAGTCATGATCAAGATTGTCCAATGCGACTGCCAGCCATAGCCTTTACAATTCATTAATGTCCCTCTCTGACCAAAATAATATTAAATATTTAATAACATTTTGTCTTATTACTTAAAAGCAAATAAAACTCAGCAATCTACCTCCTAACATCACACGCCTATGTATACCCTAAGTTTTTAGGAACTTGTATTCCAATAGAGGTATCTTAAGAGTGTGCCAGAAATTCAGCAGCCTGCTCCCTCACTGCAACTGATGTTTGTTTTCATAATGTTTCTTTTTGAACTTATTCTTAGAGATATTTCTTGCTAACAATGACAGTAACACATATTGTCTCTTACTGAAGCAGCTCTGAAACACACTGGAGAATAATTAGGCTCTCCCAAGACAGCCTAAGCACGTTAAAACAGAAGATTGTTAAAACAGGAGAAAAATAATTTGACAAAAAGAAAAAAAAGACATGGAGCCTTGAGGATGTATCCTCAAGACACATTGGAGACAGTAACTCATCTCCCTTTGTACTTGTCTCATGGTTGCAGTCCAAGACTAGTAATCCCCTGCAAGCTCAGGAGAAGACAAGCCAGACTCTAACAGCGTAACAACAGGTTTTGACCAACATTGCCTGCATGAGAATTTTGCAATACAATGTCAAGATTTTCTGTACTACCAGATCTATGTGAAGAAAAGCAGTAGCCAAGTGTTCCTTACTGTGTGGGACTCAACACAGCCCATATGCAAGCATGTGGTAACAGATAAAGTTTTGTCCAGCTTTGTGTATTAATTCTTATTTACACTTTAACATATGTATAGAGGACATGCCTATAGAATTTAAGGAAAATGTATTCCTTAAAAGTTTCTCATTTGGATCCTGGCTAGAGAAAGAAGTTAAATCTATATTGTAAGGTGAATTCACCAGCCAACTGGTGAATTCGTAATTTCAAGTCTACTACATGTTTTCTTCCTAATGAATTACACTGTCTAGCATACCAAAGTAGATATATATGATACCTGCTCAGAGATACAACCTAACAGAATGCAATGGCTGTCTCACTCCTTTGTTGACTGTTTTGTTTTGATTTTAATTGTTTTGGGGGAAAGGGAATGCAACTGCAGTAAAGGTTAAGAAATACTTGCTGCATTATTTGTTGAACACATGCTCCCATTTTTCAGACTGAGGGAATTTCTGATCCCCAAAGAAGCTTCTCAGAAATATTAATAAGTGAAGAGTCACAAAACATTTTAGTATAGACACAGAAAAATATTAAAAATAAACAGTTTGAACAAATACAATAATTTTTCTCCCATCCCAAACCTCTGAACATGATATATTTAGAAATACATTCTCTATGTATCGTAAAATTAAAAAAACAAAAACAAAAATACCTATCTAGATTTTTCTTAAAGATTTAATATTGTAAAGAATAAATTAATCAAAATATTTTCCTTTTTTTTTTTTTTCTTTTTTTCTTTTCCCTTTTCTTTTCTTTTTTTTTTTTTCCAAGTTTCTACTTATACAGGTTGTCTCTTAAGGAGGCTAGAAATAAAAAGATGCACTGACACAAAATTAAGGTGGTTCTATGGTCTTCAAGAATATGTATCAGCAACAGGCAAGTTTCAAAAAAGTCAGATTCAAAAGTTAAGGAATAGTTCCAACTACCTTAGCCTCTTTGGAACTGCCATACTCCAATGGAAACAAAATGAATATATACTAGGCACATAGGAGTGGTGTTCAGCTGAAAAGCATTTTCAGGCTTTCTGGTAGTTAAATTAGCATTTGGCAAAGTTATGTCCTGTGCTGAGAAGCAGTAATGGTGAGAAGTTCTGAGACACTATTTGACAGAAGGGGGAATTTCAGCCCTTTGGAAAGGGAAAAGGGTTTTGGACACTCAGAGAATGAGACCAAGCAGCCAGACCCAACTGCACCCCTGTCCACAGTCTTAATGATTGGTTCAATGCTCTGGGCAATACAGCTTTTCAGAAGAAAAAGAAGAAAATATGAGCACTGAGTACACATGATAAATGCTTAATGTTCTGGGGGTAGCTGCAGCATTTTAAAATACACCACAGCTATTTTGCAGAGAATAAAGAGACTGAAGCTGAATGCGTGGTCCTAGGCATGGTCCTAGGTCCTAGCTTCAAAGAGCTGCACACTGCCCTTTGAAGCAGTTGGTGACCAGCGACTTTAGTCATTTGGTGCAGTACATTCTTTTTCAGTTCAAAAGTGACTCATATCAATTTTGAGTTAAACTTTCACCTTATCATTATTTTCATTTTGTATCCTGAGCTATCAACTCCCAGCAGTAAAATAAATGTTGAGAATCATTTTTTTTTTAGCTGAAATCATGACCTGATGTACAAAAAGACACAAAACCAACAGTAAAAGAAATATTAACGCTAAGATTTTATGTATTTATTTATTTATTTTTAAAGGAGACCGTCTTAGTTTCTTTGTTCACATTTGAAGTTCTTTTGTTTATCCTTTTCTCACCTGTGCAAAACAAATAACATTGCTGTGCAAGTGTAGGAATTTTAACATAGAACCATTGATCTTAAAACAGACATTGTGGCTATACATAAATATATCACTAAATATACTTCAGGAAATTCAGACACTGTACATACAAAGGTCAAAGAAAAATGTCTAGTGAAGAGTTAAGCAGCAATTTTTTCACCAAACAGATTTTCATGGAGTGTCAGTGTATGATGATCTGAGAAATATCCCCTACATGTTATGAATTATGATTGATGCTATTCATTTATTAGTTGTTCCTGTGAAAACAGATGTGTTTTTAAAGTTTTTGTCAATGATTTTCTCCTGTTTTCTCATCTAAATGGTTTTGACACACATTCAACAAACACGTTTCTCTGTTGCTCCAGAACTGCACAATGGTATAAAGTATAGTGGTAAATATAAAGAAGTGGGGGAAAGAAGGGGAATTTCCAATGAGATATCAGAAAGACAGTGACTGAAAAGTGCTAATGGGAGGCAGGCAAAATGCACAGGAAACTTACATAGGGAGGAAAGGATCAGTGGCTGAGCACACTTTTGCTGCAGGGTAGCCTGTGTCAGCAGCAACATGAGCCAAGGACAAGAAAGTCAAAGGAGAGGGAAAGAAAGCCTCTGTGATGGCTAAGCAAAATGCTCTCTTTACCAGAATTCTGGCCCAAAGCATGCCTAAGGAAACTGAAGGCATCAAAACAGATAAAGAAATCCTGCCTTCTTACTCAGATGCAGACAGATGCCATAAAACAGGAGAAACTAGGCTGGGTATCTTTTGCACACAAAGTTTTAATGGTCTGTATTAAACGTGGTCCTCCAAACAAAACTAATGATATTTCAGAAATGTTGAAAAATCAAGGTGATTTGCCTACATCTGTCTGCTCATTTTCACTGCATGGCATCTGATGATCTAGAGGGAAAGAGAAGCATCCTCTGGGGTGGTGCTCTGAGAAATGGAACGGCAGAGAGGAGGGAAGGGGGTCAGGCATCCTGCAGGGACAGCCACCAGGGAAAGCAGCTCTGTTTTCTGCAGGATATGGGCAAAGGAAAGCTGCCTCCCTTTGTCTGGAGACACCAGGACCAGCAAGGTACCTGGACTCTCGTTGAAATGCAAAGGATTAAAAGCACCGAGAGGAGTAAAACCATAGCTTTGTTACAGCAACGTCAGGATTTCCTTCCAAACAGTGTAGCAGAACACCAATTTTCCTTTAAAAAGATGCAGATTACTGGGGGAAAAGGCTACAAGTAGTTTCACAAATCATTGAAAATTAGATGCTGTTAGAGCATCATTTAAAACCTTACCAAATTTAGAACATACAAATAATTTTTTTTTTCAAATACTGATTCTAATAAGCCCCAGTAATCAATTAAGATTTCAATAACTTAAAGTATCAGATAGATTTTTTATTTTTTTTTAACATAGGTTTTTTTAGTCTACTCAATTGCACTCTCCACAAAAACTTACCAGAATGTCAGAATGGAAATATCAATCATCCGTATATATGACTAGTTATGGCATGCATTTCGTTGGTAAAATCAGTGATTTTGTTAGAAGATACAGGAATATTTATTTACTTTTACTTCTTTTTTTATTATTTTTAAGGCTACTTAGCTAAACCAGCCTCTCACCCCTGGACAAAATTTGTAATACTTTTATCTTAATAATACTGTACTATAGCATTAGAATATAGAAGTTAAATTTTGAAAATATTATCTTTAGAGAAGTGGAAGGAAAGTCTATGCAAATTTTATTATAGCTTTAAAAAGAAAAGCAAACAAACAAACTGCAAAATGTAATATATTTAAGACTTAGAAAAAATCCCAAACTGTTAATGCATCTTTATTTTTGACCCTTTAGACTAGGTAACTTTTGTTGGCCCTTCGCATTTCTTTATCTTATTTAATTCTTATTTCTTATGCATTTCTGTAATCCCATACTTCAACCGAAACCATCCAGGATATTTATAAACAATAATTTATTTAATGGAGATACCAGTGGAATCACATACTAAAGATGCATCCTGACAGCAGTAAATATACACTTGGTATCCAAAGCCCACTTTTGGATGTTCAGGAAGAACATTTATAAAATTCGTACTCCTATGCTACAGTACATTAAAAAATAAATAAACAAACGCTCATAAAAAAAAAAAAAAAAAAAAAAAAAAAAAAAAAAAAGAGATTTAATATTGAATAACAATATCATAGCAAACAGACAAACCACTTAGCTGTTGCAGTAGCTAGGAAAAACTTGCCTTGAGTTGGACACTTAAAAATCTGTGGAAGATGACACTGGATTCGGCCCTTAACATAATACTTTCAGTTCAAGCATGCAGTGTCAAAGGCTGAAGTGTTTCCCCCGCCCCTGGAGTGTAGCTGTCTGTGATCAAGGCCAGCTCCCTGGGAAGCAAGAGGTGTTTCAGAAGCTGCAATTGCCTATGAAGCTGTTTGAGAAAGATCAGGAAGAAATTTCCCCCATTTCTCTCTTGAGCTGCATTTACTCTGAGGCTCTTGCTTTTGCTCCCTTCCTGGGCTATATTGCAGTCATAGAGGTGCTGGGCTCATACCCACCCCATTGGTCCACACTCTGAACCTGGCTTGCAGACTTCCCAGCTTGACATCCATCCTTCCCTCACAAAGAAACTTATCCTTGCTGCTGCCTGAGAGTACAGTGCACTTGCAATATCTTCTGTGTTTATCAACACAGAAAAAATCATCTTACTACAATGGCAGCAAGAATACATAAAGTAGTAAGAAAACAAGGAGGAGACTGAATCCTAGAAAGAAGAGTAAAGTGACAACAGCAAAGAAACAACTTGAACCTGCCAATAAGAGGGAAGATGCAGTGATCCAAAAGAGCAGTGATCCAAGACTGGATAGATAGCAAGGCAACAGTGGTTCTGAGAAGAGATTTGGAGGAAAAAACAGCAGCAAATCCAAAGAGGAGAGAGGTGTGGAATAGGAGAGCAGGAAAGACTGGGAGTTGTTCAAGGATGGTGAAAGGTGCAATGAGACTAAGGGCAAGAAGAAGAGAAAACAGTATGAGAACCACAGGAATTCAGCATATTTAATAAAATTGATAAATTTAATAAAAGTCAAGGAAAAGATTTTCTATTTCACAATAACGTTATTTTTTACTACACAAAAAATATGCCGTGAATGTTAGAAGAGATATCTAAACCATGCTCACTAACAATTATGCACACATAAGAGAACCAAAAAAATACTTGTGCTTCACTGGTGACTCATTTGTATGCACCATAACAGACAGGAGTTAATATATTTTTCTTTTTTGGAATGCTATCAAATTGCAGAATAAATAACAAAGAAGATTTATAGTGTTATTACAATGAAATATCTCAGGAATTTAGGCCCATAAAATATTATGCCACTTTCACGTCTGCCATCTTTTATCTGCTGTTTACATTCTCCTTTAAAACTAATAGTAGCCTCCTTCATACAGATGTAATCATTGTAGCTGTGCCTCCAGCACTCCAAAAGAGTGACTTGCTACATCTGTTAACTCTCTTTATATTCCCTCCCGAGTGGCAAACCAATTTATAATGAATAGAAAGTACGAATCTTCTTCTGAAGTCAATGGAAGGGAGATCATTGTTATGGATGGCTGATCAGCTATTTCTTCCCTCCAACTGCCTCCATGGCCACTATATTTTCGTCTGTTAGCAGATCATGTTCCACTCCAAGTTGTTTTGTTTTTCTGCTAACACATAAACCCACTCTGGTTTCCAATTCTCACATCTGTGGACACATTGGTCTGACCAGATGCCATTGCTGACACCGTCAACAGTTCTGCTTGTGCTTTGTTTAATTCAGTTGTTCAGTTATGCTGTTTAGCAAAGATCCTTTACAAAACTGGACGGAAAGGAATTAAAACAACAGAAGTGAGGCAGAAAGCCAGATTCAGAGATAAGAAAACCTTGCTTATAAGTTACCAGTTCCTGCTCCAGGCACCTAGCCCAACAACACTCCTAAATCAAATAATTAATTAGTCTAATTAAATTCCAGAGGTATATATGTGACCATATATAGAGCCAACAAGTCAGTGATGTTTCTAGCAGTGCAGACATAAGGGTGAAACCTTTAGTCTTTATAAGAACCTTTATAAGGAGGGTCATCTCCACCCTCCCCATTTTCCTCCCTTTCACTCCAAATACCGTGCTGCCATTTTTTGTCTTAATAAACTCTGACTTCAGAATGTGCCATTTGCCAATGCTCCTGATGCTCCCATAACATTAAGCAGGTTTTTTCTTAAGATGTCTTTGCATCAAAGAATGGTTGAAAAAGATTAATCTGCCTAAAAAGAAATAAAAAATCTGTTAGTTTTTCAGCCATATCTTGTCTGTAACCACTGTGATTTGTGTTCATAGCTCTGTGAACATAAACCACTAGTACAGAGCCTGAAATTTATACCTCATATAGAAATATCTCCATATGAAGTAGAATAAAGTAAGCTTTTTCTTTGCTTGGAAGAGGGAATGTCTTTTAAAAAGTTAAAGAATTCTAAGCAGATTTGTCCTGGTCTAGTGTATTTCAAATTAACAAGGCAAGCTAAGTAAAATCAAAGTGTGGTTTTACGTCTTACTCTGTACATCTTAATTTCTGGTAAGGTAATTATGATAATTGTGTCATAATATTATGCTGTTTCCATTCCACATATTCTGCTAGATAAGTACTGCAATTGCAAATTAGTTTTGATCAGCACCACCACCTGCTAATAAGGAAAGCTACTTTTTTACCTAGCAAGCTGTTGTGTTGAACACCAGTGCTGAGAATAGTACTTCTGCTCATAATCACCAAGATCAATGATAGGAAAAATAAGAACATTTATTATTTTTTCTTTTATTCTTGCATGCAGAATATCTTCGTGAAGTTACAGCCAATGGATTGTTTGAGGCACTGCTGTTTTGAGAATTAAATACAAATTAGGAAATCCTACCTTTGGGTTTGCAATTCTAACATGGGGGAGAAGCGGGGTGAATCAGGCAGTCAGTAAGAGATGGTTGAAGGCAGATAGAGCATACGAAAAGAAAAGAGGAAAAAATAAATAAATGAAGTCCTAAGAACAAAGAGAAATGCAGCAGCAGTATGAGCAATTGTCTGACTTCTGGCATGATTTGGACATTGCAAACTTGTAAGTAGCTTAAATAGAATATTAAAGTATAACAGTATATATATACAGTATAACGAGTATACTCAAGTTCAAGTATACTCACTCTAACAGTTACCACTCAATACAGCAATAAATAATGTTATATGAATGAGCCAAGAGCAATGCACAGTCGAGGGAGATAGCAAAGAGCATACCATTCACAGAGAAAAAAAGTTTGTGGCACTCATGAATGTAACAACTGGCACCACATCATGTCAAGTCAAAGTTATTCATACTGGAATAACTGAAAATCATGCCCACTTTCCAGGTACTATTCATAAAAATTACCAAGACAAACAGTACCCGTGTCAGGTGTTTCTGAACAGATGTTTCTAGCTTTCAACCTATTTAGCTTATTCTTTCACTTTATTTCTGTTCTCCAAATTAATATGAAATATAACCCAAAATATGTTAAGAAAAATATGAAGAAATGTGAAGGAAAAAAATCTCTTTTCATCGCGTATTGTATTTTTGATTTTAATTATGCTTTTTAAATCTTTGTACATTTAAAATACAAAAGTAATAACTTTCTACTGATGGCAGATGGGACATCCATGTAAATGTCTTTAATGTTAAGATTTTAATGTTAAGATTTTATTGGTAAAGTAATACAAACCAGACGGATATGCTAGGTCAAGAACACTATCAGGTACACGGCTGACTGGTGCACAGAAACTCACATTACCTTAGTCTTGATGTAAACACTTAAATGCAAGTTTACATCATGCACTGTAAATCAGGTTGGTAGAGTGCACTGATGTCTATCCCTTTCCTGTGATTTCCTCAATTCAAAATGTTGAACAGTAACAGCTAGAATAAGCAGATTTGCACTTACTTCAAAAAAAAAAAAAAAAAAAAAAAAAAGTAAATAATTAAAAAATTGCTGGGTGATGGAAGTCCTTCTACTTTGAGTGTTTTGTTTGTTTTAGGACTTTGATTTTTTTTCAGACATTATGGACTTCAGTGCTTCTGATACTCAACCTTGTGATATTGCTGTAGTTTTAGTAGTAGAACTGCAGAGACAGGTGATACTAAGAGTGATTAATATGTACCCTATAAATCCCTCATCCCCACTGATTTACTATTATATTAATGAAATTATTGAGTGTGTTAACACTACAAGACCTAAAGGTTCACATACTTTTTTTTGGTTAGAGTATTTAATATTTATCATTCTACTGAGAATAATAGTAACTGCTTCAGGACATCATCATGCACTGAAGCATCATGTCCTCAAGATGCACTGAAAACAATGAAAATTGGACATACACGTGAAGTTACCAGGAGTTATATTTCCATATTCATTGCTTGCATAAGCAGTGGGTGGATATTACAGAAGGAGGTTTAGCACAGAAGGGGTGGTGGTGTGGCTCTCTATATAAGACAGTCTTTCGAGGTTGTAGAACTCGAGGCTGGGAATGACAAGGTCGAGTCCCTTTGGGTTAGGATCGGCAGGGACAACAAGGCTAGTGTCCTGGTCGGGGTCTGCTATAAACCGCCGAACCAGGATGAGGAGACGGATGAGGAATTCTACAGGCAGCTGACAGAAGTTGCGAAATCTTCAGCCCTTGTACTCGTGGGGGACTTCAACTTCCCTGACATATCCTGGAAGCACAACACAGCCTTGAGAAAGCAGTCTAGGAGGTTTCTGGAGAGCATGGAAGATAGCTTCCTGACACAGCTGGTTAGTGAACCTACCAGGGGTGGTGCCCCGCTAGACCTTCTCTTCACAAACAGAGAAGGACTGGTGGAGGATGTGATTGTCGGGAGCTGTCTTGGGCAGAGTGACCACGAAATGGTGGAGTTCACTATTCTTGGTGAGGCCAGGAAGGGGACCAGTAAAACCGCTGTTTTGGACTTTCGGAGGGCTGACTTTGAGCTGCTCAGGACACTAGTTGGTGGAGTCCCTTGGGAGGCGGTTCTGAAGGGCAGAGGGGTCCAGGAAGGCTGGGCGCTCTTCAAGAGGGAAATCTTAATGGCGCAGGAACGGTCTGTCCCCACGTGCCCAAAGACGAGCTGGTGGGGAAGAAGACCAGCCTGGCTCAACAGAGAATTGTGGCTTGATCTTAGGAGGAAAAAGAGGGTTTATAATCTTTGGAAAAGTGGGCAGGCCACTAGGGAGGACTTTAAGGATGTAGCGAGGCTGTGCAGGGACAAAATTAGGAAGGCCAAAGCTCATCTGGAGCTCAATCTGGCTACTGCCGTTAAAGATAACAAAAAACATTTCTATAAATACATCAGTGCTAAACGGAGGACTAAGGAGAATCTCCATCCTTTACTGGATGCGGGGGGAAACTTAGTTACAAGAGATGAGGAAAAGGCGGAGGTGCTCAATGCCTTCTTTGCCTCAGTCTTTAGCAGCAATACCTGTTGTTCTCTGGATACTCAGTACCCTGAGCTGGTGGAAGGGGATGGGGAGCAGGATGTGGCCCTCACTATCCATGAAGAACTGGTTGGTGACCTGCTACGGCACTTGGATGTACACAAGTCGATGGGGCCGGATGGGATCCACCCAAGGGTACTGAGAGAACTGGCAGAGGAGCTGGCCAAGCCACTATCCATCATTTATCAGCAGTCCTGGCTATCGGGGGAGGTCCCAGTTGACTGGCGGCTAGCAAATGTGACGCCCATCTACAAGAAGGGCCGGAGGGCAGACCCGGGAAACTACAGGCCTGTCAGTTTGACCTCAGTGCCAGGGAAGCTCATGGAGCAGATCCTCCTGAGAGTCATCACGCAGCACTTGCAGGGCAAGCAGGCGATCAGGCCCAGTCAGCATGGGTTTATGAAAGGCAGATCCTGCTTGACGAACCTGATCTCCTTCTATGACAAAGTGACGCGCTGGGTGGATGAGGGAAAGGCTGTGGATGTGGTCTACCTTGACTTCAGCAAGGCTTTTGACACCGTCTCCCACAGCATTCTCCTCAAGAAACTGGCTGCCCTAGGCTTGGACTGGCGCACGCTTCGTTGGGTTAGAAACTGGCTGGATAGCCGGGCCCAAAGAGTCGTGGTGAATGGAGTCAAGTCCAGTTGGAGGCAAGTCACTAGTGGCGTCCCCCAGGGCTCGGTGCTGGGGCCGGTCCTCTTTAATATCTTCATCGATGATCTGGACGAGGGCATCGAGTGCACCCTCAGTAAGTTCGCAGATGACACCAAGTTAGGTGCGTGTGTCAATCTGCTTGAGGGTAGGAAAGCTCTGCAGGAGGATCTGGATAGGCTGCACCGATGGGCTGAGGTCAACTGCATGAAGTTCAACAAGGCCAAGTGCTGGGTCCTGCACCTGGGGCGCAATAACCCCAAGCAGAGCTACAGGCTGGGAGAGGAATGGTTGGAGAGCTGCCAGGCAGAGAAGGACCTGGGAGTGATGGTGGATAGTCGGCTGAATATGAGCCAGCAGTGTGCTCAGGTGGCCAAGAAGGCCAACGGCATCCTGGCTTGTATCAGAAACAGTGTGACCAGCAGGTCTAGGGAAGTGATTGTCCCCCTGTACTCAGCTCTGGTGAGGCCGCACCTCGAGTACTGTGTTCAGTTTTGGGCCCCTCGCTACAAGAAGGACATCGAGGTGCTTGAGCGGGTGCAGAGAAGGGCGACGAAGCTGGTGAGGGGCCTGGAGAACAAGTCCTACGAGGAGCGGCTGAGGGAGCTGGGCTTGTTCAGCCTGGAGAAGAGGAGGCTCAGGGGCGACCTTATCGCTCTCTACAGATACCTCAAGGGAGGCTGTAGCGAGGTGGGGGTTGGCCTGTTCTCCCACGTGCCTGGTGACAGGACGAGGGGGAATGGGCTTAAGTTGAGCCAGGGGAGTTTTAGGTTAGATGTTAGGAAGAACTTCTTTACTGAAAGGGTTGTTAGGCATTGGAACAGGCTGCCCAGGGTAGTGGTGGAGTCACCATCCCTGGAAGTCTTCAAAAGACGTTTAGATGTAGAGCTTAGGGATATGGTTTAGTGGGGACTATTAGCGTTAGGTCAGAGGTTGGACTCGATGATCTTGAGGTCTCTTCCAACCTAGAAATTCTGTGATTCTGTGAGGTAGAATTAAAGGGCACTGCTAATTGATTTGGAAAAGAGGAAAACTGGGCTTCATTCTTTTGACATTCAAGAGCAGGATTTCTTGATTCAGAAAGAAAAATCAACAACAAATCTCACCAGCTGTGACATTAACTGGATAGATATTTTCTGCATATTTTAAGAATCATAATGAAAGTTTTAAAGAAGAAAAAAATAAATGGAGCTCATTTTTGTCATCATTAGAAATTAAAGCAATTAGTGAATATTAATACTTTATATTCCACCGTAGAGCACAGAAGGTTTGAGAGGTACTTTTTTTTTTTTTTTTTCTTTTTAAATAGAATGGGAACCTAAGGTGCAAAAAAGCCACACTCACTGGTGTAAGTGACATGACATACACCCAGGAGCAGAATCTGGGACTAAGCTACATCCATTATAAGATACTGCTAATGAAAAGACAGAAGCTGCACATGTTGACAGGAATTCTGTTGGTTGCAGATTCTACTTTATTTTATTCAAATGTATTAACAACAGTAATTTCATTCCAATAACAAAAAGAGAAGAGTTGAAGAATAGTCTTAGCAGGTTGTAATAGCTCTGAGTATGGTACCAGACAAAAATGATGCAGCCTCCTTGTATACAGGATAATTCCTTTATTTTATGAATTTTATGATACAATAAGCATTCCAAGACAAAGAATATAAAGTACTGAAAGATAAATGCTGCTGTAAAATGAGTTTCAAATACTACATCTTCTGTTCTTACTTTTGGATTTTTGGACTGGCCACACTTAATCAGCAGCACAATAGGGATAATGTAAGTATGAAAACTTTAATGCAGTTCAAATAATATTTTCTGTTTACAGAGATTTCATGTACATTAGAAATCCACATTAAGCCCTTGTTCAAATTCTGTGTGGCCCAGGAGAGAGAGCAGGAACCCTCTCGTGTTCAGGAAACCAAAACCTACCTCTGCCAAAATAACATTATATGTTGAGGTGTGAAATAACATTCAATTGTAAGGTTTACTATGTTAATATCTGAAAAAAAAAAAAAAAGATTTCCGAGCCTTTTATTAGAGCCACTAAACAGTAATTTACTGCTGTATTGTCATCTGCATTACTACCTGCTAATGCTTACAGTTGCATCACCATTATCTAATGCCACTTCTACAGAATTTTACTTGTTTTCATCTCAGTTCATATTTTTCTATCTTAATCTGCTCAACCCATTGCTGTGTAGAGAAATTAAATAAAAGCTTAGCATTTAATTTAAAAGATTTGTCTCTGTATGTTTAATCATATTAAATAGAGCATCAAATTAGTGATTAAAGCAAGTGGAGAAACTAGATGAAGAATATTGATCTCTGTGGCAGCATACCCATTTTCACTGTACAATTAAGCATTCAAAACATATTAATACAATTGTGCCAGAGAAACACAATAGTGCAGAAAAATATATACTACCTTTTCATGTTGTGTGTCAAATTTTATCTCGTGTGTATGCATACATTCAAATGCAGACATGCTATTTGTACAAGTGTGCTTAAACTGGTTGGAGGAAAAGAAAACCTCACCTATTTTTGGTTATGGACTGCATACCTGAGTATTGCATGGTATGTTATTGTAACATGTGATACCTTAGCTCTAAAAGTCATGTCTTTACTTTTCGTTTATATGCATTAATCGGATTTGATGTCCCCAGTAAATTATTCTTTATTTACCTTCTTCAAAACAACCGTACTGCTACAGACCTCTAACAAGAGCTCTTAGCTGTCTCTTTTTCAGAGTATGCAGTACATTCTTTTTTGATCAAGACTCAAAAGAAGACACACAGCACGCTTGGATGTTCTTGTTGCCCTTCTCTTACTTTCACCAGTTCTGCTCCTCTGGGAGGACAAAACTCACACAGCATTGAAGATGCAGCAGAAATCTTAGAGATACTGAAAGAGGTCACATTGGAGCATATTTTTCTTTGGGAAACTGTATATGAATATGCATAGACATACATATATACATGCATTGCATTTGGAGGTAGAAGTGTTTTCTGACCTCTACAGCTATCAGCAGTGTTACTGCAGAGTTCTAGCACAAGGGTGCAATTCTGGCTACAAATAAGCTGGCATTTTGATTTTGACTGGAAGAACAATTTTAAAAGACACCTGTCCTGGTTTCAGTTAGGACAGTTAATTTTCTTCCTAGTAGCTGGTAGAATGCTATGTTTTGGCTTAGGATGAGAAGAGTGCTGATAACACCCCAATGTTTTAATTGCTGCAGAGCAATGCTTACACCAAGCCAAGGACATTTCAGCTTCTTGCTCTGTCCTGCCAATGGGCAGGCTGGGGGTGCAGCAAGAGCTGGGAGGGGACAGACCCAAGACAGCTGACCCAAACTAGCCAAAGCATTATTCCATAACCATCTGACGTCATGCTAAACAACATAGAGAAGTGGCTAGCCAGGGAAGGAGGGCCAGACTGCTTGGGGTTAGGCTGGGCATCGATCAGTGGGTGGTGAACAATTGCATTGTGAATCACTTTTTTTGTATACATTATTAGTAGTAGTACTGTTATAATCATTATTGTTATAATTATTATTGTTATTATTATTATTTTCCTGTCTTAATAAACTGTCTTTATCTCAACTCATGGGCTTCACTTTCTCATTTCTCTACCCCATCCCAGAGAGGGAGGGGGGAGGGTGAGTGAATGGCTGTGTGGTGTTTAGCTGCCGACCAGGTTAAACTACCACAGCACCCCATGATTATCCCTAGATATTACATGTTGGCTAGAAACGTACAACAATTTTGTCTTATGTCCGCTAAATTCCTTCTGGAATCCACTTAACCTGGAAGCTCTCTCCAGGCACAAAACAAATGCCATCCAAACCCTAAGGAGGTCCTTAAACTCCAAAACAACCTTTGGTACTTAGAGATCTTCAAACCATTTGCAGTGGGGCTGTTTAGGCCAGGTACCCAGGCTAAATTTACCTTGAAGTCGAAATCCCTGAACAACATATAAGATAGGGCTGCACCACTGAACACTTAAATCTACCAAGCTGTTCTTGATTGCATTACTTACTAATATTGATACAGTCTCTCTTTTACATTAAAACAAAGTTGGATTCAATACTAAAAAAGACTCTTGACTTTCAACGAGCAACATTCTTGCTGAGGTCTGGGAACAGCTGCTGATGTACAAAAGCATATTCAGGAGACAATTGTCTAATCAGCTGGAATTTTGAGTCATTATGATTCAATCTACTAGCACATTTACAAAAACAAAATATCCTGGCATGTTTTATTAAGCTGTTATTTCTTTTCTCTAGTACGGTTATTTATGCAGAGAAACCATCACAATCAATATAGTAGGAAAGATTACTTGCTGCATTTATTTATTTATTTATTTATTTTTACCTCCACCCCTTTCATGCATTCCAGTGACCATATTGCCAATCTGCCTTAAATTTCACAAGGCATTTAATTGAACAAATGCAGAACAGAAACTTGATCACAGTGGTGTGGAGAAAAATCCTGCCCTGACCACCCACTGTAGAAATATTGAACTGATTGGGAACTGTGCAAAGCTTCCATTTCTCAAGATTCTTATTACTATTATAATTATAGTGCACATTCAAATATTAGTAAATCACATATATTTAGAGTGCAGTAACTCCAGCTGTTTTAGCAGCAGCATCTCTTTACATATGCAATTGCAGGCTTTCCTGATGCCACACAATAAAGATGTTTCTTACAAATAATAAGACTCTTAAATAGTCTTAACTGTCATATGCAGTGGAAAAAAAAGCAGCTTAAGATGAATGTATTTATACAAGAATATTTTCATAATGTATTCTATACATACACATTATATCTTTGATATCAAAATCAATTACCAATGAACAAAACATCCCTGATACTAGACAATAAATTTTATCATCAGAAAAGTCAAAGGGTTTAATAAATTGTTTGAAAACTTTTTGCAGCTGTTTAGCTCCATTGTACCATTAAATTCCTTTAATCCAAGAGAGTTGATTGGTGTATGTCAGCTTACAGTGAGACATGTATTCATAAAGAATAAATATCTTCTATTCCTGTCTCCGACACACCCTGCCTGTGTGGATGATTCTTGTTGTACTGTTTCATGCTGGGCTACAGAGGCAGAGAAGCAGGACCACTGTTAGCAGAGCTGTTTTGAAAGCAAGAATTGCATGTTTGACATGCTGATCTTTAGAACAATCAACGTTTTCAAGCATGGCATTTTGCTCAAAGGCTTTTCCAGTGTTCTCATTGTGAATATCTCATTTACAACTTCACGACTCATCTGCTCAACTCCTCAAAACTGAAGAGGGCACTAAGATAAGAATTTATTTAAATGGCACAAGATGAAGACCAAAAGTTATTTAAATTTAAAACACAGAAAGTGTGAACTATCCATCTCTGAGAGCATTTGTTTCCTTATTTCACTTTTCTGAATATCTCAAGAAAATCTTTGAAGTGGATGGTTTCCTTGCCACAGAGATAACAATGATAACTTCATTGTTGTTTCAACTAAATTCATATTTTGCCTGCCAAGCAACATAGCTTTAAAAGAAATAGGAAAAAGTTTTATTGCATACTTGTGAGTTGTGAATCAGCTTTTGAATATCAGTGGAAGTTTGATGTCTACTTCATTTAAATACAATGAATTTGTAAACTTAACCCTCAAATATACATCTCCAAATATGGACAAATCTGAAATAAATTTTAATATTAGTAACATCTACTTAGTGCCTTCCAACATGAAATTAATGATCATTGTAAGGAAGGTACAGTAAAATATATATATATTATTGTACATTTTGATCACAACTCAGAAGCATTATTTTCTAATGCTTACACAGCAGCTGCTACAATGATGCTTTCTTCCTACTACTCGTGTGTTAACAGGCAAAGCAAAAACAAAATATCAATGTTTTTACTTCCTTATTACTAGGATGTCAAAAAAGAGCACACCTTAAGTTTTCCCACAATTAAATACACATCCAAAATGTTACAGTGAAATTAGCAGAGACATTGCTACTTCAATGCCAATGATATCCCTAGAAATAAATACCTAGTTTTAGTAAGTTACCATGGTTTTGTTCTCCCAAGTTTGTAAACAATTTTTCAAACACAGTAGGCTATAGCTATGACAGCCAAGGGTAAAACTAATTTTGGAAAAGTGCTAAATGAACTACTTCATGTTAGCTTTTTTAATAAATCTCTTGAACAGTAAAGATGCAGAGGTCAAAGTGAGCCAGCATTCTGCAGATACAGATCTTTTTCCAAAGTAAATCAATAGAATTTTCCTTTTACTATGCACTATAGTAGTCAGTCAGTCTAGTTAAAATGATGAAAATGCACTGTATATGCTGCTTAGACTTTTCAAAAAGCATCTACTAACTAATTAATAAGCAAAAAATGTATATTTTTTCCATTCCTAGTGATTTATAGAATTTCCAGAATAAGGAATGATTTGCAGGACGGACTTCATCACAAGAAAGCAAGCAGTATTTGACTGACTATTCAAGACTTCATTTTTGATGAGAAGAAAACATTCACATTGCTAACCTGTTTTCCAGTAAAATTTCTCAGATGAAGTCACTTTCAAAAGGGGAATGATTTGAACAATTAATAACTTTTGTTCTTCCTAAGGATTCATCTATCACAGCGCACCAGGGGATTTTTTATTTTTTATTTTCTCCTTAAAAATCAAGCTTTTGAAGTAGATAGAAGCAGGTATTTCCCTACCCATGTTTCCCAACACAAGCAAGAAAGAACTGACATGGGAGAATATGCTTTATAGAAAAGTATTTTGTCCAGCTAAACCTAGGTAAGTCATTGGATATAATTTGGCAACACGAACTATGCAAGAAGGAAACTTATCAGAAATCAACCTGAATATGTTTTTTAATTTCTTCTCTTGTTCAAGCCTCTATGATGTGTTCTAAATCAGTTATCAGAGCCTGAAGAGCAAAACCAAAATTTGCTACAATTTCATTTGTTCCTTGCTTTAACATAGGAACAAATACAGCATTGTATAATGTTCGCATGAACTTTTTTTTTTTTTTAAAAACTTTACATACGTCAAGCTAGGACAAGGATGACTCACACAAGTTATCAAGCAGTCTAATGTACAGCTATATAACAACATACTAAATACTCTAAAATGACCCACTTTTTCATTGGATAATAGATTACATACCTACATGTCAGCATTCAGTACAGAGTATATAATGGGCCATAAATCTTCTCCCTGCATTATCTGTATTAATTTACAAGTGCAGGATAAGTAGTATATGCTGCTTACAAAGGGACAGATAAAGCATTGTTAAGTGTCATCATCAAATAATGTCATGAGTAAGACTGAGCAGAATATGAAGTTCCTCTTCACCCAATGCAACACAACTTGTACTAATACATTTCATGCAAACCAGGATGGATGTATTATTTACACAGCCAATACTAGCCAGGAAGTAAACAACTAGGAACTGATGAGAGATTTTTTAGTTAATTTCTCAAAACAGTGTATTTTGAATTTGTCTATTATATTTAAACTGAACTTCCACTTGTTCTTAACAAATGCTAGTAAAAGTTTTGCAATTTCCTGTTGCCTTTTTCCTCAAAAAAACAAATGGTCAGATAATATTTACCAAAACCTTTTTAAATGAACTCAAGAAATGCCAAAAATTATTTCCATCTTACACTGAAAACAAGATTTCTAGAAGCAAGAAAGTGCTTTTAACTAAATATCACAAATGTGAAGGTGTTCAATGAAGTTTTGAGGATATATTTGGAAAAAAAAAAAAAAAAAAAAAAAAGATTTTCAAGGAGACAAATGTATTTTCCTTTCTGCCACAAATAATGTCTCACTGGCTGCCACAAATAATCACTCCTGTTATATTATACCACATCACTTATCACAAATTTATTTGAGAGTAAAAAGATATTTTCACTAAATCCTGAAAGTATTATAGATATTCAGCACTTTGATATGGTTCATTTACAGATATTATAAACTACCTACACAACATGCCAGAAAAAAAAAAATAAAGTACCTGTTATGCTTGCTGTAGTAGTAGGTGCCAAAACAAAAACACTACCAACCAAACACAAAAATCTCACCTACAAAATACTCACAAGTGGGAAAAGAAGCAAACGTGCACTGTCACTTTTGTTTTAAATTAAAAAAAAATAAAAAAAATAAAAAAAATAAATTTATTACAGCCCAAAACTGAAGAGAATTAATGGTGATTTCTCCTAGATTATACAACACTGAGAAAAAAAAATAAAAATAAAAAATCTCAAGCAGCTTAGGAGAATAAAAAAATTGCATTCTATAAATATTTTCCACAGGAATACTATCTCAGTAGAACATACTGCTGATTTGGCATTGAAAGGCTTCTTTGACTTTGCTTCACCAGCGTCCCAACAAAAAACAAACAAACAAAAAAAAAGTATTTGAAGTGTCCTTGAACATCCACCATTTTAAAAGTGTTATAACAGAAAAAAGAATGCTGAAATCTCACTGGCAAAGGGCAATTACAAAACTAGAGCTCAATGACAGTAATATTTTATGTAGAAATTTGATTATTTTTAACTTCAGATTCCAGAAGTTAAAAATTTACCATATTAATTGCAATTAATCATTAATCATTAAAATTAATCATTAAAATTAATCATTTACCATATTAATTGCAATTAATTACATGATTTTTTTTTTTTTAAATAAGCTCCTTCTAATTCAGTAACAAATTGTTATTCAATGCATTCTTCACACACCCATTGGATCAAAACTACAACAAAATTCCTGTTCTCCCATAGTTATATATAGAAAGAAAAAAAACATGTTCACCCAGATTAGCAACTTCAGAATATCCCTGAGATTTTTGCTTGTTAGACAAGCAGGCAGTTCTCTAGCTATGATGAAAGATTACACTTCAGAGGCTCTTTTGAACCTATTCATTTGGGATTCAAGAGCCTGTATTCCTGAGCCTGAAATGTAGTCTCATTCACCTCTGGGAAGCAAATGACAGCCACTGATACTTTTAAATGTATGTGGAAAAATAATGCTAATGGTCTGCGATCAAGTCAAAACGGAGCACAGTATGTTGTTTTTAGCAGGTGACAGAATCCTTCACAGCTGGTCTGCTCTGATGTTACAAAATAGATCATAGCTTTGCAAAAAGCTTTTCACTTACTAACATGACTTTAAATATGCTTTTTAATCTCTCTATTCTGTGGTTACTCTGACTGCTTCAGTGCTTTCTACAGCTATTTCTATGTTTACTAGCTCAGTTAATGAAGGGTTACATGATACTAAATCACATTTCTAATATGCTAATGGGGAACTGAATCATAGAGCCTCAAAAAAAAAAAAAAAGAAAAAACACACACAAAAAACAACACCAAATAATTCCACACACATCACAGAAAAGATGCTGAGAAAAAGAAAGGCCTTTGACAATTCAAATGCAAAGTGAAATGTTTCATTTGAGAAAAAGAGGGAGATTTTTCTTAAAAGAAGTATGAGAGAAACAAAGAGGTTATGACACATTATTAAAGCCTGAAAGTAGAAACTAGAGCTAGTGCAATTCTTCCTCTGATGTGTACCTTGTTGAGAGAGACATATTTATATATATAAGTAGTTTTTAATTGAAATCATAAATTACAAATCTTCCTGGAAAGTTTAAAACACTGCCTGAGTTACCAATGAAAACTTGGTCTGATTTTTATGGAGCCAAGCAACTTACTGAGATTTTGGAGTAGCAGAACTCAACCAATTTATTTATTTGTAAATTCTACCTGATCTACATTACAAGAACTAAGATGCTCAGCAAAGACAACAGTGAAGCTGTGAACTGAAGCTGAAATAATCTACACAGAGAAAAAGGAAAAATTTTCTACACAGAGAAAAAGGAACGAATCTGTCTCTGATGACATCTGGATGGTTGACAACTCTTACCATCAGCATTCCTGCTCTACTCAGACCCAGTGGGACCACACCCTGGTCAGCAAGGGCACTCACTGACTATGCTGAGGTCAGCATCAGCTCCTGGCTTATCACTTCTATTGATGCAATCCGCCTGCCATTCTCATCCTTGATGAGTGTTTAAATCATAGTGTTTACATTTGATTGGTCATTTCCTCCCCATACTCCCACAACTAATTTTCCTTTCTTATTTACTGATTGATTGGAAGTGCTCTAATGAAAAAATCTGTTTTTAAGTCCACTACTGATAACTAGTAAAAAGGCAACAGTTCCTGCAGTCACACAGCAGTCAAGAGGACTTTTTTGTTTGTTTCCTGTTAGGGATATGACACATTGAAACATCTCTGAAAATGCGCTGAAAAAGAGGAGACTTAAAAGCACATACGCTGTTTCTTAGATATACTGTTATGTGATTGTCATGCTCTATTCTGTGCTGCTGCAGCCTTAACTCAACTACTGTGTACAGCTTCAGGGTGCTGCAATGCAAGAAGGTAATAAAACACTGTAGAGTGTCCAAAGGAGGGCAATGTGCATGAAGAGTGGCTAAGGTCCCTTGGTTTGTTCAGCCCAGAGCAGACCAAAGGGAGGCCTCATGGTAGCCTACAGCTTCCTCACAAGGGGAGTGGAGGGGCAGGCACTGAGCTCTGCTCTCTGGGGAAGCAACAGGACCCAAGGGGGTGGCATGGAGCTGGGACAGGGGAGAGTCAAGCTGGGGGTTAGGGAAAGGTTCTTCAACCAGAAGGTGGATGGCACTAGGACAGGCTCCCCAGGGAAGTGGTCCTTGCGGTCCTCATGGCTCCTGGTGTTCAAGAAGTGTTTGGACAATGCTCTCAGGTATATGGTCTGATTTTTATGGAGCCAGGAGTTGAATTCCATGACCCTCGTAGGTCCTTTCCAACCAGGGATATTCTATGATTATTATACAGGGGTGAGACAAAGAAGCATTAATTGCACATCAAACCTCTTTATGCTGTGAATTTATGCCTCAGAAATTAATGCTTGCACAGTCAATGTCATTAATTGCCTTCAAGGGCTACTAGCACACCTAGAAAAACTAGAACACGCACACAAAATCGATCCCATTTATAAATAGGTGGCTGACAGTTAACACAACCTTTTCTTCTCTTCAGTTTACTGATATTCTCCACCCCCTACATCCCATTCTTTCTGCTCTTCTAGTAAGACAAAGCTGCTTCTGCTTCTTCTCCCACACAGTTCTTAACTCACACTCAGTATCAAATCAAAGCACATTAACAGCTGCATGCATTCAAGTTGCAGGAATACATATTCACATGCTCCAAAGTACATACTACATTGCCTGAGAGAAGAAAGAGGTATTTAAAATGGTTTCTGCAGTCTCATTTCACACCAGGCTTTCATGGGTGCTTTTTTTTTTTTTTTCTGCTAAAAAATCACAGAAAGGGACTATCAAGAAGTGCCTAGCCCAACCACTTGCTCAAAGGCAGGCCAGCCTTGAGATAAGATCAGGACACTCAAGGATTGGCCCACCCACATTCTGAAAACTTTTAAAGAAGATCCAACATAAGCCAAGCTCTACTTGACTTTGTAAAAAGCCTGAGGCTCTCATTTCACTTTGAGACTTATTTCTTGTCTTTCTGATATGGAATACTACGAAGAGCCTGGCTCTGTTTTTCAGGTGATCATATAGAAGCTGGGGGGCTGCTGTTATGCACTTCTTCCATCACTACCCGAGGTCATCTCTTCTCCAGGATGAACAAACCCAGCTTCCTCAGCCTCCCTCCCAGCTCCTCCTCACTGGATGTGTACTCCAGCTCCTGGCCAGCTTGGGGACCTTGTGGCGGTTTTACAGCACTGTATGGGCTGCTGCAGGGAAAGTTAACATTCCAGCCAGATCCAGTACAGACCTCCAGTGAACTCACCTCCTTTTATCAATACTTCACATTAGAGCATCCAAAACTGGATACCTAGATGCAGGCTAATGAGGTGAATAATCACTTCCCTCAATCTAGTGTCTGTGATCACTCCTGTTAATAAACCCCAAGATGCTGTTAACCTTATTCAAACTAGAAATATGCCAGACAACAAGGTGAAGGTGTTGCCTATCAGGATCCCCAGATCCTTTTCAGCAAGGTTGCTTCCTAGTCTGTATTCCTTCCCATATACGGGATTTGCCATTTACCCGTGTTGTATTTCACAAGATTCCTGCTGGCCTATTTCTCTAATCAGTTTAAGTCTCTCCAAACAGTGATAAATCCAATAAGCAAAATATTTTTTTTTTTTTTTTTTTTTTACAATGTACATAAATTCTTTGATTTTCACCGTGTTTCCCAAGAGAAGGTTGGAGCTCCAGGTCTTGTCCTCATTTATTAACTAATAAATACATAGTACAGCTTGTGTAAGCATGGGATACAGTCACAAATTCAAAAATATTATTTGCATTTAGAAGTGGCTCAACTGGTCATTGAAACTATAAATAACACCATAAAAGAATCAAATCTAGAGATCCCAAAATGCCATCTACTTGTGAGCACTATTTATATGATGGGACACTCACACTCTTCAAGTGGCTTTTTTCTCCCAAGACTGCAAGATAAATGATCTTGCATCTAGAACACTGCAGTTAAGACAAATCTTTCTATATACATACATAATGTGTGTATATACATACACACCCAAACATTAAAGCACCTTAATACAATTGATCCAAATTTTGAGAAAGGAATAACAATCAGAGTTGTAAGATAAATACACTTATATAAAAACTCCTAATGACTAAATACTTTTTAAATAGCAGTATAAAATAATTGCATTTACTTGTCTTCTTTATCTCAACTAAGAAAAAATGTTTCTCCTTCAAAGTATCATCTGAAGGTCGTAATAATGCTTTGCAATCACTGTTTCAAAATACGTTCCAGTACATTTTCTTTACTATCCATATAATATTACCTACAGCATCTGTTTGGAATTTGTAACTGTTCCTAGCTCTAATATAATTATTAGGAAAAAAAAAGTTTTCCTTTAACGTCAAAAAACATTTCTTCTACAAGTTTAGAAAAAATGTATTGATACTGCAGTTTTATCATTCACCTTAAACACTGTTAAGTAAACAATAAAAAATACATCATTCAAGAAAAGGCGGTTCCAACTGAGTTAAACCCCACAGCATACTGAAAAAATGAATTTCAGTACAATCTTAACTTTTCAACATGCTAAGACTCTCCAATTTCCTTATTGATTTATTTTAAATAAAGCTACGGTTCTACTCAAGTGTTTAGTTGGAACAGGAATAGATTATTTAGAAGTCCATTGAATTAGACAATTAAATTTTGGCATTTACAAGCCCATGCATGTGCCTAAAGTTGTGAGGTTTTTATTCAAATGTAAAACTGGAAGGAAGTCATGATCAAACTTTAAAATAAATAAATAAAAAATTACAATGAAAGATCTTTGTATAAAAAAATAAAAATAAAAAGTACCTACTGAGAATAAATAAATAAATAAAAAGCATTTAAATTATTAAGTTTGGAATGGAGTTTATTATTATTATTATTATATCTTCAAAGTTGATTTCAAAAGTCTCAATGAGTTAAAAACAGATAAAAGAAAGAGGACACCAACTACTGACATATTTATCCATCTGAATTACACTGAAGGAAATAAGCAGTTACCAGTGTTATAATATCATAAATAAAGAAATTAATGACTTAAATGATTGGATCTTACAATGTGGCACAACAAATCACCACTGTCTCCTGTAAGATCCAGGTTCTTAGAAAAAAGTGCCAGATATTCCATAGATAGAATCTTTGAATAGTTTTGGTTGGAAGGGATGCCACAGCTTTGACTTTCTTGGTGCTGGATTGGCCACAACAGCTCACTTTAAGGATGTGTTCATAATGATCAAGGTGAGAGGACATTATTATTTTATAAGGGAGTTAACTACATACCACTTCTCACGTTTCCTTCATTTCTAGAGCTAAAATAACACTAAAAAGAAATAGAGAAGCATGTTTACTCAGACAATGACCACAGTCGACAGGCTACAGACTGAAATCTGCTATTAGTTAGTATTTTATATAAAATTAAAGTTAAGGTTTGTAAAGCATCAGGCTACTATTTATTATTTTTTTTTTGGTGAACATTTATATCCTGAACTTCAGAATAGAGCTTCAGAAAACAAGTCAAAATTAATTACACGATCATACTTAATGTGAAGTTTATTAATATTAAAAACTATATTAAATCCCACTCATCAGGCACCATTACTTTGTTATATCAGCATTCACAAGAGAAATCAAGGTAATACAGCCATATTAACAGCCTGGGTGGTGCCACACTACAGCATGTGGAATACTGGGGTAGCAGTGAAGGTACTGAATACAACCTAGCTACAGATATTTATCCCACCATTATCATCACACTGTAAATTTCCATGGCCTCAAGGAAATAGCATGTGGCACCATTAGAATTATGGCTGCCAAATTTTCCTGTGGTGCAATCCTTTTTTTCATCCCTGTTAGATTAACTTTTTCTGCAAACTTAGCAATATGATACTTGTGAAGAAATAATTGAATTGTTGAAGCCTAAAGACATTTTTTTTTATTTTTTTTTTTCAATTACCACATTCTTATACTGTCCAGCAACCACTAAAGATCAACTTTATCTAACATAAAACCATTCAGTATTTCCGTATATCTTTGGAAAACCAGGGAAAATACAAAGGAGCTTGACCAAGGTAGAGTTAAATGAAAATTTTCAAAAATATTTGGCAAAGCATTTTTTTTTTTTTTTTTTTTTTTTTTAAGAGAGAAGTGAAATTCAAAAAGAAACGAAGAGATCATTGGGAGAACAGGAGTCCTGCATTCTCCATAAGGAAGTCTGTTTAAGGAGCTCAATATCACTTATGCCATTAAATCCCCCAGAATCAAAAGATTCAAAGCTAGTTGCAAAGAGATCGACTTCCACAGAAACACTTGCTTTTAGTGCTGTGTTCTGTATGTTCACCCTATCTTCAACAATCCTGTTAATGAATTAATGAAACATCTTCTTAAAACATTGGGATATTTTTTTCCTCTTCCTGCTCCTACTGGAGAACTGTCTCACTCTTAGCTTAACCTGTCACTCATGCCAACTTTACCATTTACTTTACATATTATTTTTTCTTCCTCTCGAATGTATCTCAGTCCTGCTTTCTCTTTTGCTATACTAAAGGGATCAGCTTCTTTCAGTGTATGAGAGGCTTTGTTTTCCCTGTGGCCCTAGATCAGTCATTACACCTGCACCACTTTAAATTCATCTCTCAACAGCAAAACCAGCAGGAAACAAACCAGTCTAGTGTGCATGCTGGGCACTGTGGCTTCCCTATCTTGGGACCATGGGGAGAGGACTCACCAAGATTTGCATGCCTGTGCTCACAACTGCTGGATCATTCACACTGCAGCCATGCCAGCATGTGTTTCAAATTCACCTCAATTTTGAGATGTTCAATACGTGTAAAAAAAACAAAATCCTGACACATAAATATCATACATGTATTTGAAATGTTAAAGGTACTTTTTGACTTTTGCAAAATAATCTGTTCTCATAAAGATTGTGGTGCTACATTTTTGAAACTAGAGTGGACCCTATCTCTCCTTTCAGTCTGTACTGGTACAGCTGAAGACATTCCCCTAAGAGAGACCTGCATTCAAACCCCCTCCTGCACTCAAGGAACTTCAGAGCATCCAATGCAGTGACAAATAAGAAGTTTAAGGTTGTCTGGTTGGTCTGTTGGTTCTTCCTGCACTTGAAAAATAAAAATCAATCCAAAATACAGAAAACCTGTCAAAATTTATTAGGGCAGAAGAAAAGAAAGTGTGAGCATAAATTCATAGGTATAGGCTAAGATATCACATATCATACTGGATCGGATGTGAAATTTGGACTTCTGTCTTGGGCTGTGCACAATGTTAATTTCAAGAAAAAAATAGATTTCAGAGATGTAAAATCATTTTCAAATACCTGATAATCAGATATAGAGTCTGGCAAACATAGGAGAAAGCTGTGTAAAACTAAAATGTTTTTGCTTTTTCAATACAATATTTCACTGTTTCTGAGCATGACTGTAATAGCTGGGATACATCTGCTCACTATCTTCTGTAGTATCTCCTACTTATCTTGAGAACAGATGGAGCCTCAGTAATCCTCAGCAGATCTTATTGAACCATGTTTTGGAACAACATCATAATTGGAACACATGATATTTCATTGATGAAGGGGAAAAAAACAACAATAACAACAACAAAAACAACCTAATTTACTGGCAAAACCAAAAGGACAAGCCACAAAAGACCCCAGCATTAAAAGAGCTCCTTATTTTTCTGTAGAATTATATCAATTGAGGTTTAAAAATTTATTGGAAGATTTGTTGTTGTTGTAATGAACACAGATATTTGATTTGGAAGTTTTGCTTCTTGGATGTTTCTATGTTAAAGCAATAAAGCAGCAAGCAAAGCAACTAACCGCATTTAAAGCGTAGTACTATTTTAAAATTGCTGGTTAACCATAGCAGAGAATAATCACTTTTGTTTAACATTTGCATTTCAATTTCTGTCATTTACTTATGAGAACACCAAAGACTTTTTCAAGCAGCTTAGACATAAGGTACAACACAGTCATTCTATTCAAAGAGCATTTTAAGGAATGACATGCAATACAGGGTTCATCTGAACTTTTCTGATTCCTTTCTTGTTCATGGTACACTAAAGTTTGCTGTGAGGCATGACTATACACATTCACCTTCATTTTTATTTTTTATTTTTTGGTAGAAACTTAGCAGTTTACTCCCAGTAGTTTCATCGCCTGCATAAAATAGCAATTTAATGAACTATACAAAGGAGAAAGTGCTTCTTCCCTCAAGTACTCTATACAGGTGCACCTGGTTGACGACTTACCATCTGGCCCAGTGCAAATTCTATGTTTTCCATGCAAGAAAAACATCCAGCCACATGTGGCACTTACAGTTTGGCTAAATAAATCAGCTTTCTGCCACTGCGTAGCAGCAAACCTTCAAGCAGAGCTTATTGACTGTGTCTGATTGCATGTTCTTAAGAGCCTTGTTACAGTCAATAAAAAGCATAAGAATGATGACACCGTTAGGAGAAGAATACATTTCCACATAGAGAAATTTGTAAGTTATGATCACTCAAATTTCAACATAGCATTTATGGTAATCTGTAAAGGTAACCTAGATATCATTTTCCTATATAGTTGTGTGAAGGTAAACACATACTAGATGAAGTATTTCAACAAACCCCTATCCTTATTGAGTTTTCTATTTTGTGAAGCTGTATAGGGTAAACAGTACATAATTTGAGAACCACAGTTAAAAGAACTGCTGTCACTTCTGGCAGTTCTGTAACTTCCTGGTGCAGCAGATTAAAAAACAGATTGGCTTGCCTATGGAAAACAGGTTGCTGAAGTAAAAAGGTCTTTATAAGACAAAAAAATATACACTAGAGCCACAAAAGAAGATAGCACTAGAGAGAATCATAAGTAAAATAAACATTTTCTTTAACTAATGGAGTGGATCTCAAGATACTTCCCTCAAAAGTATTTCATGATTAGGTTTTCATCAATAACAAAACTTGGATGTCACTTCACATGAATACACCAAGACTGTATTCTCTTGGAACAGAGAATACAGAATTCTCTTTAAAATATGGAGATCCGAAACAACTGTGACAGCTGCCCATCTCTTTTTGCCCTTTACTGAAAGTACTGGAAAAGTGTATACTTGCAGAATGTCATCTGTTGCTTTGATGTTTTCCTCCCATCCCTTACTTTATTCCTATTCCAACACTAAAAGATCTAAAGCTTGTAACATCTCTTACTTTATCAAACTACTCCAGATGACTCAGAACCATTTCTGTGTAGATGAGTAGACTTTAGTACCCCATGTTGTATCCCTTTTATGGAACTCTGTCCCTTTTGTTTAGCAGCAATAACAACAGGTACTTAAGACCTCCATCTACTGGATTTCCCAAATCTTCCTCCTCTCTTCTGTTTTGCTGAGGTTTTTGAAAAGAATTATAAGCACAGAAATTGCTGGTTGTAACCCAGGTAATAATTCTCATTTTATAACACAATAGTTAAAATGGATTTTGTAATTTTCAGAGTTCCATGCCTGTTTGAATATATTGAAACCTTCTTAGCACTAGCTGTGGGGTATGCTAAAAAGCTTGCTATCAACACATAAATAACAATTCCTTTAAAAGATTGAGTGCTAACATACACGTACTTTTCCTTCTGAGCCTTAAAGCAACTTAAAAAATAGGACGGAGTATATAGGTAGTTTGGTAACACTTTTTTCTAAGAAAATATTAGGTTTTAAAGTTCAGATGCCAATTCTGTTTCTAAATGCTTACTGGTTGCTTCATGGTATGTTCTATCTTGATTTGTCTTGAAAATATGATCTAGCACCACCAAGAAGGAGAGTTTACACATGATATTCAGCTTTATGGCAATTTCTAGAAAAAAATCTTTTTGTACAGTGAGAAAACCTCTTACTTCAGTAAGCAGTCAAGAGGATGTATAATAGGACATAGAATTTCATGAAAATATTATTTACCTTAATTCCCATATTTTCAGGCTACTGAACTAAACAAAATATTAATGACTAGCTACAGTTAGCTTAGTTGTAACAACTGCTCACACAAGAACAGCAAATATAATCTTATAGAAATTTGTTCAGAAAGCAAAATGTTTCTCAGTTTGCAATGGCCTTCATAATTATATGACAATAGAGCTTAACAACTATTACTCTCTAATAGCTTTTCAACAATCCTTTTGAAGCTAGCAGATATAAATGTAATAGTAATTGATAACCATCCAGTTTTAAACACAAACAACAAAACCACACTAATCAAATCAGGAGTCTGGAGCCATAATTGTCATCTTGTTCCAACCCAACCCTGGGTCCATTAAACTGTCGTGCATCTCTCCTTTGTCCTCAACAGATGTTGAATCAGATTATGATTGCTCCGTAATATCACAGCTGGCCTGCTCTAGAAAGTTCTGAGAAAAAAAGCACATGTTTTTCCTCACACCACCCCCCTAAAATACCCCAAGTATTTTAACTTTTCAGAAAATGAACAGATTTCAATTAGATCCTGGATTCCTTAGAAAGAGGTAATCTCAAATATGTAACTAAGCTGCAAATAAATTAACCTAGCTTCTGCCAGCATTTATTGTGCTTTTTTCACATATTGGTATTTATTTAAAACCAGTGACTGCTGGGTTGCCACAGTGCAATCTGGAATTTTAGATCTACTCCCAAGCACAATCAGCAATCTTGTGATTGGAGCCTGAAAGCACACAATAATTACAAAAGCTTTACCGGAGAAAAGAAAAGAACAAAACAAACAAAACACTTCATATCCCCCTAGTATTCTACCATGTAGTATAGATTTGCACACTACTGTGATTTAAAACTTCATTTCTAAAAAGTATTTGGAGTTACTCAAAATTCTCTTCACCAAATACAAACAGCATTAAGGAGCTAGTTCTCAGAAGTGCTAAGCATTCAGGTCTGAACAATCAGACTGGTTTAAATGGGATTTCATTTTAGAATAAGTAAAGGGAAAGCACTTTAAAATACTAGACCTTTGCACATGTACAGGCTATCTAGTAGTCCTCATTAATACCAGTCATGTGACTGTACAACTCATGAATACTCTGATGAAAAAATTGCTCCAGTTATCCAGAGAATTCACTATGAAATTGAACACTACAATTAGAACCACTTAAGTACAAGAAATTGTAATTTCCTCATTTTCAGAGCCAATTTCAAATAGAGTATTGACTCTGTAGCTATGCACTTTCTATAGAACAGAACCGAACAGAGAAAAAAATTCAGTAAGGCTTCATCCTGATAAAAAAAAAAAAAAAAAAAAAGTCCTCAAATATTTAACATTTTGGAAATAATATTTACAGAAAGTAAGGTAAACCAAGTACACATTTTCAGCTTAGCAAAGCTGCAAGAAGGCAGTTGAAGTTGTTTGCTTCACCAAAGCAAACACTTTGGTTTTGTTTTGGTTCCTATTCTTACACAAGAAAAAAGTCTAGATGGAAACACATGCACACACTTGTCTTTTGACTCTTCCCTGTTCTTCAGCCAGAAAACTTGCATTTTTCCATATTTCTTCATTACATGCCTAACCACACAGTGTGAGGCTGGAGCCCTTCAACCTCCCATTGCCCTTTAGAATACTCTTTCAAGTTGGCCATGGCATTCTTAAACGAAGTTATATAAAATAGTTATATAAAATAGCTCTTGTATTGCTAGACTTCCCAAGGCATGTATCCAAATAAGAAAATAGGAATAAGGCAAATCCTTCAGTGTTCCCCAAACTGAAATAGAATCAACTATTTAATAACCTGAAAGTATTACACCTTCTTGAATCTCATTGCAATAATCTCAAATTTAAGTTTTAGTCATTTGCTGTTGTTCCAAGTGAATATTATCTCTTTACTACTACAGAGTGAATGAGATACATTTAATCTTCATTGTTATAATCAAATGCCATTAACCTAAACTAAGAAGGTGTGAAATTAATATTGCATAAGCCACAAATTTCAGCATTTGTTGAGGGATAAAGATTTTTTATTAGTATTTTTTGAAGCACCAGAATATAGGTTAATAGCTTCAAGAGAGTTGAAGAGCGTATTTTTCCAGATTACTCAACAATCTTTACATTTACTGCTTTTAAACAAGTGTGTTGTTTAATCCAGTTATTCAATTTATGCCAGAAATTCAGTTTAGCATAACATTTGCAACTTAATTAGATGCTAATAAAATACATCACTCATATCATCTGCAGACCAGAATGTGGGTGGCTCAATTACTTCAATGTTTACAGCTCATTGACTTGTGAAGGGCAAATAGAAACTTTTTCACATTACTAAACAGCAGTTATTTGTGAAGTAACCCAAGAGGAAGACAAGAATGCTCTTCTCAGATTCCAAAAATGGAAGGTATATATCAGTGTCCCCTTATGATAAAAGGAAACAAAAAAAAAAAAAAGCAAATCTATTAGAATCAATAATTAAGACATTTTAAAAAGAAGAGAGGTAGCACTTCAAGGATACCTGTTTTGTTTGTTTGTTTTGTGTGCGCTATTAATCAGTCCATATCTGTATCGATCTTAGTCTTGTGTTGGTTCTGATTTTTAGATATATATTTTATTGCAGCCCTTGGGTGGTTTTGCTAGAACTATTAATTGTTATTTTTTCCCTACCTTTTTACAAGTCATTAAAATATACAATAGCTCATTAAGGCCTGGTGATATTTGTGCATATTCTTGGTATTTTCCTCCAAGTTCTGAGCAGGTGAAAGAAAAAAAAAAAATATCACAAATGACATTTAACGTCCATTAAGCTAAGGAAAAACATGCAGGCATCAGTCAGTGCAAGATTCATAGTTCCCCATCTAATCTTCCCTCAGACTGATACTAATATATGTATTATAGCTACAGATACCAATGGAAAGCTGCCATCCTTTAGAGAGTAATGTTAGAGTATTTAAGTTATTTAAGTTTTTTTTCCCCCAATAATTAGAAAATAAACTTTCATTACATAAGAGAAAAAAAAAAAAAAAAAAAGATTATCATTAGTTTTTAAAAAGACTGATATTAAAAGGACCATTTAACAGTAAGCAACCAAGGAATATCACTTTGCAAAATTTACTGCTCCTACAGCTGATTTGGATGCAGTAGGTACTCTTTAGATTGATTGCAATACAAGAAGTCATATTTTCAGTATGTAGAAGACATAAATTAAACCTTTTCCCTTGAGAGAAAAAAACAACAACAACAAAAAACAGTCCTGTAAATGAACTTCAAATAATCAGATAAATGAAATATGAGACTAAGAAAGTGGCCACTAAAAACTCATGGGAATACCAAGAAAAAACATTTTATGCATGATCACAGCTAATAATACATACATTAGAGAAGGAATGAGTACTTTTATTAGTAAATTAAGCACTCATAAATGGGAAGTGTTATATCAAAGAATGGAAAACAGAATAGGACATTTTAGGGGAATCATTTAAAAAACAAACAAAAACCAGAAACAGATCCAAAGACAGGAGAAATCCACAGAAGAGAATAAAATGGCAAGATAGCAAGAATAGGTAGAAAATGTATAGAGTACTAAATCCTCTCTAAACCCTATAGTATTGACAGAAATTTTATGTTTGCATTTCAACTAGTCTAGTTATTTACATGTGTGTGTGTGTGTGTGTGTGTTTGGTGATCAAATGCATGAACAAAATCAGATGTGGCTACATGTTTTTAAATTGCAGAATAATAAGAATATATATATATACAAATATATATATATTTTATATATATTTTTTTTTTACAGGTTTGGAAACCAAACCATCATCGTGCAAACTGGGAAGCATGAACTGGTAGAACCTAATCTAACTCTTATAAAAAGAAAAATCAGGAAAAAAACATTTCATTATTAAAATTAAAGCATAATTGTGCCCCTCTCTCTCCCATTATTTTTTCTAACTGTATTTTCCAGTTTTAAGGTCAAACATTATTTGCAGGCACCACATTTTTAATATGTCATGCTGCACAAGTCTTGTCACCATACAAACACAGACTATGACATCCCATAATACTAATGCTCACCATAACATAGCACATGAAAATGGATGACAAAAAACAGATGAGAAAGGAGAAAACCAAACACATTGGAGGGTGATGCATCCCATTCAGAAGCAAATTCCAGTAAGTAAACAATCTGAAACAACTCAAACATCAGGAAAAAAAATAATGGATTATGATAAGTGAAACACCTTGATTTTACTCTGTGTTATCATTAATATAAACCATGATTCAGACAGCTGAATATTTGTAAAATGAGTTATGTCTAAGGTATTACTCTGTTTGCAACATTCCAAAAAAAAAAAAAACGTAAACCATCAACTATGCATGAACTTGACAGTGACTCATAACACACTCATAAATATGCTTCCGTTAGCTAACAGAGCTCACCACCAGGGAGAAAATATTAAAGTATAATAGAAACTACAGTATAGGAAAGTAAAGGGAGAGTAGAAAATGTTATAGCTAAGTATCCAAACATTTTCAGAAAGACTAGTTACTTACCTGCAAAAAAAATGAATTTGTGAGGTTAAAAATTAAGACAAGTAAAATCCTTTGCCTTCAGGAGTTCTTACTGTTGTAGAGTCATTAAGCCCAAAGAAAAAGCATGCAAGAATTACAAGAGAAATTTTGTGGACTGTGTAAAGTAGTAAGGAGGAGGTCAGACAATCATCTGTGAATAAGGTTAAACTAGGATATTTCTGTGACGTAAAAAATTATACCCCACTAATCTCTTGAATACTTTGAATGAGTTGATAAAACAGTTGCACAGAGACATAGAAAAGGTCATTGAACTCAAATCACAGCTGTATGGAGGCTAAGATTTTAGATGATGATAGAGAAATTTTCTCAACTCTTTGATTCAAGTCCAAGATTTTTGCATACAACACTACAGAAATTTTGCTCAGGAGTATATCTCATTTTACTATATCCTTAACATCAGTTAAATTAAAATGTCTTATTTACAAGAGGGAAGAGGCTAAAGGGAAGTGTTGTTCTTTCACTGTTATTTTCTTGTTAAAACAATCCAATCCAAACACAATCCAATAGAATTTTCTTCAAAAGGTTCAAATTGACCTCAATTTACTGTGTTAAATTCTTAAAGTTACTGAACTATCGTGCAAGCAGCAGTAATAAATCAGTTTTGTCTTAATGCATTTTCTGAGAATTAATAAATGAGCATCAACATTAAAAAAGCTACTATAAAAATCATTACAAACTAATCAAAATTGAGTATTTCATGTCACAAATGTCACATTACTTGATAAATCAATACATTAAAAATATTTATTTTGCATCCCAAATTAACAAAATACATTATTAAATCAATCTTTGGCTCATCTGAAGAATAAATTACATAACCTTAATTCATAATGTGAAAGCTGAAGGATATTTTTTCCTTTGAACTAAAATTTCAAATGATACTCTAGCCGGAACAGCAATCCCAACCTAGTGGTGAAGAACCCAAATACTCTTCTATTTCTGTTGCTCAAGAACTTTCCCAGGACAAGCAGCCAAATTGATTTAGCTGGTCTTAAAGCACCAAAAATAACTATTCCAGCTCAGTACTACAGCACTTCCTCGCCAAATTTCTGCTCAGGAGTGATTATTTTCTTCTTGCTTCCCCTTGTACACAGTAACACAAAATATGTACAAGGACCTTGCCTGGAGCGACAAACGAACTACTCTTGCAGTTCTATACATCAGAATCCAATAACCCTCCTTTAACCTTCATGACAATTAATGACTTTCAGATGTCTGCCAGTGAGGTTTCAGAGAGGTATTCAAGGTGCAACATAAATTATTTTCCTGTATTTCCAGATTTTGCTGTATCAGGGGAGACTTTTCACCCATAAGAAAACACTAAATGATCCACATGGCAGGCTTGGTGGCCCCCTGCCCTGACACACACGAGTTACAGTAGTTCTGAATAAGCCTAAGGTTAACCACATAGCAAGCACCATTTACTTCTCAATAGTTTCCTCAAAGGCTGCCTCATTTTTGTACTGTCAGAAAAAAAACAACTAGCCACAGGATATCATCAAAATTTAACTTTGCGGAAATGTTGAATATGTTTACTCTGCGGAAGGATCCCATTTTCACTGGAGTCTTGACTTCTGCCATTCATCACCAGTAAAAGTAATAGTTTAAATAGGAGAGTGTATTAAAAGATGACATTTCATCTAGTTCACATTCTCAGTGTTTGATCTCTGGAACATTAATGGCAGTGAGAGGTAAATTTTACAGGGACAACTGAGGGAAAATAATAATAACGAATCTATGTTTAGGCAAGCAGAGGGAATGAACAACATAGATATGATTTACAGTCCAGAACTTACAATTAGATGCTTGACTTGATCAGTTTTGCTCATGCAGCAGTGCTGACAAAGTGTCTGTGGCTTGGTTAGCAGCAGCCAGCTCCAAAGCTTCAGTTTTGCCAGAGCAGGCAATCCCAGCCACAGATTACTTCCTAGGTGAAACAACACTTTTTCTTTTTTTTCCTTTCCTCCCTCCTGCCCCCAGCATAACAGAGTCCACAGTAAAAATTTTTAGCAGCACAGCTCTGGAGGTCAATGTCAGCTACTTCTAACTTTACCAGACATATACCTGTAAAGCTTAGTCATGGTGAGATATGTATGTAGACAAAAAGCATTGTAGAAAGCAGACGAAAACAGAAATGATTACAAAAGCAGACCATAGCAGAGGTCACATAAGACTTGCTACCCAAGCATTATACAAAAGATGTGTCTTCCTAAAGGGTAGCTTTGAAAACATTGTGTAGGGCATCTTCAAAGCAGGAATTAAAATATCCAGTAAAGTGGGGAATACATACAAAATTATTTTCATAGACATTACTTCATTTTTCAAGAAAAGTTGCATTATAAATAGTCATGTTAGCTATTGTGTGTTTGCACTGTCTGCAATGCCTATGACTTTTAAGGGAAAAACAAAACAAAACAAAAAACAAACAAAAAAAAACAACGTTCTAGACATTTTCTCTGAATATGAAATACGTTATTTCTTTATGACCTAGACTGTGGAGAGCACTTGGAGACTCAAAAGGCAGTGTTTGAAACTGTTGGCTTTTCCCTAGAATCTTCTGTGCTCATTAAAAATAAAGAACTGTCAGAACAAAGACTTCTAAGCACAGTTTTAAAGAAATAATATCTTGGCAGTTTGTAACCCCCTAGTGAGCAAGCTTAGTTTCCAATACTGGTAAGAGAACGTACATACATCATTCTAAGGAATAATATATACCTAAAACTTACATTTCATTATAGTGATTACAATACTTGTCAGAAATTGATGGTGGACTTACACTCCTGGCAGTTATATAGCGTGGGCTTTGTGCAAATAAGTACTTTGTAACAAGTTCATAGAGCAATTGCTTCTTCTAGATATTTTTTTCAAATGAACATCCTTCCCATTGGAAACACGTTTGTTTGGGAATCAAAGATACATCATCAGCAATAAGTTGTGCTTTTTTTTTTTTTTTTGATTTTTTTAAGAAATGGAAAAAGTGACAAAACATGGAAAACTACAGAGCCACCAGTTTCATGTGAAGCTTTGTCAAGTAAAACATCTCAAATTTTAATTTGTTTTCACACACTTCTAAAATTAAGCATTCAGTGTGTTTGTTGACTAATGAAGCCTTTGAAACTGGTTATGAAGATTTCTGTCTTAAGTCGGTAGTAAAAATTTTAAAACAAAATTCTATTTCTTTGTGCATTAATTAGATGGTTATGATGTGGAGATCCTTGCTAAATGACAATTTTTCAGATTAAAAAAAAAAATCTGCAAGACAAAGAACAAAAGGAAAAAAATCCCTCCAGAAAAGTTAAAAAGCAGAGAAATGACTGTTGAGGTCCCCAAGATACACAGCGTTTGGAACTAGAACACTGGGGAAGCATCAGTAACATAATCTTTATGTTCTTTCACAACTGCTTTTACCATTATAAAGGCCACTTACAGAGATTTGTTTGGAAGTGAGATGAACTGTTGATGTTAATACCTACAATACCCCCCCCCCCCCATACTCTTTAATCAAAGCAAAGTTAAAACCAAAACCAGGACTGCTTTCTATTCAACAACCATTTGTATTAGTTATGTGTGCACAATAGGGTGGGTGAGAAACTTGGAGGAAAACAAAGAAACAAATAAAAAAAACACTGAAATTTCCTTTACTAATCTTGCAATTGATTACCCTGAGAAAGAAATGAGCATAAAATTGAGAGGTTGTAGTCAATTGGAAATTTAAGAACTATTGACACATATTTGATACACTCATCCTACTGTTAAATATAATAATAATGCACATCCAAAGCAAAGAGCTATACTTGAGCAGTCTACATTTGGCATAACTTGATATAAGGAAGCAGAAGAAATAACCTGCATAACCTAGGTAAGCCCTGAATTGCTGACATGCAACTTTGGTTATATTTTTAGGTTTATCTGTTGTAAATTCTTTTCTTTGCAATTTTCCCTCTCTGCAAATTTATTACCTGTGCTAAATCTATTGAAGTGAAGCAAAAAATCTCATTCACCACTGTGTGGGAACTCTTTATAATGTGAGCATATTTATAACATTCCATTATGTATCATGTAATGGAATCAACATTTTATGATTTTATTAATTCTATTCTTATATAAAAAACATAAGAAAGCAGTAAAAAAAACAGTTATTTGAAATCCCTACTAGCTTTTTTTCTGTCATGTTGCTAGTACAGAAAAGTTCAAGAAGTGATTTCTGAGATTCTTACAAAAATAATTTGAAAAAGCAGAAAAGACAAATTAGTTTCCTGTGAAAACCAGTATGCACTTACGGAAAAAGACAGATAACGCTTGCAGTCTGGTAATATCAGACTCAGTAATCAGCATCAGACTTTGTAATCTCAGTCTACCCTCTTTGTTTTTAATTGCTAACTTGTGCTTCTTAATTTTATGTTGCCACCAAATATACATATTGGTGGTCTCCTCTACCAGCTTCAAACTCCTTATGAAAGAGAAAAGTGAGTAGATAGCCAGTTCCCACTTTGGTTTATCTTTCTACTCTGATCTTCTCCCTTGGAATTATGAATAGATAATATATAAATATATATATATATAAATATATATATATATATATATATATATATTCTGAATTCCATATATATATATATATATGTGTATATATATATATAGGGCTTAAGCAATTTTTGAAATACAAAAGACTCCTTCTTTACGTCCTTATAGACAGCAATAGATATGCCATGTCAAAAATAAGATTGAATACATTATATACATGTAGCTACAAGCCTGCCTAGTTTAGTTGTCATGACAAATTTGACATCCAAATTCAATACTCTAATTGGAGTATATTTACATTGCAAAGAGAGCTGATTAAGTGGTTCACTGCTGCAGAAAGGGTAATTCCAATCCTCCTCCTCTTCTCACCTTGTGACCCTGCATGTTCCCTTTTATTAGGCCTGTTACTTGCCTGATTGCACGGTAAACTTATTTAACTACCAACATAAAGGGGGAAAAAATCATTTTATATGCCAAGGTAGTTTTCTACAGGTTACTGAACAGAATTTGTTTAGCATATGGTCAGAGAAGGAATAAAACTAGCACATAAAAAGCACAGAAACAGAGGACAGATAGGACTCTTATCCACAGCAGTCTCTCCCTAGCTCTTCAGCTGACAGAAAAAAAAAAAAAAAAAGTTACTGAGAAGCTCAAGTTTGTCACTGATTCTGGTAGTCAGAACATGTTTACTCTACGCGTTTTAGATCATACAGCATAATATAGGCAACAGATATAAGATCTCCTTGGATATAAATTATCTTAAATGACATACATAAAAAGCAGCTAAAGTTATTATAAAACTTTCTTAAACTATATTTTGAAGATGAATCCACTGTAGATCACATTTTACAGAATTTTGAGCATTACATTCTGCAGAGAGAGTAGGTTTTGTAGCTTTGCTTGGGTTCAGAAAGGAGGGCTTATATATGAGTGACAGAGGAGCTTAGGTATATACAGTAAGAAAAGCATACAGTCACTGGGATAATCAGTAACTAAATATTTTCCTGGAAACAAATGTAATGAAACTTGTAAGTATATGCCTTTATGATATATTGAACAATATTCTTACTTTTTTTTTTTTGCAAATACCTATGAGAGAATAATTATTAAAATAAATTAAAAGCTAACCATTTCCTTATTAACTTGGTGAGCATATTGCTATTATTTGGGATGACTTTTTCCTCAGATTTTTTAGCTTTGATAATGGGATATTGAATCTTAGTCTAACATGTTTTGATTTTTATACATATGAATAAAATGTTTAATATTGCTTTTTTTTTTTTTTTTTTTTTTAAGGAAAAGTTGTTATTAAAATCTGTTACTTCCAATCTTTAGTGTTTCACCTACAGATCTTTTATAAAAGAACTTATACTTAACACTTTGAATGCAGTGTCAACAGAAATCCTGCAAAAGCAGATCACGCATTTAAGGGCAGGAAAAAAAAAAAAAAAAAAAAAAAGGAAAAAAAAAGAAATAAATACCTAACCAGCAGCACTGCTTAGAAAACTAATAAACTTAGAAACTAAGATCTGTGAGAAAGGGCTGTACTTAAGGAGAATAACAGGGGAAAGATATGTGGGAACTGTATTAAAATATGTGAAATATAAAAGAATGAAAAATTATGAGGTTTCCATGTCAAAGGCAGTATAAGAAGTAATTGGCTAATATTTTAATAATGGAGACTTAGGCACTAAGAACCCATAGTGTAAACTATTTGGTTAATCTAGCATAGGGAAAACACATACTGATGTGTATAATAATAAACAACTGTGAGCATGGAAGGTTCTGAAGAACAATTGTTATCTGTATGAGCACTGTCCATCAGCACTGAAATGAAAAAAAAAGAGTCCTATATGGTTTTCTTGACACTGTCTCCAAACATACATTTCTGATGTTCTAAAGAAGACCAAAGTATAGTTATAGCTGCAATAATTAGAGTTGCAAGAAAGCTGGAAGAAATTAAAAAAAAAAAAAAATCCCACCTGTTTCATACAGAAAGATGTACATTATGAAGAGGAAAGTAGAATAAAAATATACGTTGTTCTCTACATTAAAGAAATTGCATTCTTAGGTAGTAACAAAAAAAGTATGGATTCTCCTGGTCTTATGTGAGAATCTAGGTAGTCTATATACTGCATGGAGAGAAATATATTTTGAAAATATAGTACAAAAACTATGTCGTCTTTGCTCTCTCAAAAAGAGAATCAACAAAATACAACCTCTTTATTATTATTATTCTTTATCATGCTGTTCACCAGTTTGCTATTCTCTCCTTTTCAAATTCAGTAGCAAAGCAGACTTCCTTGATTGAGGAAAGAACAAACAAAAACATCTCTGTAACTTCACATATACTTGCCCACAATAATAGTATATATTCTATGGTCATGCTGAGAGTAAGTAAGTTCAGCAACGACCTCTAGAACTCCACTCTTTAAACAGAGCAAGAGTTGTAGTGATGGAAAATAGCTGTCTTCTTATTGTCTACAGAACTACAAAAACTTGTCACTCTGGGAGAAGATAAAGAGTCAGAAAATAAGTCAATTCTTCCATCAGGCTTTACAATTGGGAATGATAAATATATATGACAAAAGTCATAGGACAAAATTAAATGAAGGAGGTATTATGGACTCTATGTAACTGAAGTTTGCAGCAGATTCTTCAAAAAAAAAGTTTCATACGAAAACATTCTTCTCACGCTCTTCCTTTTTTAATCACAGCTTGGAGGAAATATAAGGTTTCATTAAGTTACATTTTGATTCCAAATGACTAAAGCATGCCAATTTTCAAGGAAGCCTGGAAATTTATGTTGCTGTAGGAGCCAAAGAGTAAGCAAATACAGACAAAGGTAAAACTGTGAAAGTATACAGAGAGGTTACTCTTTACACAGAATATATTATCAAAGTTTGGAAAACAATCCACACCTTGTGGAATATTGCCAGGCTTGTTGGTGTCAAAATACTGAGTGACCATTAGAGAATTAGAGAACTGCTGAGAAGAGCTTGAGCAGCAATGTGAATTGATTAACATGCACATCTTGCTCATCTGGTCAAAGTATGGAACAGATGTTAGGGGGGTTGGACAATAGGCCTGTCCACCACAGAAAATGGTGGATATCTGGGGTGAGGCATAAGCCTCACAGCCCTATGTTGTTTCAAGTAAAGCCAGGAAAGCAACCTGTCTCCCCTGTCATCCCCTACTCCCCTTTTCTTTTTGACCAAACAATGTGTTTGGCTCTCAACACGGCCTATCAGTGCACAATAAATGACCAAGTCCTGTCAGAAGTATAAATAGGGTGTTCAGAAACCTCTGTTTTGAGAACAAGAACCCCAGTTATCAGATGGGTCAATGGGTCTGGACTTCTCTCCTTCTCAAGCAGGAACGTCTGTTGGTAAGCCTTCGAATCTGTCGGATGTCACCCAAAAAAAAAAAAACACAACTAAAACACTGAACTGTTAACTCCAGGTGAGTCATTGCAATAAGTAGATTTACCAATGGCAATTCCAAATCTGTTATATCTGTTGCCTTAATAAATTACACATCTTTGCAAAACTGTCTCAGTGAACATTGTTTGCATGTTTGAGATCCCTGCCAAGATTTGGTAAGTGGCAATAGACATAATCCTTTAGAAATAAACTGTGGACTGGGACTGGTTCCAGCTACACCTAGGCTCCTTTTCGAGGAGGAGTTTAGAAAACAAAGAGGTCTTTTCTGAATCCTGTGACTCAATAGGAGGGCCTCAGCCATAAGGCAATATATCTCACCAGAAGAAATTTTGTGTAATAATTATTCTTTAAAAAAAAAAAAAAAAAAAAAAAAGTCATTTTTTCAGAGAAAAAGAATCATCATCACATTATAGATTCTGAATGATTTCTATAGACCTCAAAATCTTTGTAGGACTTTTTTTTTTTTGTTCACCCTAATCCGGTCTATAACTATGCATTAAATGCTAAAATAAATATCAGTAAGTTTTAAGATCTCTGCAACTGTAACTACTTATTTCAACTATTCCTTCAATTATTTCTACATTCTTAAAGTTTAAAATACTGCTTCTGTAGACGTTAATTTTTAATGACTGATGGATTTGTGCGTATTTGATGGACTGTGAATATTTGACAAAAAAAAAAAAGTCATATCTAAAGTGCAAGATTATTCTTAGCCCTCTGTGGACATCCAGGAAGATTAAATGGGTTTATTCAGAAGCGAGACACAGCTGTATCTCTGATACCAGCTTAGCCATGGGAAGAGAAGGAGATCAGAAAAAAGCACACCATTTTTCCTCCCCATCTACATGCGTCATTACCTTCATGTACAAGTCTACCAGTGGATATTCATCCTTCCAATTTCTGACAGAATATCTGTATTTTTCCAAGTATTATGTAGCAGGGTAACTGTTCAATTTTTCCTAAGGACACTATGTAGCTCCAAAACTAACATTAAGTTCTGATGCTGCACATTATTTTCCTCACTGATAATTTGGGGATTTTAGTCAAACAAAATAATTACACAAAGTAATTACACAGAAATCATCAACTGTGAAGGAGAATGAGAGAAGAGTTGCACACCTGAGCACAGGATTACAGAACTACAACACCCTTTATTGATAGCACATGATGTGAATTTTGAAATTCTGAGAGATTATTAGTTTGGAATACTTTTTTTTTTTTCTATTATTCTCTGCATATCTAGAATATCAAAGAAGTCTTGAAAAGCCTAAAAAGTGCTTATTTTCCATTTTACTTGAAAATTACTTTAAGATTAGACATGCTTCTTTTTTTTTTTTTTTATTTTGTTATTTTGTGAAAGAGGAGCGAAACTTACTCAAAATCAACAACCTACTGTGAATTAACAATCAAGCCTGAGCTGTTAAATGCTATAGAATTCAGCATAGTCCATAACACGCTGCAATTATTTTTACTTTTTGCCATGAACATGCAACATCTCTGCAGATTTTCAGACAGCTAGATGCACCTTACCACTATAGCAAGACCTTTTTGAAGGGTTTTAAGACTCCGTACAAAATAAATAGCATATGACATAATAGACTGATGACAATGTTGGGGATGTTTCTTTTTTTTTTTTTTTCTTTTCCCCTTCCATATATAAATAAAAAAAAAAAAAAAAAAAAAAAAAAAACTTTTTGTTCTTCACAAAGTATACTTTTTCCACTAGCAAAGACTTTCATATATAGTTAAAAATTCAAAGTTGGGAATAGTGTGACTGTTTCTTTCAGTCACATGGTCTCCATCTCAGATCCACTGCCAACAATTTGGTATACTCTTGACAGTCAACTTTGTACATTTTTTTTGCTGAGGAAATGAAAGGTAGGCAGGAGGAGTATTAGTCCTTTGATCTGATAGTACTGGCAAAAGGAGTTTAAGGAGTTTTACTTCTTCATTAGACAAGATATAAGATCTCTAAGAATTTGTTCCTTGGCTACATCCAGTTTTGTATAGAGGATTGAAGCAATTTTACCATAACGTATTTGAACACTAACAGACAAGAAATTGTTCGAGTCCACTATATAGCGACTTTCCTAACTGACCAGTCACATGTAACACCCATGGTGTTTGTAAGGACAGGAAAGGCATTTAAAACACTTCCGAAGCATCATCTTCAGTTCATCTAGATTTTGTTTGCCAGTTACAACAAGAGAATACAGAATTCCAGACAATGTCTCCACTGAAATAGCAACTTCAAAACACAAATTTCTACTTAAACTATAAACAGATTATGTAGAACACAGCTATTTTAAACAGATATTCAAATATTGCAGAAGGCTTGCTTCACTCCAGTTAAATCACTTTTAAGCAGATTTAAATTTAATTAGAGCAGCCTAAGATTATACATAATATCTGACATTTTACCACATATGAAACATCATATATAGATTTGTAAATATCATTAAATAGACTAAATTTTCCCCTCCAGAGCTGGTAAACAATATAAAAGCTTCCCTGTAAGAGTCAGGTCAAGACAGAAATTCTCAGAATGTTTCTAGTGCTTCTCTCCCTCCTCCCTCCTGCAATACCTTAAGTTATTCCTCCTCCCCCTCTTGCAGCTCCACCATCAATACACTGTGCAGCCTTTCTTCTTATTTGCTAGTTTTGCTTTCTTCTCCCCAAACATTCTCTATGCCACAACATGCCTAACTTACTTCCCTGGATTAAATTTGTGAGAATATTTCTTTCCAAGCCTGATGTCCTGAGGCTTACATTTCCCTTCAGCATCCACTTTACTTTGACACCAGGGAAGGTTTCTGAAACAAACTCAGTTGTCATTGCATCCACCAGGACACCTCTGAACTTCACACAAAATAAAAGCATCACAATAATCATTTAAATGTTAGGTATGCTAAGCTGAATCTGAATTTACTTCAGGAGTCCAAAACCTAGCACTGAAGAGAAAAATATTGCCAATCCTGTCCTTCTTCAGAGCTCGTGGCACTAGAGGGATCCCATACTAAGTACTGCAGCCTAAATGGCTGAACCATATGCAACACACCTTTTCTTTGGCAGGTGACACTTATTTTCTTTCCCACAGGAATCTAGTCTTTCCCACACCCACCTAATGCACGTTAACTCAGCAACTAGATTTGAGAAACTTAGTCTTGTCCCTTCCTTAGGTAGTGAAAATTCAAGCTTCTTTCACCTCCAGTCAACTCATCACTACCTGTATCCATCAATAACCCCTCTATCCAATCTACTCACCAGCTACAGACTGGTAAACTTGCCTCTAACCACAATGGATTCTTTCCCTTCCGTTTTGACAATATTTTCCAATTTTCTGCATCAAGACACAACACTGCACTACTGATGCCACATTTCCCCTACAGAAAGATCCAGGCTCTCTGAAGACATAAGAACAAAACCATGCAAGCTACAACACAGCCCAGGTGCAGCTGAGAAGAAATCTTAAGTAATTAGGAAGCAGGTGCCTATGATCTGCCCATTAATATACCAGTTGATTCTCTAGGTTTTTTGTTTCAGAAAGTCTAGAGAAATTATTTTTTAAGCAACAGCTGTATTGTTTTTTTTCCAGAAATTCATTCATAAGACAAGAATTATTAGATTAAAAGAGCAAAAAATAGCTGAATAGACGAAAAAAAAAAGGCACAAATCTTTCCTTCTTTAGTTCCATTTCTTGTAGCATTGTTATTTCTAGTTTTCAGCACCTTTTCCCATATGTATTCAACATTGGTTTAATAGATTCTCACTTGTGTCTTTAACTTAAAGAATTGAATTGTTAGGCCAAGAACATTTTTCGTCTTAGTTCATACAGGTTGCAACTTCACAAACTTTGTTTCAGCTTCCTTTCTCTTTCTTGGGAAATGCATTCCTACATAATCATATGGGCAATGTGTAAAAGCTTTTCAAATCCTCTGAACTTTTCTGTAGTCCTTTTTCCTCTATGCTATCTGCAAGATGGAGGTTTGGAGGTTTTTTTTTTGTTTTGTTTTGTTTTTTTAAAGTATTATTGCTTTAACATCTTTATTTTTAGAACTATAGATTAGAATTGTGTGGTCTGTTTTAACAAGTATTACAGGCTGCATAATTGCATCCAACCATTTTTTATAAAACTCAAAATTCCCATTTAACTCTTCTAGAAAGGAATAAAATATTGATTTATAAAGTTAAGTCTGGCATTGTTACCTTTTTTGATATTTAATTAGTGCAAACAAGGGTTCCTTCTCTCGTTTAAACTGAAAGCTTATTGTTTTTGTATTGCCATATTGCTAATCCTTTCTGTTACTCTTTGCCGACTTTTTCTTTTCCTGCTATAAGATCATAGTTTTACTATTTTTACCAGGTATCTTCTTGTAACATTCTAACAAAGCCATATGAAAACGATGCCTGTACTCTGGGGAACAAGTAACTTCAGATTCTCATTATCCTCCCTTCAACCAATATTTACCAGATGAAGAAGAAAGAAATTCTAAAATGAAATTCTGTTACAATTTATTTTCAATCACATTTTATTTGTAGAATTAATGTTTATTAAAGAAGCATAGATTTGCCTCTGATTAAATTTGACCTTCAACTCAGAGATTTAATAGGCTAAAGATTAAAGTAAATCACTGTGGTTTTCTCATTCTTTTTGTTAGGAAGAGCTGAAGGGAGGAAATAAAACATGAACTTAAAACAGAAGTCAGATTAAGGAAAAGCATAAGCATAAAAAAAAAAAAGAGTAGGTTAGAAGCTATTTAAAAAGAAAATTACAGTATTTTATTATTTTTTTTAAATTTATTTTTATATACTGCTCATCAGTTATATGTGAAATGTAATCTAAGAAGAATGGTATTATTGGGGCTATCCTGTGGAGAGCACACAAATTCCAAGCAGTTTACTTACAATATTATATCTGTATTTAATAATATATAATAAGAAGCATATAATCTATCAATAATTATATCTAAAAATTGTATACAATATATTCAATATAATAAAAGGTACCATATGTGCATAATGTCTTTGAAAAAGTTATTCATTAACATTACAGAGACCTTTCCTGTAATGCAGTGTCACTGTGTGGATAATGGAGATACTGGTGCTTTTTCATGTTAAATAAAAGACAGACAGACAGACACACACACACACACACACAAAAAAAGTCTTTACATGAAAAATCCAAATCTAGATTTGCATATTGATTCTTGACCAAAAATAACAGGATTTCTGACTCTTTATTCACAAACTTCATTTATCAGAACCTAGATTTGGACAAGGAATATTTTTTAAAACCAAGATCAGGTATGTATTTGGACCACAAAGACATCTCAGGTCAGGAAAGAAAAAAGAAAAATTGTATGAAAATCTCGTTAGAGAACTCCGTGATATGTTTCAATTGCTTCAGAGTATCTGCAAGCAGGGATTACACACACCCTCTCATGGTAGCTTGACATCTCCATCTCTGGCTGGACCAAGAAGTGTCCATCTGGATGAAAAAGCAAACAAACAAGTAAAAGATGGGAGTGTTGGGTGCAGTCAGGGCCTTGACATGGGGAAAGGAGGTTTATTTTAGGTCATGTACAATTTCTTATTTCAACCATCCTGATTAACCCACAAGTCACCACATGAAGTGCTGCACTCTGCTTGTGCCCACCACTCTTCCTTTCATCTCCTCACCATGCTCATTCTATCAAAATAACAATCACTACAAATAACCCTCAAAATTTCTCTGACTTAAAGGTGTGGGGTGGTGGATTTTAAAATTAGTATGAAAAAAACACCAGGGAGGTCTCCATGAGACAACTGTCATTGCAGGGTGTACAGGGTAGCAGAGTGTCTGTCTATGGAACCAGTCAAAGGCACAGTAGGAGCACCCAGCATTACTGCTTGGACAGACCAGTAAAGCAGAAACTGAAATGAAGCAGGCAAAAGCCCTCTGTGTTTAAACAATGCCCAAGAAACAGGAAAATTGAGAAATAAGGTGAAAATATGGGCTTTCATTTTTAATCATTCCCTCATCTCCTTGTGTGTACACATTTACAGGCAGAATCTTGAATGAGAAGATGACTGTAACAAATGTGTGCATATTAATTTCATCTTTCTTTTTAAGTGGACTTTGTTTTTACACTCTTTATTAATGAATTTGAAATCAAACATGAATCAAAGCTTGAAGGATCAAGAAAGTAATGCAAAGATTATATAGAAAATTTATATAAAATGCTGAAGAAAAACCTTTCCCCTGTAACGCTAATTCTCTTTGGGTTTGGAGCGATCTGCTCCCATTCCCTCATTCATTCTCTGTCTGGTGTTCCACCATACTCTTCTCCCTGTACCCGACATTTAATTTTCACATCTTTGTACAATTTTTTTCTTCTTTAAATTCTATACAGCTAAGCCTATCTGCACAAAGCTCCAATGAGAAATATAAATACTTCAATAAGATGAAAACCACTGTCAAAATTAACATCACATTTGCATGCACCTCATGTTTTCATTTAGACTCCATACTGAATGTCTCAATTTCTGCTGTTTTTCTTTGCTACTTGTAAAGGCAAAAACCTCTACCAGTTAGCGACTGTATCTCATTCTATCAATCTATTATGCCTAGCAAAGTAAGAATTTAATATTGTTTCAGTACAAATACTACTGTGACAATAATGAAAGCGACAGTCAAGAATAACTTATCATTTTATTCAGTATAAAGGTAAGATCAATGAATGACTGATTCATGAAATGGATCTTGTAGTTTTTTTAATAACCATCCAAATAATTGAAGCAAATTAAATAATTAAAGGGTGAGAATTATTATTTAATCAAAATTAAATCTGTTCCTTTCCTAATTTGAGTGCACTGCAGTAAAGCAATTTGTTAAAAGAATATTAGTGAGGCTGCAGTATCAATCATTCATGTGATGAAATGCAGGAACAAAATGTCTAACAGAACTCTAAGCCAGGTGGTTATGGACATATGAATACTGATACAATCTTTAATTACATGATCTCATTATTTTCCTTCAAGACCTTTTTTCATTACATTTGCAAAAAGGATAGCACTGATTTAATGAAGAGGTATTTAAAAAATATATTCCTCCTGTTTATCCAGTCTGTGGTCTCATGGCTAATTTGTTGTGTGCAATTCAAGACCTGCACTGAAGGAAGAGAGTAATATTTTCCTCATTAGTTTTTTTACAGAGGTCATCATGAGGATGTCAGTGCTTCACAAACATGTGCAAGTTTAGTTCTGTAAAATCTCCTATTGCTCTTATTTTACAGTAGAAACACTGAAACAAAGCAAACTAAATGCAAGTTGTTATGTCAACACTGAAAAAAAAAAAAAAAAAAAAAAAAAAAAAAAAAAAAAGAGGAGAGCTTGTGCAATTCATGTTGGATTTAGAATATAAGAAATTCATAAGACTCCAGCATTGCTCAAGCCTAGTGTAACCTAAAATCAAACAACAATTCTAGTTTGGACCTCAGTTTCCTACACACTCAGACATTTCCTACGCAGTTCAGGCATTCACAGAGAAGGGTGTCAGTGTAAGGAGATAGATTCTAGTTTCCACCCAAGCTTTTTGAAATTTGAATGAGGCAGCCTGACTCCTTTACACAGAGCGGCCTGAGTGTGGTGCAATAAGGGCAGATCTCAATGGCAGAACACGTGGTTTCAAGGACAAGCTGTTCATGCATACAAAAATATTCATATATTTCTCAGGGTTTTTACTTTGTACTGTGTGAAGTCCTAGGCCAAATATGCATTAGTGTCTGGAATTGGTTATATATCATCTGAAAACAATTCAGTTTGCAGATTCAGAGACTGCTGTAATGGTCTATCAGGAAAAGAAGTTTCACCCCAGAACCACTGTCCTGATTTAACGTATAATGCTCATATGACAAAATATAGGTCAACGTACCATAATCTCACTCTTTCCAAAAGTGGCAACACAGTGGCATTGTTAACATTTGTTTCCTATGGTGCAAACAAGTCCCACTAGGAAGTGGGATGTAAATTTTTTTAAGTTTTCATGTTTAACCAACAGGCCTGAGAACAAACAATGATTTTCAGCAATTCTAAAGGACCACTGCACAACCAAGCATGCAAAAGCCACAGAGTCAGAAAGGATAAGAAGAGGGAATACAGATTCATATCAGTTAGGATACTCTAGAAGGGGCAAAACCAAGGTGATTTATCCTTCCTGTGCAGAGCCTATAACGTTGCACAAATATCCTTGTGATTGAAGAGCAGAAACACAAATTAAGCACTGCTAGAATTATTATTTTTTTAATGTGTAAGATTTTTTTGTTTTGTTTTGTTTTGTTTTTGTGGCTACCATAAATTTGGGTTTAAACTTCAAAACAAAAGAACAACATTGTCTTCCTCCTCCCTCCCCTGGCCCTGACCAAAATGCAAAGACAGACATTCACCATGTGACACTTAAGCTCAAATGGTTAAAATGATGAAGTTACCTGAAAACAGAATCCTATATAGGGCACCCAAATTATCAGTCTCCTTATAATGAACTCTTAATATAAACAACATAAGAATGGTGAAATCCCAGCTCTATGTAAGTCAGGAGAAAAATTATTGACTGAAATTTTACTGTATCAACTGAAATACAGATGCTGTCCAATAAAAACAGTCACTCCACAGCAAGTTTTAATATTAATGTGAACACAACCATTAACTAAGGATAAGTACAACTTAGAAATACTTCAGGCTAAATATAAATAAATAATTTCTACATTTTACACAGACAAAAGAAGTCAAACAGAAAGTATTTTAAAGGTCCTATAAATGAATACAATTAAAAATGACCATATTTTGCCTGCTTTTGTTTTAATTTTAACACATTTTTTTCCCCATAAATACATGTTGAAGATAATCATACACAGTGTTACCCAACTCTCATGCCAGTGTAAAACTACAATAGTTTTTACACTGTGATTTGCACAGTTAGGTCTTTATAAAGTATTTCTTTGCTGCTCTCTGCTGGTCAAAGAGATTATTACTTTATTTTAAACCTTGCAGAAAATACTCAGAAAAAATTGTGAGAAGCATATTAAATATCAGTTGAATAGATAGTTCTTTTAAATCACCATCTCAGTCACCACAAAGATTTTCTGTAGAAATTCAGTACTCCTCAGAGCACCAAAATTAATAATAAATATTAGAGGTGAAATCAAAAGGTGAAATTTCACCTTCACAGGCCATGACATTCCAATTTATAGGTGTACACAATTAAAGTCACTTTTGTTTGTAATACTCAAATTTTGAAAGAACAAGGAAGATCCTAAAGTTTCTCACTAATTAACTATGAAAATGTGACACTATGCCAGGCATAATGGGATGGTGCAATACCATCACTAAAATCATTTCACAGATTAAAGAAAATAACTTCCATCTGCAGTTCACAGTATCCACCAAAGTGAGAAGTATGAAAATAACATATGTTTGTATGTATTAAAATAATACAGACCTGTTTTTTTTTTTTTTTTTTTTTTTTTTTAGCTGTAATAAATTAGCAAAGGTTGCTGTCAGAAATTACCGTGGTAAAAGCTTCTACTTCTTTTTTTTTTTTTTTTTTTTTTTTTTTGTATTATATAATACAACAGTTACTATGATTATTTTTGCAGTGGATGTGTTTTCTGTTGTCAGTAGTTATAGTATGATGAACTTGCATTTCACAGTGTCATTTTTTTTTCCAGGTGGCCAAGTCACACTGTCAAACTTTCTTTTCATTCTGCAATGTAAATTTATTATATTTTCAAACATGCATTTACAAAATAATAATAAAAGAAATAACCAACCAATAACTAACCAACTGTTCAGTATGGAACTGCACAGTGAAACACACAGCAGTGCATTTCTTGATTTGCCTTGGGTCATGCCTGTCAGTTCCCAAACAGGGACAAGCTGGGACTGAGAATCCTTGTTCCAGTTCTAAATTCAGAAATGTAAAAGTCCAGAAATTTGGAATTTAAAGTTGTAAGTCACAGTTTTTCAGGAGTGTGAAAAACATTCCAATTTATTCATGATAGATAAACTATACGGCACAGAAAGAGTAAAGTTAGAATGAGGTGAGAAAAATGAGGTACGTAGTGCTTCTGCACAACTGAGATATAAGAAATTTGGACTTGATGTAAGGCAAAGCAAGAGGGTTGATGAAGGTAGTTTTAGATAATATCCAATACACAGATTTTGGTTCCATTAAGGTTTTCTAACAGCACCTCAAAGGATATACTTGAAGCTGTATATTAGTACCACCATGAGCAGTACAAATTTCAATAGATCTCATTTATATGTTCCCAGTGTTAACATTCAGACTTTCGTAAGTATGAATTACCTGGCAAGAAGTACCCTTTCAGCTAACAGGATGGCTGCTGTGTGAATATCCACTTTCCCCAACCTGCCTTTACTCATTACTCTAGAAGTTCATGCCCATTTAATAAAATATATTATCCATCATGTACCTAACAAACGAGCAGGTGTTTGATCAACCTTATATTGTCAAAACCAGCTTTGAATCATTGCCTTAGCTACATTCTATCATATAGAATAAACATGTTTCCTACAGTTTCTAGTTTCACAAATCTTTAAGATCTTACTGGACTCCTTAATTTCTATTTGAATTCTGATATGAATAGAAGTCTCATTTTTAGAGCTCCGAGCTGGGTAGCCCTTAATTAAGTGGCCCCCCTGGGTAAGTATTGCTCAGTAAAATCACCTCCAAAATAAACATCAAATTACCATCATGTAAAAATCATTTTCTCTTTTCAAAAAGTATTTCATGGCAGATTAAGCTAATTTTAAAATTCGCTATACTGTAAGATGGAAATTACATCCAATCAGTATATCGAATGTAAAACTCCACAAATCATTTTAAATAATGTATTATTGGCATGTAGCAGAAAACACAACTCAGATTTTTTGTGTGGCTTTTTTTTTTTTTTTTTTGGTTAGTCAAACAATTTATTTAGATAAGTACAGCAATATGAATAATTTATTTTTATTCCAAATTCATATTTTCCTCAAAGAAATATCTCAGCACTTGCATGTAGATACATTTAGCCCTAGTCTGGATACATGAATTGACTTTGAATATGGAACATTAAAAGAAATTGTCAGTTGAAGAATATATTCCCAAATGGCTCTAAGAGCTTTACTTGAGGTCAATGTACTTCTTTTTATGGCAACATAAATTAGATGCATAAAAATATTTTGTGATTTCTGTGACTGTTTTCTAAACCTCTACTTTGGATTAAGTAGCTTAAAAACCATAGTGAAGCAACAATCTGATACATTGCTATCAAAAGAATATTCTGGGATTTTTTAATATAAATATCAGTGCATAATAAATAACCATTTATTTTACAAACATTACTAATGGATTAAAACATAGATAACTAGAACAAATAAAAGATTATATTTTACTTCATTTTTTCTTTCATTTTCACTTTTCTATTGTCACTGCAAGTTATTAAGACATTTATTTGAAATTGTTTCTTTTTAAATTTTTAATAGTAAAATTTAATAAAATATCCACATACCAGTATTCTTTAATGACAAATCTGTGGTTTAAAAATCTAAGACTCATACTCGTATAAACTTTGTGGCCAATTTAATTTCTTTCTTTCAAACACAAAAAGCTTTAGATCATTCATAGCTTTATCAAAAATGCAAAGGTTTATAGCCAGGTATCCATCTGGATTGAATGCTTTTTCATCTGGTTCTGTAAAATTTCAGATAATTTTCTCTTGGCTCATGTAGTGTAACCAAGGAATGTTTCTATGCCAGCTATGTGAAAAGAAGCTAATTCTAAACCAAGCTGACTTGTAAAGCTTATTTGTCACTCAAGCTTTTCACCTTTCTTCTCTGAACATAGCTTTTTATAAGGCATTTTCTGTATTCTAGTCTGCTGAAAACAAATGACAAGTAAGAATAGCAAAATGTATAACACAAAGAAATCTGTACTTTCAAAGAATTCCCAATAATCAATATCCTGATGTCCACATGCAAAATAAAGAAATGAAAGAAGAAAATGTGGTCAGAATTTTCAAAACTGCTCAGTAATGTTTAGTGATATTTTGAAATAATTTGGACATAATTCTAAGCATGACAAGCAGCATTGTGTTGAATCTGGCCATTTTCTAGCTACAATTGAGAAAATGGGGCTCAAATTTGGAAAATGAGGTTCAGCTGGACACTTCTGTCTCACTAGAAGTAGAGTTTGGTTAGATCATATGAATAGGGCATCAGTTACTTAAACCTTGATTCACCTTCTGCGGATGGTTTTGTGATGGATAATTAATGGAGATACTGTGACTCACATTCACTTGCTTCACCTCTCTCCCACTGTCTGACTAAAGAATGCATTTAGATGTAGAACTCAGGTTCAGCCTAGGAGAAATTCTTAGCAACTAATTTAGGCTGTTATATGAAATTCAGAGATTTTCTTTCTTCTAATGCATTCTTTCCAAATGCCTTTCCAAAGAAGGCAGAAAATCTGCCTTCTTTCTGTTTCACCACCTCTTCACCGCCATGATCAAAGAGATTTCATATCCACTCCACAGTTTTTTTTTGACTGTTGATGTCTTTACCACAATATGTTTGTTCATGGCAATAGCAAAAGAGCAAGCATGTAGACATGGCAGAACTAGTATATTATGGTATACTGAAAAGGTATAGTACATATCTTTAAATATACTTATTAACTCTTCACCGGAGGATACTGAAACAAACAAACAAGACATTCTAAAGATGTCTCTAAAGATATAAGTAATCTGGGACCTATATCCAGAGAGACGGTGTCCATCTCTATAACCTCACTGCTGAAACTGAGTTGGGACAGGTTAATTCAGCTCGCTCTCTCATCATCGACCAACACATAATTTTAACTTAACATCCAACTATTAAACATGATAATATTACCTTACCAATCATTACTCCTCGTGACATTTAACATTCTGCCTTTTGCCTCATCTTGATAAACCATTTTGTGTCACTGATGTCTGAGCTCAGCATGAAAGGGGAGGAGGCACAAATTGCACCGTGCTCTGGGTTAGACTCAGTGGTTTTAAATGAATACCCCAGGAAACATAATGAAAAAAACTCAAATGAGTGCTTTTCCCATTATCATTTTCTATAATGACTTCTGTCATGACTGATTAGCTCCATCTTATTAAGAGATATGGTAACTGTTTCAAACTTCTGTCTGGAGAGAATGAGAGTACACTCAAACCAGAAAAATATAACTAAAGGAAAATGAAAAAAGAGGGAAAACTTAATGTCATACTGCTAAGTGTTATTTATCATATGTGCTCATGATATCTTTGTGATAACAGCACAGACTTCACAGTGGAAATCCAATTCTTACAAACATAAAAAACTTAAAACTTGAGGAAGGGTTCTAAGGGTTCCTGGACACCTTCAAGATCCTGCCTGTTCCTCCACACCTAAGACTAATTGACACTGACTGAGGATGGTCTTCCCTCAGACATTTCTAGGAGCCAAGGAATTGTCCAGGGTAAAACACACACTGTAATGCTGGGTAAAGGCAGCTGGAATCTCCCAGCGCCACTGCTGAGGTAAGTTTTGAAGCACAAGTTTTGAAGGCCTCAGTAGACCACAGTGAGTCTGTGAACTTGTTATACTCAATACCTGTCATGAAAGAACCCACAGCCAGGAACCACCAAGGGCTCTGTGTGGGTTTTGATTGCCTCCTGACCAAGCATGAACATAAGAAGCAAGGTCCACTATGCTTACAAGTCTACTGATGTCACCAGTCCTTATGATCCTTAGACAGGAAGACAGATTCCCTGAAGAAAAGCAGGTAAATTGCAAAAAAAATAATCAAATGGCTATTATAAATAGTAATCCTGTGACTATAAAAGACGTGAATGCAAATTGTCTCTTACAAGCTGTAAAAATATGAACACAAGCCATACCATATCACTTAACCTCTCTGCTGAGCCCTTTAAGACTCTCTAAAGACAGCATGAAACTGCTGAACTGTTTTATCATATCCTGTTATTATTAGCAGGACTTCCTACCTTGCCTAACTTAACAACTATAAACAATTCAATAAATTAAATGTCAAGTGTTCTGCTTAAAGAAACCAAAGTGCAGAAAGCAGAATAGCTCACAGTACATAATGTGAGCCATATAAACCTGGCAGAAAACAAAACATCATATGGCTCAAGATAAGTTCCCAAAGTGGTTGCTTTACCTCATGCTCTGGCACTATAAACAATCAAATGAACACAAATAAAATGCCATTTTATTCTTGTCTGCTTTTGTTTCTGGCTTCTTTGCAACATAATAAACAGAACTATGTAGCTCCTTCAGGCCTGGGTTGAAAACCTGGAAGTACTCTAACACCCTGTAACTTTACATCAAATTTTCTTTAATGAGTCTTACCCAGAGCAAAGAAATTACATGCTGCAAGTTTGGTCTCCACTTCTGCCCTCACTACAGTGCAGACATTAAGTTTTCTCAGACATCTCCTATCTTTCAATGCTAGCTGAACTTAACATGTTCAAAAATTTTAACTTTGGAACACCTTGAGCTAACAGTGGGAGATTTTCTCTAGTTTCTCTTTGAAGACAAGTTTCTTTGCTTAATATCCTGATAAACATGTACTTCTATCATTGCAGTTAAGTAAAATAATAATAATAATAATTTGGAAATGGTGGTTTTTTTTGTCCCACTGCATTATATAGACCAAGAACGCAAATTACACATCATCTCTTTCATTAAGAAAAAAAGACTTTGACAGCAGGCTGTAACATCTCTTCTTTATTCTGCTGGTGATGAATGAACCACCAAAGAAGCCCTGAAGATGAAAGAGGAGGAAAGTGAGTATCTGCTTCATAGAAGGGGACAGAAAACTGTTTTCCTTTTAACAGAAAATGCCCCAGAGATGACTGAGAAAATTTAAGAGCTGTTGGTGTATGACAGATGGTGGGTTACATTGGTGTGTTAAAACCTCACGGGAGGTGGTCTCACTTTCACCAGCAAAAGTAGTGTTGGAGCCAGTACTTAGAAGGTGAGGTCAATGAGAATATTTTAAACAGCTGTGTGTATAATCATCTGAAAAGCTAACAAATATTGTTAGTGTAAAAATCAATGTAGATTATAATAAGTTAAGTATCTAGAGTAGTCTTGAATTACATGTATTCATTCCAACATACAAATGGATAATTAACCAAATTTGCCATAAGACTATTTTTTCAATTATTTATCACTGATGTTTTTCATAGTGGGTTTTGTAAGATTCAGTGAAGCAAATGAAGCACTTTTCCATTATTTTTTTCTTTGAAACTTCTTAGCATATCACAGATAATGAGGAGGTTATTTGTATTGTTTCTACAATTTCAGTTTCCTTGATTTCACCTCTTTTATGGTGTAACATTAAAGCAAAAATGGCACTGAGTAGAGAAACAAACAATAACACAAAGGATTAAGGAGACATCTGGCATAAATAACTTCCAGAAAGTTACGGTACTACTGGCAAAGGTTGGGGGTTGTTGCAGCTTCGAAGTAATGGATGAAGCTGTGCGTTCACACAACATTATGTGATGCAGGCCCCAGCTGGTGTTAATGGAAGAGCTAAAGCTGCCTTATCCTTCTCTTGCTCAATAAATCAGTGCCTGAGTTAGACTAATAAAAAGGAAAAAGCTATTTTCCAGGCAACAGGCACAGTTACACAGCAGGTTTGCCAAGTCTTCAACTTTGTAAGGCGTAAACAATGAGAAAGCCTTTCCCAAGAGCATTTTTTTAACCCTTTTTATCTGATTGTATAGCAACACAAAACTTAAAACACATCTATTCCAGTCATTTACTTCCTTTGCATTCATGTTAGAGCATGTGCTTGTAAACTGAGCAAGCTGTGTTTTAAAGAGTACCAACTTCTGCCATACATCAGGTTCTTAATATTCACCTTAAAAAATAAAAGTGTATTAAAACATGGATAATCATTTCCACACCATTCTCCATTGTTCCACATGATTTGTAATTATAAAAAAATCTGAGGTCACGCCCATCTATAAAGAGGCCTGTTTTTACATAACTTTGTGTGATTATTATTTTGGTTTGAGGATATGCTCTTGAGAGTCTTATGTCATATAGAGCTTTCCCCTTCCTTCTCCCCTCCCAGTAAAAGAAGTGCAAAAGCACTAAAAAGGTGTGGGATCCCCAACACCCCCTACCGCTTAGGAAAATAGGGGTCTGCCAAGCACACAGCCAGTCCAGGAGAGTGATGCAGTGGGACTGTACCCTTGAAAAAAGAGAAATGGACCAACCCTAACTGAAGGGCATGTTCAGGGAAGTGCAAAGGGCCACTTGACCCATGCTTATGCATGAATAGAAGAGATGTCCTGTCCCTGCACTGTGGAAAAGGTTTTCCTATTTTCTTACACATTGTTCCAACTGGAAGACGTTATCCATCAGCTAGCACTCCTGTAATCTAGATGCTAAACTCATTAGGAAACAAAAGACCATGACTAGGCCTATAATGAAATGTTTACAACTACCACTGTCAAGTTTCATTAGAGTCACAGTAAAAATGCTTTAATTGGAGATCCATCAGGCTTTCCACTACAGGCCATAACTTACCAGGTATTAATATCTTGTCTTTTAAATCTGCTACAACTGTGCATAGGGAGTTAAGAGCAGTTTTGTACTGCCTCCTAAGTCTAAAGGTGTGTCGCATTGTGGTATTATTGTTCACATGAAAGACTCTAAATAAACCAGATCTGAATCCTTCAATTCAGCACAATCCTACAAATTGAGAAAGTTTGTCATTTGTACCCGCTGAGAAGACAACCTCCATCATGGGGATCCATGAAGATCCTGGGAGCACAGTGGTATAAAATACACTTTAATACATCATCAGACAAAAAATAAGCTGATTGTATAGGGAGATTTGTGCTTAGTTTGAGAAGATTAAATTTCCAATGAAAATACTTTTGAATATGGTATTATTATTATTTTTAAAATAGAAATCATATCACTGAATATGTATATTTCTTAAAAAAATCATTGACAACTCACCATGTTTCTTCAAAATCAGTTCTGAAGATGTCATTGATCCCACAACTCATTCCATTGCTTTGAGTCAAAAGAACTCTACATAGAATTACTTGGAATCTCAGGACTTTTTTCTAGGTTAGGCTTCTACAGTCGTCTTTAGGTTCATGAATATGAACAGAAGTCATTTAGACTTCTGACTTCAAAGACCAGGCCCTTTGTCTGGTCTTCTGAGACTTCTGAAGTAATTTATATTGAATTTTTAAACTGTTAGTTATGAATGTAAGGCACTAATATTTTCAGCACCAATTATATTTTCTCTCTTTTTCTTCTAATTTTTAATGCAATGACTTTAAGCGTTTTCCTGAACATAACAGATGTAAAAATGGACACATGAAACAAACATGATTCAGGAGAAATTCTAAAAATTAGTATGTTAGAAACAGAATCCTGAGTATATTTCACAGAATGGACTAATCTTAAGCTACTTCATCAGTTGGAACAATTAAAGTATTTGATTTTCATTTCCATTCAGTTATTGGGTACTCTGCTGAAGATGACAAGATTTCCATTTAGGGACAGATACCCATTTAAGGTTGGACTGATAATGCCAACTATTTTCATATGACATTTCATGTGTTTTTATTTAAACACTTTAAATGGAATGGAAAAACTGGTGCAAATCCCTTGCTTTGCATTCACCTGAGGGAAGAAGGGCAGGATCTATATTGCAGATCTATGTACTCCACTATAAAATATATATATATAAATAAATAAATAAAATAAAGAATACAGAGAGCACTGTTTTTTTTTTTTTTCCTTCAAGCTAGGTAAAGGGCTCAAGTTCATTCAAATTTCAATGGCACTTGTAATTGTTCCTAAACTAAGTGTGAAACTCGGTAGGAAAGGTGTGCTATCATAACTATACAATCTTTTTAAAAGAGCATCAACCAAACAACATACTATGTGATATATCACTCCTTTGCTCCATATGTTTAGCTTAGGGCATATTTTCTTTTATTTCAGCTTCCTCTCTGCAAGATGGCAAACAGTAACTCATTTATTTTGTAAAGCTCCAAGGGACAGCTCTGCCAAGACCAATAAAAAGCATACTTACAGTTTATATGCTTGTTTCTATACTATCTATAAATGTTTTCTATATTACAGCACTTGCAGTGCCATAAATTAATGATTCTATATTAAAATCACATTCTGCCAGACCATGAAGGTTTCCTTCTAATTAAAAGAAAGAAAAATCTCAGAAAATCCTAAAACATCAGACTGAACACAAGACTATATGGAGATAATAGGTCCGATACTAACTAGATAAAATGATTTTATTTTATTTTTCCTGAAGAAAAAGTATTAAAGATATGTGATAAAATTGCCATGGTTACAAAGTCTTGTCCCTAATGAAGAGTGATATGGATTAATTTGTAATCTAAAGAACTAAACACTACTCTAATTACATAGAAATGAGCAAGATTATTTTAAAAATATACCTTGAGGTCACAGTCAAAAATATACCCTGTCAGTCATAGTCTCATAAAATCAATCTTACCCACAAACCCAGAAATTTCAGTAATATTTCACTCTCCATCAAAACACTGAGGTTTTGTGAAGTTTTGTGAAAAGTTTATTATCATTCAATGTTTTTAAATTCAAGTCTATCTCAGGAAAGAAATACACTACAGAATAGCTAAGCTACGTAATCACTAGAAGGTTTAAAAGAATATGAAGAGTCATGTTCCAGAGAAATTACTCTGAAAGACTTTTAATTGCTATGAGAAATACACATTTATTTAAGGTTATTGACTTTAAGTTCAGCTTTAATCGAATGATATCACTCTCTTGTGATCAGGAATATTGCGTATTGTTTTCTTACCATGAACTCTTTCTTATAACTGTTACAAACATGATGCCTCATTCACATGATCTGTATAGATACTTAATACATTTATTATTCTGCTGCTCAGTAGTCGGGCTTTATTAAATATGAATTTGGTGTATAAGATAATTTTTTATTATTCAAAGATTTTCTCTCTCTCTCTCTCTCTCTCTTTTTTTTTTTTTTTTAAGATTAGACAGGTCCACACAGTGGAATCTGAAAATAAAACACAGGAAGTAGATTTTTTTTTTCTATGTGCTTTTGAAAATAAGAAGCTCAATGGCTTTTAGCAAGGGAGACACTTATTTATATTCTTTTCCACCCACACTAATTCCATGCAAATTAAAAATGTAATTATACAATGTTTTTTTCTACTAAATTCAGCTTTGTTTGAAATGTTTTATATAAGATCTGTGAGTGAAAAAAATAAATATTCAGACAAGCATTTCTGGGGTTTTGTCACCAGAAATCCTTCCCTAGACAGAAAGAAGATTAGATATTGTCATAAATGAGAATCATGGTTTATGAATATAACAAAATATGCAGTCATTCAATCTTCAAAGATTGCCAGCGTAAGTCATCCCTGCACACATCTCTTTGTCATTTAGTATACTCAGATGCAAAACTGCTCTACAGGGAACATTATAAAACAACCAGAAAGATATAATATACAGAGAAATATATGATAGTGTACTGATATGGGAGTATGAACATTGACAAGTTATTTGTTGATGACCTTAATTTTAGTTTATGTTACTGTGACTTGAACTCTGCTTGGTTTTGTAAGGCAAAAGAACAACTGATTGCTTAAAATTGGAAATTTATTTAAAATGTTCCCAATTGAAAACTTTATATTCGCTCCTCACTAAATCTCCTCCATTCCTCCACTTCAGTAGGGATCACAGAGAAATATGATACAGGAAAAGTGGTTCCTATTGAAGATGGACATGGATAAGCATAGGTGCTTAGGACAACTGAAGCATTTTACATCTGTGTAAAACAGTGAAGTCGGATTCATGGTCCACGAGGGTTTGTTTCCATGTTAAATATCCTATTTTTATTGCCAGATTTCATACAATGAAGGTCACAGATGCATTTTCACACTGATGCAAATTTGGCATTTGATTTCAAGCACAGAAGCAGAGAACATCAGAAAGACAGATCTTCATATTGAAAAGATTTCATCTAATTGTCACAGCCTTCTTGTATTTCACAAGAAACACTCAATAGAAAGAAAAGACTGGAAATAGGTACAGTCAATGTGGGTCTGGTGCTTGGGGAACATGGAAGGGCGTAGACAGTACTCAGCTACCACTTCATTTTTACTACAATTCTCAGAGAAGAAAACAGTTTAATAGACCAAGAAAGCAAATTCTTTCTTTATTTCAGCTCCACTGATCTTTTATTTACACAAATATATATATTTATTTATTACACAAATATATATATTTATTACACAATATGTGTAGGGACGTATATTCACTAACTTGAATAAGAATTTTTAATATATTTACTAATTAGAGAAAATAAATGCTACAGTTATTGTGATACTGTGATAATACTGGCTAATGAAGGAACAAAATAGGTTCACAGAATCATAGAAAATATAGCTGTAAAATAATTTGATGGGTCAGAGAGCTTTTCCCCTTAATGAAAAAAATAAATCAACTTACACTTTGGTAATTGCTGACAAATATTTGTCTATTTTGTTTTTTGTTTAAAGTCCACATTAAGCAATGGAACACATTGTTTACGTGCAAGATGCATGAAGCAGTCTTTCTAATAAGCATTAATAAGTCTTTAACTGAAGTATTAATTCTAAGACAGTTGCAGAAAACTTGGAGGAAGATTGGAAGACAGCAAGAAGATATAAAACTGATCTGAGGACTAGAAAGCTTGACCTAAAGAAAAGATTGAAAGAACCGGGGTTATTTAAAATAGATAAAGCCTGAAGAGACTGAAAGCTGGGTACGATAACAATTTTCATGACAAAAATATGCTGTATGAACCAGAAGCACTCTTAGATCCATAGCACCTAGGACAGGAAATACTTGAACTAAAGCTGGAAGTGTACATACTCAGCTTTCATGCAAAGAAAATCTTTTTAAAGTCAAATATAGTGACTCACTAGAACTGTCAAATTTCTACCCAGATATGTCTTAGGAAAAAAAAAAAAAAAAAAAAAAAAAAAAAGGAGTAGCAGGCTCTTTTATGGAAAACAAGATGGACTAAACTCTTGAAGTTCCCTCCAGTTCTGTTTTTCTAAGACTTTGTACTTTTGCTAGGAATTTTCTTCTAATACCTAATAAATCTCTTTTTATCACATTTTCTACTCTAGCCTTCCCTGGTGGCACTTAGAACAGTTTCTCTTTTTCTACTTTTCAGCAATATTTCACTTGCTTGAAATTCTTACTGTGTTTCTCTTCAGTCTGCTTTTCTATTAAATCACAAACACTTTCAAATTTTCCTAACAGCCTCTAAACCTAAAATAAATATTACATATACTTCCCTGCCATTCCCTTTATTCTCACCTTTCCCTTTATTTTCAATAGATAACGTGACTTGTTCTGTTACATAATAATAAATATTAGTACAAATACAAGTAGGGCTACTTTCCAGATACTACGGAAATTCTGGTATTTTGCAGATAAATATATATGCAGTCAAATTTTCAAAAATGATACCTAATTGTCAACAGAAGTCTGCAAAAGAAGGGTGCTGGTGTAAAACTTTTATGCCCATATTTGCTCAAAAGAAAAAAAAAACAAACAACTTATATGGTTGTCACCATCAAGGAGGTTCAAATTAACAAAAGCATAATCATATATATATATATACATATTTTTTTTTTTCCCCTGGAATGTTACATGACTAGGCATGTTTCTCCACCTCAGCAGGGATGAAAGTACTAAAATATGGTCCTATCTAAAATGAGTGAGAATATACATGAATTCATAGAATCATAGAATCATAGAATATCCTGAGTTGGAAGGGACCCTTAAGGATCATCAAGTCCAACTCTTGACACCGCACAGGTCTACCCAAAAGTTCAGACCATGTGACTAAGTGCACAGTCCAATCTCTTCTTAAATTCAGACAGGCTCGGTGCAGTGACCACTTCCCTGGGGAGCCTGTTCCAGTGTGCAACCACCCTCTCTGTGAAGAACCCCCTCATTATGTATATTCATACATAACACAGAATTTACCATAATTCAGCTAGGCATTGCAGCTTGTTCACAGTATGAGGTTGATAACATTAGTATACGCTACAGCATAACTACTGAAGAAAAAACAAAACAAAACAAAAACCTTATGGTTGGATTGTAGACAATATAGACAACAAAACAAAATAAGGAGCCACATTTCATAGTGATGGTCATGGTTCACGCTGTTTACTGAATTCTTTATATATACTAGTTACTCTATTGTCACAGTGTGCTGTAATCCAGAACCTTATAAAACGCTATTTTGTACTATAGAAGATATGCATAAAAATAGTAGTAAAATGTCTGCTACCATAACACGCGGAAGTTTCATCTGTGCCAAAAAAATCCAGTCACCAGAAAGTAATACAGATCTATTTCAGGTATATGTATATGTATATGTATATGTATATGTATATGTATATGTATATGTATATGTATATGTATATGTATATGTATATGTATATAAGGAGGAAAAGAAATTATTATTTCCTGTTCATCAACAAAAAAATGTTTTCAATTTTTATATTGATACTAGTGCAATCCAATTGCTTTATAAATCCATTTGTTAATTGCTTGCTGTTAGATAATTTAGATAGTTTTAATAACCTTTCCCCCCCCCCCCCCCCCCCCTCTTTTTGGGTGTAATACAGCTGGATTCAAAAGCCAATAAAGGTTGTCCTGAAATTCCAAAACAACATTACATTAAATATCTAATGACTTTGTCAGTGGTAGGCTTTGAATGGCATTTTCTCTAAGTAGTATTTAATGTGCAGCTTGGGAAAGACTACTAAAGAAGTAAGAGAAGCCATCATGACTCTTGTAGATGATTATATTTTGACAGGTGCAACCATTCACTGTTGGTTGCTTTCTTTTTGGGCTATGACAATTACCACTGCACCATTTTTCCACAACTAAATATCCCTGTACAACACTGTCCTGTGCATTGCAGATATCTGCTTGTTCAAAACTACACTGGGTATGTTCAACACCATGAAAAGACTTATGATACTAAACAGTACTTCATCAGGTTAGTTTTCATAGTGGATATGACAAGAAGAGAAGAACAGTTTAACATGTAATAGCTGCTAATAATTTGGCTGGTAACACAAGATAGCTTTCTAAGATGTCCATTTTTTTGCATGATTTCACCCACATAATTGCATATATAACAGCTTCAGTCAGTGTAAAGAATCATACAAATTTTAGTAGGCAGCTCATTAAGGAGCAGTTCAACCTGAGCTTTGGATTTACTAGAGGTTTTTGTTAACATCAACTAATATTTAACTGGTCCAAAGCACATTACTGTAGTTCAGTGTGTGCTGTTGAATAACGTCTAGCTGGACTAATTAACAGAAAACTGTTTAAAGAGTGGAGTGTAAGGAATAGCTTACTCTAGTAATAACTAGTGTAGCAACACAGGCAGCAATAGATGGCAATGAGGCAGTAAGAAGGACAGGTAAAAGTGAGGAAGGCAGGGGACAGAGATGCTTTCAGATTCACAGGTTAACTGTGAGACTACAAATTTATTACTAGAAGATTTTGACACTGAGAGTGGGACTGAAATAGAATTTGTCAAGAAAGTTTTTCAGTGGTTGTTAGGTTTGAAAATTACCGTTTGGTCTGAAAGCAGCAAGGCAAACCAAGAAAATAGTCAAGAAACAGGACAAGTCCTGGGGATTCTTTAGAACATCCATATCACAGTTTTTAACAAGTGCCCCTGGAACAATCTCTAGCAACATACAATTGTATTTCAAGGAATGAACAGATTTTGGAAATATCCTTTTCTCTCGTGACATTTTGTATTAGCATTTACCCTTAAAGTAGATGTTTCATGCCTGTGTAGCTCAAGATGAATATACATTTGAATGTGTGCTGTACAGCTTAAGAAGCTGTAATAATAAGCTGTAATAAGCTGTGTGATTTCACAGAGCAGATACAGCTTTATAAACACACAGTAAAATCACTCCTGAAAATCTGTCAGGCAACCTTTTTTTTCCTACAGTATACAGACAAATTAGAAGTTTTATATAATGCAAGTATTAAATTATTTTAAAGTGGTTGGAAAATGAACTGTGTTCTGGGAAGTATATTTAATTAAGCACAAAGACAATTGTAAGTATTTTTAACTGTCAAAATCACCTCTATTCAGAATGTTTCTTATTTTTCTGATTATTTTGTTTAAACAACATATTCTTAAATAACAGGAATCTAGAAGATTTAAGAGAGGCCCATAATGCTGCACACTGAATTTTCTGGAATCCTACCAACTTGTGACTACTTTCAGTTTGTCCCGGTGAGCAGATGCCTTTAGGCAAAGCACCAGTGCTGAAAATGCCAGTTCTCAGCAACTGCATCCCTGAGGCCAGTAGTTGATATACATGAAAAACATCCCAAAACCACAAAGACAACACACGTCATATAATGGCAGAGTGGGGATCAAATGCTAGAGGATTTAATCATTATTTCGTACCAGAAAACTATTCAAGCATCCACAGTGACAATACCTGCTGCAGCTTCAGTGTTATAATTCAGTAGAATTATATATAATATCTCTAGAAAGCATTGAGTGCAAGAGATTAACATAATTTTGTCAAAGAACATTAGTTGCTAAAGCAATCCTTTTGAAATAAAAAAAAAATCCTCTTAAGTGTTATGATAGTCAAATACTCAGATGGCACAAATCAGTGCAGCTGTGCAAAAGCTGTGATGGAACAACTAATTCAGGACATTCTGACATAAAGAGTTGCCACAAATAAAAGTGTGTTGGAAATGTGAAATTTCAGGCCAGTGTTGTAACTGGGAACTGATTACTCAGTGCAGGTTCATCCTATCATTACTGGCTTTAAAAAAAAAAAATTTTTTAAATGCAACATTCTTTTATTTGCGTGACCTTCCCTCTTTTGGCAGTGCAGGCCTAAATGACCAACAACTGTGTGTGAATACACACAAAATGTTCTATGTCATTTTTCATGAATTTCTGAAACCACTGTATGACATTAAAATTTTTACTTGTGTCAGGATTCATAAATCTATACATGAGAAATTGATTGAAGCGCTGATTCTTCCTCCATTAAACTACATGGGAATGTATTAATGAACAAGACTGTTTAGAAAGAAGGATGGCTTTCTAAATATTATCTTCTTTTGGCAACTTGATTTGTATTATTTTACTTCTCTGTGTTTTCTATGTACTGATCTAAATTAATATTTGTACATACACTTCACAAGTGTTGTAACACATAATTAATGTCCATAAAATAAATTGACAACATCATTACTGATTTTAAGCATAAAATTGATCTTTATGGTAATCCTGAAATCTTCTGAGATGATCCACATGACTGAAAACCTGTAAGCCTTTCTTTTTCATGGATAATTTAGATACAGCAAGGAGAGGGGAGTAGCATTACCTACCTCAAAGTTACTGGCAGCTTGGAAGGCAATGACTTCAGATGCTCTCAATCAGTCTCCTGAAACACATACAAGCATGGGGGCAGTCCTAGACCTTTAAGCTTTTTGTGTTCAGAAAACAAACAAAAGTCCCAACTAGTTACCTGACTATATATATATTTTTATATATATTTATATATATTTATATATATATATTTTTTTTACTCCCTATCATTTTCACTTTTCACAACAATGGTCTGTCTTACTGTTCTGTCCCTCTCCTTTTTCAAATCAGACTCCTTTTTTCAGTTTCTCAATTTTCTACAGCTTTTTGTTGTTGTTAACTTTTTTTGTTTTTCATAGCAACAGAAGCTTACCCTGTGTTTCTTCACTCTTAAGGGATTCATATAAATATGTAAGTATTCTCCCATGAAATTTGCTGTTATAGAACAAAACAAAACCACAACCTTTTTCTAGGCCAAACTCCATTGTTTGGGACCTTACATACATGGGTATTTGTTCTTGTATCCATTCTGAGCTTCCATAAGGCTGCAATGTCTGTCACACATAGAAAAAACAGCAAATCATGGTGCCTTGCTTCTTTGAGAGACCAAAGAATAACACTAATTGTCTTTTTAATCTGCTCTTTCAGTGTTGTAAGAGGTGAAACCACCTCCTTTCCAATCAACAGGAGGTCAGGATCACCAGTAATACCCATCACCTACTCCAGATTCTTGATCTTCATGCATACTGCCACTAAAACAGCAGTTCTCAAATTGAAAACCTGCTATTTTATAGCAGAGGGAATGAAAGGAGGTGGAGAACGTAGTGTCAAAGAACTTGGAAAGTCTGAGGTCCTCTCACCTTCCTGGTCCTGTCCTTTCCCAGCCATGTCTGCTCAGTAGGCTCTCTGGTCCCTAGTGCCAGTGCAAAAGGGAAGCACAGCTCATGGCAGAGGATGAGCTTGGCCACCATGGCCAAGGTGCACTTGCATTCCAGTCCATGGAACTGGGTGGGATTATTTCTAAAGCTGAGCCAGAGTGCTCAGCTTTTTCTCACTAAAGAATGAAGGGGAAAATTATGTTCACATTTAAGGAAAAAAATGTCAAAAATGTCAGCTGGTCAGACCCCTGAGACAGAAGACCCCTCAGACCTTGACTGAACTGCTTAGAAAGTTGGCTCATTTTAGAGTAGCAGATTGGACTAGTTGGACTAGGTGATCTCCAGAGGCTTCTTACAATCAAAGTTATCCTATGATTCTCTGATTTTATGAAATGCCAGCCTAGCTACAGACCCATTTTTCTAGGACAAAAGGTTATATAAAAAGTTTTTTTTTTTTTTTTTTTTCCCATGATATATTGTCTTCAGTTGAATCACAGTTGTGCCTTCTGTGTAAAAATTCATATGCAAAAGTTCAGTTTGTGAAGTTTTTAATTCATCTGGGAGAAAGCCTCTATTTTAAAACTGTAGGTCAGAGAGTTCTGCTCCTGAAGCACTGCACATGTGGTCAACCATTTCGATATTCAAAAGAATGCGATCATTTTCAAAGCTTGTTTTTATTATTCACACTTTCTTCACACAGAATGTACATATATAAATAAATAGAAGAAGCCAAAGTCTGGTAGGGGCAAGCAAAAGACCTGATGAAAACAAGAAGCAGTTAATAAATAATAATAATAATTTTTAAAAAATAAATCTGAAAGAATCAGCTGTCACAATGCACTCATGGGAATAATGGGAAGAGGAAAATAACATCCGGTAACTGCATAGCATATCTAGTTAAAGACATTGGATAGTTCAGTTGCCAGATGAAGTGGACCCTGACATCTTAAGGACCAAGAGAATGTGCAGCAGTGTAAATGGATGATGGATGTGATCGTCTTGGAGGGTTGAAATAATGTTGTAATCTGATACTACAGAAAAGATCTCAGCTACTCATTTTTACCTTCTATTGAAGTGACCACAGCAGTTTAGTATCTTGGTTCTTCAGTGTAAGACAGTCCCGCACCTATTTTATCTGAAACCTGTATTAATTCAGACTAAAAGGCTATGGATAATGCTGTAAAAAAAGGCACATGGGCCTGGGCTATATCCCAACGTCAGAAACAGTTTGCCAAGCTGAAGGATAAAAAGAAGAGCCTTTAGTGAGCAGTAACCACTCCAGGATCAAAAAGCTGCCTTTACAGATTCCTGATGGAAGATGTTTTGGAATGTTTTTCACATGCCCCTGGAATGTAGAATCTCTTGAACCTGTTCTATTTGATAAGATTTTTTTTCTTTTTTTTGGATGTGCACAAGTCGATGGGGCCGGATGGGATCCACCCAAGGGTACTGAGAGAACTGGCAGAGGAGCTGGCCAAGCCACTGTCCATCATTTATCAGCAGTCCTGGCTATCGGGGGAGGTCCCAGTTGACTGGCGGCTAGCAAATGTGACGCCCATCTACAAGAAGGGCCGGAGGGCAGACCCGGGAAACTACAGGCCTGTCAGTTTGACCTCAGTGCCAGGGAAGCTCATGGAGCAGATCCTCCTGAGAGTCATCACGCAGCACTTGCAGGGCAAGCAGGCGATCAGGCCCAGTCAGCATGGGTTTATGAAAGGCAGGTCCTGCTTGACGAACCTGATCTCCTTCTATGACAAAGTGACGCGCTGGGTGGACGAGGGAAAGGCTGTGGATGTGGTCTACCTTGACTTCAGCAAGGCTTTTGACACCGTCTCCCACAGCATTCTCCTCAAGAAACTGGCTGCTCTTGGCTTGGACTGGCACACGCTTCATTGGGTTAGAAACTGGCTGGATAGCCGGGCCCAAAGAGTCGTGGTGAATGGAGCCAAGTCCAGTTGGAGGCCAGTCACTAGTGGCGTCCCCCAGGGCTCGGTGCTGGGGCCGGTCCTCTTTAATATCTTCATCGATGATCTGGACGAGGGCACCGAGTGCACCCTCAGTAAGTTCGCAGATGACACCAAGTTAGGTGCATGTGTCAATCTGCTTGAGGGTAGGAAAGCTCTGCAGGAGGATCTGGATAGGCTGCACCGATGGGCTGAGGTCAACTGCATGAAGTTTAACAAGGCCAAGTGCCGGGTCCTGCACCTGGGGTGCAATAACTCCAAGCAGAGCTACAGGCTGGGAGAGGAATGGTTGGAGAGCTGCCAAGCAGAGAAGGACCTGGGATTGATGGTGGATAGTCGGCTGAATATGAGCCAGCAGTGTGCTCAGGTGGCCAAGAAGGCCAACGGCATCCTGGCTTGTATCAGGAACAGTGTGACCAGCAGGGCTAGGGAGGTGATCGTCCCCCTGTACTCAGCTCTGGTGAGGCCGCACCTCGAGTACTGTGTTCAGTTTTGGGCCCCTCGCTACAAGAAGGACATCGAGGTGCTTGAGCGGGTGCAGAGAAGGGCGACGAAGCTGGTGAGGGGCCTGGAGAACAAGTCCTACGAGGAGCGGCTGAGGGAGCTGGGCTTGTTCAGCCTGGAGAAGAGGAGGCTCAGGGGCGACCTTATCGCTCTCTACAGATACCTCAAGGGAGGCTGTAGCGAGATGGGGGTTGGTCTGTTCTCCCACGTGCCCGGTGACAGGACGAGGGGGAATGGGCTTAAGTTGAGCCAGGGGAGTTTTAGGTTAGATGTTAGGAAGAACTTCTTTACTGAAAGGGTTGTGAGGCATTGGAACAGGCTGCCCAGGGAAGTGGTGGAGTCACCATCCCTGGAAGTCTTCAAAAGACGTTTAGATGTAGAGCTTAGGGATATGGTTTAGTGGGGACTGCTAGCGTTAGGTCAGAGGTTGGACTCGATGATCTTGAGGTCTCTTCCAACCTAGAAATTCTGTGATTCTGTGATTCTCTGAATTTCTGCTGACAAGATTCTTTCTGCAGAAAGGGTCGGTGGACATTTGCGTGGCTGGTTTTCTCGGGATATTATGGTTTTGTTCTCACCAGAAATTCTATGTACAGTATTTCCTACGTTTTGGAAAGTCTAGTAAGCTAGCTGGAGCAGAAAAAGTGTCCCTGACTTGTCTGTTGGATACATTACAGTCCTGCACACTGTATTGACTTGTGTCAGCTCAGCATAGAACTTGTAACGGTTCAGTGCTTTATATTTTATTTTTGTTTTTTATAATAATGTGGATGAAAGAGAACGTGCACGTGAAGTTATTTCTGGAAAGAAATGTAGACCTTGTTCTTTCACTTAACTAACATTTTTCTACACATTCCTTTTTGGGATACTATATCAGCTCTGCCAAGAGGGGTGAAAACATAATTGGAACTGACCAATCAATATATCATCATCTCTGGAGAGCATGGAAAATATGATCGAAATTAAAGAACTAGTAAGTAGTAATAAAATGATTCCAAAGAGTCTGAAGGGAATGGTGAAGGAAGATGTTTACAAAATTAAGTCCAGATCTCTTTGGTCAAATAAGTTTTTGGTGCAAAAACTGCACCAAAATTTAGTACAACATGAGTTCTGTGCCATCAGTTATTATGAATAATTTTGGTAACAATATTAAAATCTAATGTCAGGCCTATTGATGTTGCACAAACATGTCACAAATCAAATATATAAATGGGCATACTACTACAAGAGCGCTTCCCTTTTTGTTTTTAAAGCACTAACAATCATGTGTGAAAAGTAAATTAATCAGTGCTCAAAACTACCCTCCCAGGGTTTGAACTGCCAAAAATAGGAGTGCCAGAATACCATAACATTCCATATAAATTTAAGGAGTATCAGAGACAATGAATTATGGACTGACCACAACCCCCACTCCCCTGAACCTCTTTGGGGGGAGGAGGTAGCGGATGGTGGATGCTTTAGTTATGCTAGTCTGTTACTAGCAGTTGGTAATAAAGTACATTAATCTCCCTATTCTGAGTCCATTTTGCCCATGACAGTAATTAGTGAGTGATCTCTCTGTCTTTATCTCATCCTGTGAGCCTTTTTTTTCCCCATCATGTTTTCTCCCCCTGCTCTTTTGAGGAGGTGGAATGAGAGAGCATGGTGGAATCTAGCCAGCTATCAATGTGAAACTGCCATATTACTATGGTGCCACATTTTAATACTGTGAAGTCAGTATAGATATAGAAGAGTGGAGGGATCTCAAAGTACTCAGATATTTGCTGACGCCTACATGCACTTCATACAGATCATATGTGTTTTTTCCTTGTAAGTAAATGGGGGCATTTTAACTAAGCTTCACAAGAATAAAGTGAATACTTGAGCAATATGAAGGAGAAATGAATGTTAACCTGTAATTAAAGTCCAGGAAAAAAAAAAAAGACAAAACACAGGTCAATGTCTGAACAAATGTAGTAATATACTTGATTTAGACTCTTTATTGAAAAGACCCTCAGTCACAACCTGTTTCGATTGATCAACAATTCTTCCGCTAATGTAGGTCAGCCACCTAGCTAGCTAATTTTTTTAAACTATTTTTGCCACTGAGATAAAGTCTCTACAACATCTAACATGCTTTAAGCAAATGTTTATGTATGTAAATTATAAGGCGATCTGGACAGTTGAAAGTCAAAGTGATAAAGGTGGAGGATCTGGGTGGAGGAACTGCATGGAATGAAAAACCTCCCTCCACTGAGACCAGTCATTCTTCTGCTGGATATACCATAAAGTAAATATAATAAAGATGAGCCTTGTGATAATAGGTATATATAACAGGAAGGATTTAAAAGTTTTAACATTCTCTTTAAATTAAAGAGAATGCTTGGAGTGAAAACACTCACTGTTGCAAACACACGGACAATTTTAAAGTTTGGAGCATGAAACAAAAATTGTAAGGAGTAAGAGCAATACAGAATAGAATGAATATAGGAAGACATGAGATGAGCAAAGCAGATAGCTGCAATATGAGCAGATGTTACAGAACAGGAAAATACCTGATAAAAAGTATACCAATTACACTTCTTTAAAAAAAGGCAGTTATCCATAGAAATGTCCCGGGTAAAATTACAAGAATGAACTGAGACTGAAATGAAACACATTCTGTTTCCAGCTGTGTCCCAAAATACAGACAGATTAAAGGGTGGATTCCCATACCAGTACATTTGGGGAAGCAACCAACAGAAATAACTCAGATGAAGCAGGAGAAACTCAAAGTTTCAATGTGTGATTTCTTGCTTCAGAGCACACACATGAGAGGATGTGGCATTTAAACAATAGGACAAAACCTGGCTGCACTCAGCTAATCAGACCTGCCAAGACCTGTATCTGTCTTCTTCATTTATATAAATATAATCAACTGCTATCTCACTGTGTGATTTTCTTTCTTCTGACTGACTCATCAGAAGGGTGAGTCACATGTCAGGTGTGTGACTTCCCACCAGCTCTGGAGGAGGCAGACATGTATTCCATACACACTGGTGTATCTGCTTCTCAAATTTAATGATTAGTGTGCCTGCAATTACTTATAGAAGAAAAATCACTGGTGACAAAACTACTCAGCCCTACATTCCTTATCCAGACCAATGAAATGCAGAGTATTCAACAAATAAGTAAGGACAAGGGATGGGTCGAGGAACAAAATTATATTCTTAAGTCAAACGCTTTGGGAAGATTTACTATTTACAATTAATCCTTATCTTCAATTCAGTTTAATGCTAAAACTGATTTAAAAAAAAAAAAAAAAAAAAAAAGCACATTTTCTTTAAAGAAAAACTGAGATAATACTACGGGCTTTTAATAGCATTATTTTCCTCTCACAAACTATATTAATGGAAGAAGCATACACACTACAGTTAAAAATATGAGACTGCAGTATGGGAGAGCAGTGCCCTATTCCTAGAGGGTTTTTGGGCTGCAGTAGCTGTCTTCAAAATGCAAAACTAAGGTTGCCACGATATACCCCTGTCTGGCTTGCAGTTGAGACATAGAAAAAAAATAAGACAGAAAAAAAATGAGACAGAAAAAATAATAATTAAGGAATAAATAATGCTAAAATAGGCTATATGCAGCAAAATATTAAACATGAACTAAAAGTTATGGGTCTTAACCTTGTATAATGTCTGTCATCCCCCCCCAGATGGTGAAATACTCAATTTGTAATCTATTCTTGTAGTAAATAAATCAATGCAATTAGTTGTTTATTCAATTTGAGATAACTGCTGTGACCTCAAGATTATCTGTAAATTTTTATGTTTTTGTTTCACATCCATAAACTGTGAATGTGCTTTAGTAATAGGACCTCCAGATTACTTGGAATTAAGGTAATTAGCTTTTAAATGTGACATCAATTTATCACACATTTTGGTATTTGACTCCACAGTTTTATTTCCTGTATACTGTAAGGGACACATTCTAGAAGTGTAGGTATAGTATGTTATATTAATAATAAAATTAATAAAATGAATTTATTAATATTTTGTATATCTTTGAAATAAAATATAAAAATAAAAACCAACAAGATAATAAAATTGGTATAATACCATATTGAAACCAAGACCCCAAAAGCTTTTATTTTAAAATCAAAGGTGAAATGCAAGTCATGAATATGAGCATTTTTCCTCATCTTTCTGATAGTCAATAAGCACACTTCAAATATATGTTTTAAGGCAGCGGTCTGATTTTCATAAAGGATTTTGTATTTTGCTTGTTGTCTTCTTTTATTCATATGAGCTTCTTCAGCCGTTGCCCCTGGAAACACATGCTGCAAAGCTGACCACTAGTCATAGTGCAGATCAGATGAAGCTCTGAGGAGTCAATATTACTTATTAATATATTCTCCAAAATTAATTTTGTTTTATAATTAAACTTGCCTACAAGAAGATATGCTTGTTTAAAATTGAAGCTTAGAAATATAAACATATCTCCAAAAGCAGATCAAATCTCTGAACATCCTCATTACACTAACTAGGTAGACAGTCCCAACAGAAGCAAATTCTTTTGAGTTTTGAGAAAGTTTGGTTCAGATGAAAGCTAACTGAGATGATGCTTTAGAAGATATTGTGCATGGAAATAAGTTGTTGACAGTGAGGAAGATATAGCCTATGCATTTCTTGAGAATTTTGCCCAAATACACTGAAAATACACTACAATCACTTCAGCTCCATTGATTTTCTTTAAAGAGACTCTGGCTAATAGTTCTGCCTAATTAGCTACCACCAAAAATGCTATGGGTGAGGGACATAGTTGTAAAGACTTTCTAGGCTAGAACCATACGGCTTCATCTATTCATTTATTCTAATGCATGTCAGGTCAGTAACATATTGCTAACATATTTAAAAATTATCTACGAAACAAGTATAACCACAGGATGTGAAAAACCTTTAAACAGATGGTTAGCAATGAATTGCTGGTCAACAAATGCAATAGCTTGACAGATAACACACTGCTTAAGTACTGCCAATTTGGCAATATTACCTGGACCAGTGCCGACACTGTTCACGGCTCTGGATTTTTTATTTGTTTTGGTTTGCTTTGTCATTACTTTTCACTTGGAAACTAAACAAAATTCTTGATGAAGAACAAACAAAAGCACAAGTAAAATAGCAGCATAACCCAATGCAAAATCATTATATTGTCAAAAGTACTCATCCATCAAATGCATGACAAACAGGGCAAGGGAGGTGATTCTGCCCCTCTGCTCTGCTCTCATGAGATCCCATCTGGAGTGCTGCATTCAGTTCTGGGGCCCCCAGCACAAGAAGGATGTGGGCCTGTTAGAAGGAGTCCAGAGGAGGGCCACAAGGATGATCAAGGGGCTGGAACACATCTCCTGTGAAGACAGGCTGAGGGTTGTGGGGTTGTTCAGCCTGGAGAAGAGAAGGTTTAAGGGAGACCTTAAAATGGCCTTCCAGTACTTAAAGGGGGCTACAGGGAAGCTGGGGAGGGACTCTTTGTCAGAGAGGGTAGTGATAGACAAGAGATGGGGGCTTTAAACTAAAAAAGGGTAGATTTATACTAAATATTCAGATGACATTCTTTCCTATGAGGGTGGTGAGGCACTGGAACAGGTTGCCCATCACTGGAGGTGTTCAAGACCAGGTTGGATGGAGCTTTGAGCAGCCTAGTCTACTGGAAGATGTCCCTGCTCAGGGCAGTGGGATTGGAATTAGATGGTCTTTAAAGTCCCTTCTAATCCAAAGCATGCTATTATTCCATGATTTACAAGAAATGTTGTAATCCCAGTTTTCCTTTAGAAAAAATACACTATGAGGAAGTTTCACTATCAAAGGTAAGCAGGTGGATTTGAGGAGGGGGCTACCAGTGTGGTAAGACATTGATTTCTAAAAATAAAGATTTTTCTTTTTTTTTTTTTTTGATGACTTTTTTAATTTAGTTGTTGATGTTAAAGAGCAGCAGGAAACATTATTCCAGTCTAATCTTCTAAAGAATCTTTATTTTTCTTTTGCATAGCTTTTAATTTCCTGTTCATCCTATAAATGTTTAGCCCACATTTCAGATATGCGGCTTTTATGTTTTTATAGGCTTTCACTATTGTATGTCACTAATGGAGAGGTATCATTGCCCCTACAAAATACTAATTTTCTTATAAGGAGTAAAGAACTAGACTCACTTTTTTTTTTTTTTTTTTTTTTTTAGACCTATAAAATATGGCTTTTAGTTATATAGTTTGAATTTCAAATGAAAACCATTGTACAGTGCAGTGATAATTATCACTTTCACAGTTATCCCAAAAGTGAGAAAAAAGTATAACAGCCTGTCAGTTTTGAGAGAAACTGGGGGAGATCCAGCTTCAGTTTACAAAAGAGCAAAAGGAAATCCTATTCACCCATTCAATTTGTGTCAGATTTATAACATAATCTCAGTCCGTCATACTATGGCATATTTGACTATATTTTCTCAGGTACTCCATCTTTCACTAGGCACTTCATGATTTCTGTAATGAGTAAAGGTAAAAGAAATTAAAAATTAAAAACTTGCTGTTCCTGACTGCAAAATGATCCTCTGTATAAACAGCAAAATCAATCCTGTACAGGTAGAAATGTCTTTGCAGTTCAACTGTCTACCAGTTGAGCTCGGGAATTCTAATTCTACCTTAACATTGACAGTCTCTGATTCTAAAAATAGCCATTTTCATGTGTCAGGCTCAGGTTTATTGGCGCTGATTTACAAATAATCAACCTTCAGCACAAATGCTTGATTAAAACTCACATCCAAAGCTGGATGTGGAGAGCTGAATGTTCACTCATATCATTAGATTCTAGATGTTACAAACCAAATTCTGTAGTTGATAAATAATGCATACATATGCATCTGATGCTGTTTCTGTAAAGTGAGTTCACCATTCAAATGAGTGGTACTAGTGTAAAGACCTTTAATGGAAAACTGTGCCTCAGAAATTGGTACACTGTAGGAAAACCATACCAAAACAAATGTAATTCACTCATTTGGTATGTTCCCATTCTATGGCTAGCCTCACAGGGAGAATAAAAACTGATTCTTTCCCAGTTCTTTCAAGAATTTGTTTCCTACCCTCATGCATGCACAATGTCACATGCTTTTCAATAAAGACTGTGGAAAAAAAAAAAAAAAGATAAAACAAAGTTAAAATATATTTTTGAATAAACTGAATTCTAAGCCATTTATTGCTAGGATGCTATTTAAAAGACTTCACTGTGAACATATATAGGAAACTAAACTCTATAGGTTCTTCTTTTAATACTTCACTGCTTTTTCTCTGTTTTATATTACCCCCCACTGCACAAAATTACATAAAATTTACTCACCACCAGAAATTCTGTAAGAAAAGGACCAAAAGCTATTAACAAATAATTATGCATTCTGCTGCTGCACTTTACTATAGATCCCATACTTGGCTAACTGGACCCAGATTTTATTTATAAAAATATAAACAAATAAATGATAATAATAAAAAAGATCCATCTATTGATTTTTGGTCTGCTGGCTCTTATCTCTCTTTTCCGCAAAAACTACCCTAAATTAGATACCAATTATGAAAACACAATAAGGCATCCCACCTTCAATGGTAACAAGGTTGCATTTGTTGGGACCATATATGTACATATTCATTGAGAACTTCCTGCTGAACTACCCTGCTCTCTCCTATTCTTAATAGCAAAGCAGATAGCCTGTCAGCAAGACATTTTTAACTCTTATTCACTTATTTCTAAATTTGTAACTTTTTAATTGAAAATGCCAGGGAATGGCACAAAACTGTGCCAGGGGAGGTTCAGACTAGACATTAGGAGAAATTTCTTTAACATCAGGGTGGTCAAACCTCAGACTTCCTAGGGAGGTGGCTGATGCCCCGTGCCTGTCAGTGTTCAAGAGGCATTTGGATAAAGACCTCATTAATATGCTTTAACTTTTGTATATGCTTGGTAGCTGGGAATGATCTAGATGATCTTTGAAGGTCCCTCCTAGGTGAACTATTCTATTCTATTCTGAAAGGGCACTATGAGCATCATGTTTCTGTAATCACCTTTCCCTTTCCTCCTTTTCCCTCCTTATGAGGGTATTGATGCTTCCTTTCCAAAGCAACAAATTTCTTTAAATGAAAGATGATCCTTCCCTTTTATTTATTTATTTGGATGTTCCCAATCTGTAGCAACAATTTCCTACAGCCTTTTCCTAAACCCATATGAAAGATACACTGGGATAAGATTTAAGCTGCACTTTCTGATTGATTTCCAGAATACATTTTACATTCAATACCCCACATAAAAAGCCCATGGAGAACTGCACCACAACAATTAATGATACAAGGTTTTTATTTTTCTTGATATATGACTCAGAAGCCCCTGAGACTTATTTTTTTCTAGACTCAGTACAGCAATTTCAGCCTCAGACTATAGCTCCAAAATAGCAACTTGCATAGTTTCTATGTTAACAAATCACAAAATGTCAAACTGACACGAACTATAATATTTTTTTACTCTGTCTTTTAAATAAATATATTTAATTTAGCAAATACTGGCATAGTAAATATACATTTTAAACATATTATTAGACAATGATGTATGAAGATCTCAATTTGACAAGTACTTTGTTCAACATTTTTAACATTATGTACCTCCTACCAAATAACTTAAATGCCTGTAATGTTTGAAATACCATTTTTTTCCTCATGCAAATATTGAAAACCTTTATCTATAAAGCTTTAACAGAAGAAATCCTTTAGGGTCATATTGAATTCTCCCCCTCTCCCACATAGAAATGTGTTATTCTATAGTTCACCACTGAATGCAAAAGATCAAGAATCAGAAGAAAATATCTATAATATCTAGAAATTTTGCTATCCTCATAAAAGTAACAAACTATACAAAGAGTTAACATGAATGAATTCAAAATTTCCAATATTTCATGCCATCTTTTTTTTTCCTTTCACATTAAAACTTGAGATGAATATAAAGCTCTTTGTTTCAAACTTAGAGTCATCAATAAAGCACAGCAAGGAAATAATCACAGGATGTACTGAATATCAGACTAAATTTGCTAAAGGATTTAGCCAAACTGCTTTTTACTACAGAAAATATGCATTGAAAATTCAAGATGCTAAAATGTCTGCTTTTTTGGTTGTTACTTTCCCCTCTCCATCCAGTCATCTTCAAATACACAAACTCCAGGTTGACAATAACTAATACTAAAATAATTTACAGTTTTAAAATGCTGCTATTACTGCTACAGAGAACAGGGTGACTTTTTCTGCAGCCTAGAACTGAAATGCTTAAGAAGAAAATATGTTATACTTGTTTTAACCACATGTAATTAAGTCATTTTTTTAAATTTTATTTTCCTGAAGATACTCATGTATTGTTTAGAACCAAAATTGTGCTGCATTTCAGAAAACCTCCATGGGAGGATCCTTTCTGCATGACAAATGCAGCTGAAGAAACTTGCTAGAAAGACAGAGATGTATTTTCACGATTATAATGACTATGAAAATAAGAGACAGATTACAACCTGGTTTATTCTGCAAGCTTTCTGAATCTTGGTGGGGGGAAGCTAATTATCAGTTAGAGTAAGCTGGAGAAAAAAAAAAAAAAAAAAAAAAAATGATATGTGCTTTAGGGTAAAAAACAGCCCAAAATGAGGTGATGGGAACAAGAGATACAATGATTGTGCTGAAAGAAGACAGAAGAAAATTGCAATTAAAAACCAAATGTGATTGTTATGTAACAGAGGAAGACTGTAAGATGAAGTCCAGCAATTGCATTTCAATTACTGTAATGGATAATTATGTGTTAGGCTCTAATGTGAAGGACACTCCTTTATAAAGCAGTACTTTTATCATGCATTATACATCACTTGCACACCAGGCACACCAGGAAAAAAAAAATTAAAAATAAAAAAAATATCTTTTTTCTTGTAAACACTAGGCAGTTACTTCTAAATAGATATACCGGAAATAAATTACTGCTGTACACAATGAAGCCCTTAGAAGTTCTTATTAAAAACAAACAAACAAACAACAAACTTTATGATGAAATATTATGCAAATTGCATGAGCTTTATAAGACAATTGCATGCCCTGAGATTTTGTTAGAATGCTGGATTTTGGAGTAAAACTAGTAACTCCACAGTTACTAGTATACTGGTATACCAGTATTACTGGTATAATTAGTTATTGCTAATTTTTTTTTTTTGGTAGTCTTTTCACATTTTCAGTACACATTCTTTCTTTCTGAAATAGACCTGTCAGCAACAGATCATCAGTGGAGATCTGTTTCTCAGAAAGTCCGCTTAGAAGGTATGAAATTTTAAGGGAAGTCCTGGTGTTATTATTATCATCATCATTATTATTATATTTTACTGGTGGTAGTAAACTATAGGGTTTCTGGATATCGACAGTTCCTAAGACCACCCTACTCCACAGACATTCTTCCTAGGATCTCCAGATGTGCTCTACATGTATTCATTTGCTTAATGCAAAGCCATGCCTTTGAGTATGTTAAAAGAAACTGTATAATTAGCTAAAGGGTTCTAAGGAGGTAAAAACATAAAAAGGGAAATTTTCCAAAGTGTATCACTTGTTACACACAAGAAGACCTGGAGGGCTTTGTGTTTGTTTGTTCCCCTCCCCCATTCTCAGTATCATACTCTGTTATCATCTGGCAATAAATTAAATTAATCTTCCACAAGCTGAGACTGTTTTGACTGTGACAGTTCTATTTTGGGGATACTTTCAATATCCAAAGGACATTGAGCTTTAACAGGAAAAAATAAAATAAAAGAGAAAGACCCAAAGAAAGAACAGTTAAGTTTGTTTACTGTATAGTATTTACACATCCTTTCGTATACAGCTCTTGACACCAGTATCTGTACAGAGATAGCAGAAGTGAAGTTCAGAGGACGTGACCCTTGAGTACAACTGCAAATGCCTTTCTTGTTCTGAAATTCAAATGAAAATTCTAAGTGGATACAGAGTCACTAAGGGTGCTTCCAGATGTCACAGAAGTTTCAGGGAAAATAAATAAATAAATAAATTTGATAAGAGTTTGATTCTTGAGAGCTTAGGAGCAAGGAGGACAAGAGTAGATGTGTCAATCCTGTATCCAAAGATTGTTCTTTATAACAATGTTCTTCAGTTTTTTATAAACTCCAAGAAATGTATAAGAACTGAAATATATTCAGATAAGAACCACAGAAAATATTTTGAATCTGGAAACCAAAGAGTTAAAGAGCTAAAAGAGTTACTTACTTAGTCTCTAAAAGAAACAGATTAAGATATCTGATGCTACATACTATCTAGCAAAGAGTAGGCAAAGATATTACATACCTAGGCCTTGAGCTGAACAGCAACAGAAGCCAAAAGCAGATATATCATTTCCAGCATTTGAAGTAATTAAACACTGGACCAGCTTGTCAAAAAAAAAAAAAAGTCTTAATGACCTAATGGCATAAAAAAAAAAAAAAAAAAAAAAAAAAAAACAATCTAACTGATGTTTTTGTAGAGAGATTACTTTTCAAATGTTTTAGGTCTATTAATTATTAGCTCAATCAAAAGAATTCTAACATTCATGAATGGAATAGCACATAATTTGTCCTGATAGAATTCAGTAAGCATGCAAAGAGAAAAATAAGTAGCATTTAATGTATGAATTTAAGCAGAATATTGCATTTTTTGGGGGGAATGATAATTTAAAGGTGATATCAACACCTGAGCAGATCAAGAATTCCTTCCTGTTTTAATGACATTTTTATTATTATTGAGCTATTAGAACAATTTTGATTGTAGGGAAATTTACTACATTTGATTATATCTCAACTTGCTAAACAACAATTTCAAAACAACATTCTGCCTTCTTTACTGTTTATTTCTTTACTGTTGAAGACTATAATATACTGGTAACTTGATTCAACTCAAAACTCTTATCTGGCTTTAAAATTGACCTGAATGTGAACTCTGAACTTTGTCATGATAAATAAGAGGGAAAGAGTTCTAACTTGTCTTCAAATCCCAAATCATAGGCATGGCATTTTCTTTGCCACATTTGGGTAACAGTAGAACTTTTATTTGTAAAAGAAGTTTTAGAATTCTTAAACTCAAAATTAATTAGACAATCTAGATTGATATTGCATGAAATATACATAATGAACATATTACTTTTGTTCATTCAAACATAATAAGAATATAGAAAATTCAAGCTGTATAAAATGCCTTTTACCACCAGCTGTAAGTCACAAATGAAGCAAGCCAGACCTCCAATACAGCTGTTATATCCCTAGCAAAAGATCTTGCTAGGTGGTCAGTGGCAGACATTTTTCTGAGAGCCTATGTACTTTTTTTTTTATGGTCTTATGAACATAAGTTTAAATCTCAGACTTCAAAGGAGGTAACTCAGATGGCACATTAATACATTTTAAATATTTAACATGCATAACCTACAGCTAAATAAAATTTGACACAGAGTGAGAAAAAAGTTCCTTTTAACAAGAAAATACTCAAGGACCTAATTCAGATTATAGATTTTTTTTTTCTAGGTGGGCACACTACACACCCTCTTGAAGTGGCAGAATTTGGTCTTATCCTCCAAATGAACAGAATTACACATGGACATTATGGTTTATCTTCACAAATTGGACTTTCCAGAAATATCAGGCTCATTGTACACGTAGTACAGGATTGATCTCTTCCTGCTTTTTAAGCATAGCCATTAAGTTCCACCACCAGAGAAATTTAGGCAGGCTGTTTCTTGGTTCTGTTAGTCCTGACAGCTTCTGAGACACGGGCAAGAAGTGCCTGCACGTAGGTGATTTCTTCTACTAGCAGCAGTTGTCTTTCCTGATGACCTACAGGCACTCCATCAATCGATAAGGGCAAAGTCATAAATACTGCTGATTGAGTAGGAGCTTCTGATGCTAAAAGAACATACCAGTCTGTAGATGACTTGTTCTCTGCATTTGGAATCCTAACAAATTCCCTAAGAAAATGGGCCTGGTAAGCAACATGAGCTGAAGGATGAATGACTGATCTTCTGAAAAGACTTTTTGAAAAGAAGGTTGAGAGAAGAGGAGAGTTCACTTTTGGGCCACACCGCAGTGACATGCTGTCCTCCCTTACCAGTCAAGATCCTAAAGAATGTTTTGGAAAAAAATGTTGCAACATTCCTAATACATAAAGCAGATTTAAATAAATACTTGTATAATAATTAATCTGCTATACAAGAGAGAGCAGAAGGTTTTCTAAATGGAGATAATAGTAGCAATTAACCTTGAAATGTATTACATTAGCTTTGAAATATTTGTAAACTAGGTAATAAGAAAGTTTTAATATAAAGTGCTCTTATAATGCATTAGTGGAATCAGACTGTTTTTCAAGAAAATGCTAATCTCAGTAATGACAAGGTTTTGACAATACTGTAATATAGGCACAACCTGAACCTGTGAGATGAAGTATTCAGAAGCGTAGGTACTGTTTACAAGAACATATGTAAATTGGATAGTTTAAGCAGACAAAAATGCACTCTTGAAGGAATAATTTCTACAAGAATAAGATTATTACCAATTATTCATTTGTGCTAAACCAGGGAGACAGTGGTATGGATATTGTTAGTGGTCCAAAAGGCATCTCTTTTTACAAGTGTCCTACTAACTGTGAGGTGTGACACTCCTTACATACTGCAAATAACTCTTCTTTTTCTTCTTCTTTAAAAGAATATCCTACAGATTTGGGTTCTGGATCTTTAGGACTTGCTCCAGAATATTTCATCTCCCCTCTCACCATATGCATGCACAGAAATGCTTATCCTTATATTTGGTCATCACCACCAATGATTTTAAGACACGATTAAGGCAAAAACCAGAGGTGTTTTATCTGATTAAATCATCTGCTTCATTAGATTCAGGCAGCATTTAGTCTGGCTGGACAGAATTTCCTACCAGATGCTGAAAAATTCATTGACAGCTACCAGAGAAATAGGTCAGATAACTAAAGGAAAAAGCTCTCCTATTAAAAACAACACTATGACCACAAGATCTTCCTTGTACTCTTAAGAAGATATACAATTGCTTGTAACTTAGTGAAGAAAAAGTTTAGTTGGCATAGTAGGTTTAGTTGGTCTTTAGTTTTTAGTTGTTTTTTAGTTTTAGTTTAGGTCTTTTAGTTGGACTGACACAGAGCTAATGGCTAGAAAACTTACTTAAAATGGAGTGTAAATCTGGGAGTGATTCAGAGAAAAATATATATGTATAAATCAGTAGGTGAAGATAGGGAGAAAACTGGCATTGGACACTGTTTTTTAACAATGTCAAAAAAGGGAAGTTGTGAAACAAAATGATCTGTTGTCTTTTGTCATCCTCATAGCACATCTAGGTTCTGGATTCACTCCACCTAGTCTTAGAAAAACCTTGTAACTCTCTTAATTTGAGAATATCATTGACCCAGATGAATGTATATGGTATAAATTGTGCACTTTTCAATTTGTACTACCCACTCTTAGCTAATATACAGGCCAGAAAAAAAAAAAAAAAAAAAAAAAAAAAAAAAAAAAAAAGGAGAGTGAGAGAGAGTCAATAACTGTTTCTAGAGGGCATCTATACATTTTAATGAAAAGGGAATTGAACCTTGTAGAGAATAAGTAAAAATCAAGGCATTTATACTGATAGGCAAACACTGTGCTGTATATGCTTTTATTTTGCTTATGGTGGCTCTTTGACAGTAGGAATGTCAAATTTACCTATTTAAATTAAATAAATAAAACAGATACTTTCATAATACAAATTTTATATTGAGTAGCCAGTATGAAATAGGGAAAGTAAATATCAGAAGTTGTCTCCCTGGGGGAGATAAAGCAGACCAAAATCACAGGACTTTCTCATACCCACGTTAATCCCATAAATTCTGTGAGGTTATTCTCTAAAATTGCAAAAGAGTAAAAATGAGCAATAAGGTTTTAGTAGTCTTCCATTCTATAGCAAATGAGGCAACTTACACTTTTGCAAAATCCCATTCTATATGATATAAATAATAACAAAACTGAAACAGAAGTGAGACCCTTGTGTTCATAAAATGCATCACAACTACTCATCACAGGAAAGCTGAGAGTCCTCTGATTAACTCTTTGCTTGGGTCTAGTATTTCTGATCTTTTATTATTATTATTTTTAAAAAAGGTTATTTATAAACTCACAAGTTTGTAAAGGGTGTTGTATTGTAACAACACCCTTTCCAACAGGAAACTACAGGCCTGTCAGTTTGACCTCAGTGCCAGGAAAGCTCATGGAGCAGATCCTCCTGAGAGTCATCATGCAGCACTTGAAGGGGAAGCAGGCGATCAGGCCCAGTCAGCATGGGTTTATGAAAGGCAGGTCATGCCTGACGAACCTGATCTCCTTCTATGACAGAGTGACGCGCTGGGTGGATGAGGGAAAGGCTGTGGATGTGGTCTACCTTGACTTCAGCAAGGCTTTTGACACCGTCTCCCACAGCATTCTCCTCAAGAAACTGGCTGCTCTTGGCTTGGACTGGCGCACGCTTCGTTGGGTTAGAAACTGGCTGGATAGCCGGGCCCAAAGAGTCGTGGTGAATGGAGCCAAGTCCAGTTGGAGGCCAGTCACTAGTGGCGTCCCCCAGGGCTCGGTGCTGGGGCCGGTCCTCTTTAATATCTTCATCGATGATCTGGACGAGGGCATCGAGTGCACCCTCAGTAAGTTCGCAGATGACACCAAGTTAGGTGCGTGTGTCGATCTGCTTGAGGGTAGGAAAGCTCTGCAGGAGGATCTGGATAGGCTGCACCGATGGGCTGAGGTCAACTGCATGAAGTTTAACAAGGCCAAGTGCCGGGTCCTGCACCTGGGGCGCAATAACCCCAAGCAGAGCTACAGGCTGGGAGAGGAATGGTTGGAAAGCTGCCAGGCAGAGAAGGACCTGGGAGTGATGGTGGACAGTCGGCTGAATATGAGCCAGCAGTGTGCTCAGGTGGCCAAGAAGGCCAACGGCATCCTGGCTTGTATTAGGAACAGCGTGACCAGCAGGGCTAGGGAGGTGATCGTCCCCCTGTACTCAGCTCTGGTGAGGCCGCACCTCGAGTACTGTGTTCAGTTTTGGGCCCCTCGCTACAAGAAGGACATCGAGGTGCTTGAGCGGGTGCAGAGAAGGGCGACGAAGCTGGTGAGGGGCCTGGAGAACAAGTCCTACGAGGAGCGGCTGAGGGAGCTGGGCTTGTTCAGCCTGGAGAAGAGGAGGCTCAGGGTGACCTTATTGCTCTTTACAGATACCTTAAAGGAGGCTGTAGAGAGGTGGGGGTTGGCCTGTTCTCCCACGTGCCTGGTGACAGGACGAGGGGGAATGGGCTTAAGTTGAGCCAGGGGAGTTTTAGGTTAGATGTTAGGAAGAACTTCTTTACAGAAAGGGTTGTGAGGCATTGGAACAGGCTGCCCAGGGAAGTGGTGGAGTCACCATCCCTGGAAGTCTTCAAAAGACGCTTAGATGTAGAGCTTAGGGATATGGTTTAGTGGAGGGCTGTTAGCGTTAGGTTGGAGGTTGGACTCGATGACCTTGAGGTCTCTTCCAACCTAGAAAATTCTGTGATTCTGTAACGTGGAGCATAGCGTTCTTTATTCACTTATTCCTTTGACATCTGTCTTTCACTTGCAGTTACAGTATTTGCTTACTGTTGACCTCCGTGGATGTAAAGCACTAAACAAGCCCATGAGTGAAAATTAGTCCCAAGAAAAGCATCTCTTCAGCAGATACTGACCTGGGAACACTTAGAACACTTTTCAGCAAGAATGGATCAGCCTTCAGAAGATGATTCAGAGATATTGGACTGCTTTAAAGCAGACACTGCTTTAAAGAAGGCACCTATTAAAACTGCTTTGGTTAGCAAGCTTGCTTGCACATTTCTGTTTTTTGATGCTGCAACCAGAACTTGAGGTTTCTAGTATGGAAGACAGCTTGCCACCATCTACAAATGACATAGTAGTGCTGTTTGAGCAGAAATATTTAATCAAGGAAAACTTCACTGGAGTTCTATGTTGAAGATTTCTATCTACTGTTCACCCATCCACATCTGAGTAGTTGTTTTAACAGCTGTCTTGATTCAATTTATCTTTTTATATATATGGACTCTTAATTGAACAGATTACTTCTAAGGAATGGATGAAATTCCTAATATTAAAGTTTCTATCATCTTTGTTCTTTTGCACACTGTCAGCTCTGTCTAAACTTTTCACATATTGGTCCATGGTCGGTTTCAAATTTCATAATTCTGTACATAGCTTTCTTTGACATCAAGAAGAAAGAGTCACACATAGATCTTTGCCTGACCCCATACACTTACTACAAACTGTTTCTGATATGAAGCTATGATAATGAATGCTCTGAAATTAATATTCCTCCATTTCCATCCACAGATATCACTGTGGAGGGTGACATCACCGTGGAAGCACAGAAATTCCTAGCAGATCATAAACTAGATCAAAAACAACTTAACTGGGTGCTAGTTTCAGAACAATCACAAGTAACTTTAGTGTCATTTCCACTCACTGTCTGTCAAAAACAGTTGTAAATATCACAAGCAACTCCTCGTGTCTCTGTGGCTTTTGTCTGCTTCCCAGATGCTAAACTGGAAGTTGTCAGTAGCCATCACAATAAAAATGGGATTAGGAGCTGCTTTGACATTTTGGAGGAATCAAGTTTTTCAGTAATTTAACTAAATTATAGCAATTTTATCTGAAAAGTTCTACTAATGCCACTCTTGGGGCTCCTAAGAAAGCTTTTTTAGACACTAATCTTGATATTATCATATTAGATATGAAAAACAGACACTCAGAACACACATTTCACAGAAACATGTATGACTACTACTATAACTTTTTTTTTCCTGTTAGAGGTACTACTTGCTATGAAAGCATTTCTTAACAAACAATATTTTCATATAAATATTCTGAATCACTTATATTCTTTACATTTCTTCTCTGAACCTTATCCCCAGTGGTACTGGTTTCAATGCTTACACTGAGGAAGAGTAGCTTGGTAGATGACATCAGTCAGTCTATTTGGCCTTTTGCAAGGTCACACAGTCCCACATGATCTTCAGATCGCAAAAAGATCAATTTGAAATGCGGACTATTCAGTGAATAAAGAATTGGCTGTGTGGCCACACCCAGAGGGTTGCAGACAATAGCTCAATGTCCAGGTGGTGGCCAGTAATGAGTGCTGTCCCTCAGGGATCTGTCTTGGGAACAGTGCTGTTTAATATCTGTATCAGTGACATAGACAATAGGATTGAGTGCACCCTCAGCAAGTTTGCAAATGACTCCAAGCCGAGTGGTGCAGTCAATACTCCAGAAGGAAAGCATGCCATCCAACAAGATCTGGACAAGCTAGAAAAGTAGGTCCATATGTACCTAATGAGGTTCAACAAGGCCAAGTGCAAGGGGCTTGGCTCAGTGCAATCCTAGACATGAGCACAGACTGGGAGATCTCATTGAGAACAGTACTGCAGAGAAGAACTTGGAGTCTCTGGTGGATGACATGAGCGAACAGTGGATGTTTGCAGCCCAGAAAGCCAGCCACGTCAACAGAAGAGTGAGCAGCAGGTCAAGGGAGAGGATTGGCCCCCTTTGATCTGCCCTTGTGAGCTTCAACTTGGAGTACTGCAGCCAGGTCTGGGACCCCCAGCACAAGAAAAATCTAATTTTAATTTTGAATGATTTTTGGAAAAACTTTTCATACAAGAAGAAATGTAATTGATTTTAAATTTCCATCTACAAACTCTTATTGCTAAGTTTCCTCATTACATTTAATAAGTTTACATTTAAAACAATATAAACTTTATTAAGGAAGACATAACAATTTGCTAAGAGTTAAAGAGAAAGTCTGCACAATCCACAACCAAAGAGAGTGAATAAATCTTTTCTGCTACTTATCACTTTAAAAGCTGTCATACAATATTAAAAACATCTATTTGAAAACACTTTTATAATAACAGCAGAACCACTCAGCAGCTAAAGGCAACTGAGAAAAACCACAGAAAGCACAGTTACCTAAGTGATTGCAATACATCATAAAATAATACTTAATCTACAGATAAAGTCCCTGCAACCCACAACTTACAGAAGTGTATAAATCTATTCTGCTACTTATCACTTTAGCAGCTGTCATACAATATTAAAAGCATCTATTTCAAAATACTTCTACTACAATTACAGAATCACTTGGTGCTTGAAGACAACTGGGCAAAACCACGGAAAACATACTGTTACCTAAGTGAGCACAGTGCATTAGGAAATAAATATTAGCAAATGTATATAATATTTATTCTGAAGATACTATTTTCATCATTGTCTTTGCATACTATTATTATACATATAGTTTACATTAAACACTATGAAGAAAGCAGAATATTATACATAGTAGTTATTAAAAGACTACAATGAGGAAAATGTGGTTTTGCTATTGATTTACATAAATTGCACTTGAGTTTTTCAAATTAAATGTGGAGGTGGTTCACAACATTCAGAATCACAACAAACCAATGTGGAAAGAAAAAAAGGCTAGCTTCAAGCTTTTGGTAAGGATTTAGATAGGGACAATTCTGAAACTCAGATCTTTACATATGCTTCAGTATACTTTAGAGAGTTCAGCATACTGTTTTGGGTGCAGTGAATTATAGATCATTACTGAATCTACAGATGATTTTTAGATAGATGTAGCATACGTTTCATATGCCACAAGTATGTAAAACAAGTATGTATTTGTATGAAACATGCAAAAACATTTAATTGGAACACACTAACCTTTGAGAGAAGAAAAAAAAGCATATAGATATTCTGAGCACACTTGTAAAATTCATTTTTTTCTTAACATTTTACTTAAAAGCATAACATTTGAACAATTTTATGATTCATGCACTTTTCATTATGGATGGAATTCTTAAAACAATTTTTTTCCCCAGGAAAAATGCATAAATCTATTTTATTTATTTATTTATTTTTATTGTGAATAGTTCAGATCTTTAATTCACAAGGTTAAGAAATACCTGGGGAATAAACCTGCACTGTTCCTGAACTATGAGCAAATGAACCCATAAGTTTGTGCTAGGTATCTAATGCCTACTTTCATACATTATCGTTTATATCTATTACTGGATTTTCACACGTCTTTTATCTCATTTATACCATTTGAATATCACAGAAGAATATACACCTTCCTGTGATTTCCTTTGGCTGACATGCTGGAAAACTGTACTGCACTAGGAAGAAAGAAACTTTAAGATTTCATATACATATGTATATGTTTCATATACATGTATATGAAACCACACTTTTGTGGTTTATTATTATTATTATACTGAGGCAGACAAAATAGGCAGCTGCATGATAAACTTATTTCTTACAGAACTCTTACAATCACTTACAGGCAGCTCCACTATATTTCTAATTGCCTTCCCATTATCACCTTCCCCAGCCATAAAAACAAGCACAGACAACAATCAAATGCTAAATTTTACCAAGGAACTGGACTGCATGTGAAGCTCAAAAGAACACAGAGACCTGCCAACCAACCTAGGAAGTAAATACCTTTTTTTGGGGGGCAGAATCTCCACAACCTCTAATGCTGCAGGTAACTTATTACATTTCTCAAGTTGATTGACACTTCTATTTACAACTGAACACAAAACAAAAAGAAAAGCAGAAGTTAATGCATTCAAAGGGAATTTCTCTTGTCGTTTCAACTCAGCGTAACACACTCCAATGCGTATATACATTCTTTGTAAAAATGCACTTGATAACACATTTTTTGTGAGTGCCTGCAGGGTTTTCAGATTCTGTAATTAACACTAGCAAGTCCATCTGACACAGCAACACAGAGAAACCTTTGAGTGAACTTCCCTGTTTCAAATCACTTGAAGAAATGACTGCATTTCATGAAAGGGTTACACAAATAGCATTTTCAGACCTTTTCATAAGAGCAAATTTTGCTTATATTCTCACTCGTTAACACATGAAACCACAATCTCTCAGTCAACAAAGTTCCCCTTTTCACAGGCATAAGTATATACACTGTACTCAAATGCTATCTTACAGAAAGATTTGAACATACATATTTCTTCACATTTTTTCAATATTTGAGACAGAACAATTAAGTCTGAAACCTGATGCAATGAGTATCACTACATTATCAACTATGCTGCATTGGTTTTTTTTTTCTCTCTTTTTTTTTTTTTGATTAACTCCTCATATGGTAAGAGTAACAGTGCCTTAAGAAAAAGAAAATCAATATTCCACTAGCTTTTGCAAATAAGAAGCACATTGAAAATAACATAAGTTTCTTATTTCTCATTTTTACTGCTTTATACACAAACCATATTGATAAGAAGGGAGGAGGTGATCTGAGATAAAGCATCAAGCAAAAAAACTTGCACTTAATTGCCCTAAGTGAATGCTAAAGTTGCTTATTTTGAATCTGAGCATTGCAGTTCTTCTTCCTCAAGGACAATTTTAAGTTTTAACAGTACATTAAGTATTCAACAGGTTTTTTTAATGCTACAAAAAAACATATCTTGAATTTACAACAATTCCCATCTAGACGATACTTGCATGAATAGGTTAGATGAAAATTTTAAGGCAATATAGCAGTATTTGCACGTTAGCATCCCAAAAGCTCCTGTGACACCTACTGTTTTAGAACTGCAGATTTATAACAGGAACAAGATATTCACGTTCTATTCACGTTACCTCTGCTCAACGCTTAAGTTTCTACTTGCGGTATTCAGGACACCGGTGTATTTTTCTTGCGGAAGAAAAGCGCCGCAGCCCTAAGACCGCCCGCTCGCAGCCCCCAGGGCTGGAGGTGACCCAGGCAGCGCCGCACGCCCACCCTACAGGTGCCCCTGGCCTCGCTGCAGGAGCAGAGCCGGAACATAAAGAAGGACGAGCCACCAAAAAACACTCCCTTACCTTCTAAACCCGCTTCAATCAGCCCAAACTGTTCCAACACTTTAACAAAAAGCACAATCACGATCAAAACTGCTATCATTTCGAGCCCTTCCAAGTTCATGATGAGTTAGGTCATGGTCTGACCACAGCCACTGAGGAAAGTGCTCTCCTGCCCGGCTTTCTTTGCAAAGCCATTAAACTACGCGCAGAAGGCTCCTGCGAGGGAAGGGGGAGAGCGGGAAGGGAGGGAGCAGGGGGGCGGCATCCCATCCACTCGAGCTGGGGCCAGCAGCGGCGGGCGGCTCCACTCCGGCCTGCCGGGCACCGCGGCCGGTCCCCGAGCGCACTCCCTCTGTCGGGCGGCCCGCCGTGGATCTGGGGACTGAGGGGTCCTCCCACCCCACCCCGGGTCGGGTCACTCGGGAGACGTCCGCGGGAAAAACGACGCCGAAACGCCTGCGGCCGGCGAAAGCTGGAGGCGGCGGCGTCGTTGCGGGCAGCGCGCTGCCATGGAAACGCGGGGAGCGGGCCCGGCGCCCGGGCACCGAGGGACGTGAAGGGCCTGAGGGCGAAGCACGGAGCCGAGGGGGGGAACCGCGGCGCCGGGAGGGATCGGCCCTCCGCCGGCCTGGGCAGCGCGCGGGGATTTGGCCGGTGCGTCCGGGCAGGTCCTTGCCTAATTACCCCGGGTTACAAAAAACAGCCTACAAAACTGTTTTGTAGAGCTAGTAACACCGAGTTTTGCGCGTCAAGAATCATCTCTCATCTTCAACTGTCACAAACTTCTTCGATTCTACTGTCTCACGCTCACTGAGGTTTATTTAGTGTTTAGGCTGATTTGGAAAAGAAAATTTTAAAAGAATGGGTTGAGAAGGAAAAGGAAAAGCAACCTCATTGTTTTTGATGGTCTCTCACTTCAGTAGGATGTGTTGACCAAAGTATTCTCCCAGTGAAACATTAGCAGCAAAATAACACAAGTACTAACCATAGGTCTGAAATGGTGTCTTCCACCAGTATGGGCTGCTGGCCTACCTGCAGAGGTTTGCAGTTCTGTCACGCACTGCACAAAATGCTATTCACAGTTAAGGCATTACTATTTAAATCCCTTAATAATTTAGCATCTAAGAAGGAATTTACAGCAGAAAAACAGCGCCTTTATTACAGCAAAAATGGGCACGGGAACAATTGCAAGAAATTTAATCTTCTCTGGTAGAGTATTGTCATCCACATGGTTGAAATCCATTACCATCCATTTATTTCTTTGGATAAGATTAAAAAAAAAACAGTCTTTGTGTCATGTAAGAACTGGCAGCAACTTCTAAATCCCCCAGGTATACTCACATTATGATGGGTGTTACCATTACTGAAAACAATTGAAAGAAGTGGGAATATGAGGACTGATAAAATAAATAGAAAAGAAGAAAAAAAAAATTTCTACTGTGAATAGGCAAATCCATACAGCTTAGTGCTTTGCATGTCACTATTCTATGTTTTGTTTGCTCAGGGTTGAAATCTCTGAAACTACTTAAGCTTCTTCTGTCAGAAAACCTAAAGTTTAATGCTCCATCTTAAACATGGGCTTTCTCTGCCTGTGCTCAGGACATACTGCAAATCTCAAAGTTTGTTTTCATTTCATTTCTGTAGGCCATTTTTCCTTAGGTAACCATGCCTTTATTTACTTCAAACTTTCTTCTTCTATTCTTCTGTCTCTTATTTAATCTGTTTCAAACAAGGTCAAATACCCTCCCCTCTAAGCTAACTTATCAATAACTTCAAGGACAATGGGTCCAGCTTTCTGTAACGTGGGACTAAAATGGTATAATTTACCATTATCAGCAACATAACCTCTGCAACCTGTGTGCATGTTAACCAAATGATTGATACAAGCTGTGTCTCAGTACATGTAACATTGCCACCTGAACTGACATATTCCATTGCATTAATAGCTTTCCTTAATACTTGTCTGCTGCAAATGTTGACATGAACAGAAAAGTAAATGCTTTTTAAAAAGACCCAATATTAACTACTTCTGTGACAACAGCGGTTGCTGTTACAGTCAAGGAAGCCACACCAGCCTCATCCAGTGAAGTGCTGTGTGAGAAGGGAATGGAAGGATGTAGCTGCAGCTTTCTGCAGGTGGTGAGACAACCGCCTTGGGACATAGAAGGTAAAAGCACAAAGAAGTCTGGAGAAAAATTCTAGGAGATAGAGGAATTAGGAAGCTCTTCTCTGTCTATCCTAGCAGCAGCATCTACCTCCATAGGAGAGAAAGGGGGTTTAGGACTGCTCCTGAGGCTGACAGTGGCCGAGCTCAAGCCAGAGTCAAGAACAGAAAAATGGCAAGCAGAGGTTGTGGTCGAGGTTCTGCAAAGAAGGCAGCTGTGATTGCTCCCCAAACCTGGATTCCCATTGCTGACAGTGAGTAAATAAGTAGTACACAGTGGGGGATCTGCTGTCTGTGGTCTGCCTTACCAACTATGAGTAGGGCAAAGTAAAGAGTTTTTTTCCAGAGGTGTAGGTCCACTGCACCTATGTCTAATGCTGAGTATTTTTCCAAGACATAGCATAGAATGTACAGAAGAAAAGAAGGAAGCACTATTGCTCCAGTTTTACAGATGGATGCCAAAATGCTGTAAGAATAATAATCTCCAGGCTAGGACTTGGCAAGAAAGCTGTAACCAAACTCAGTAAAATTGGCTGAGTGGTCACTCCCGAAGAGAGGTGATAAGCAGTGACAAAGTCAATTTGGAGGCTAGTGAAGCAGCATACCTCAGGGATCAGTATTGAGTCCAGTTCTTTTTAGCATCTTCATTAATGATCTGGATGATGGGAGCAAGTTTGCAGATGGCGCAAAAATTGGAGACATGGATGATGCTCCAGAGGGTTGTGCCCTGGAGGGACCTCAACAGGCTGAAAAAGTAGTCTGACAGGAACATCATGAAGTTCAACAAGAAGAGAAGTGCAAAGTTCTACATTTGGGGAGGAACAACCCCAGGCACCAGGACATGCTGAGGACCATCCAGCTGGAATGCAGCTTGGCAAGAGTTGGGTCTTGGTGGACACTAAACTAAACAAAAGCCAGCTGTGTGCCCTTGCCAAAAGAAGGTCAATGGTGTCCTCAGCTGCATTAAGCAAAGTATTGCCACTAACTCAAGGGAGGAGATCCTTCACCTCTACTCATCGCTGCTGAAGCCACACCTGGAGTGCTGGATCCAGGTCTGGGCTCCTGAGTACAAGAAAGACATGGATGCACTGGAGAAAGTCCAACAAAAGGCCACAAAGATGATGATGGGACTGGAGCATCTCTGCTGTAAGGAAACACTGTGAGAACTGGGTCTGTTCAGCATATCCTGGAGGAGACACAGTGGGGATCTCATCCATGTCTATAAATACCTGAAGGGTATTTATATACAAAAGACAATGGAGCCAGGCTCTTTTCAGCAGTGTCCAGTGACAGGACTAGAAATTGGGACAATCTAGAACACAAGAGATTCCAACTGAGCACATCAAGAAGCACTTCTGATGCTTCCTTGCCACACATACTGTGTGGGTGACTGAGTACGGCACAGGCTGCCCAGAGAGGCTGTGGAGTCTCCCTCCTCGGAGATCTTCAAAAGCCACCTGAACATGGTCCTGGTCATCCTGCTGTGGGTGGCCCTGCTTGAGCAGGGGGATTAGATCAGATGGCTTCTAGAGGTTCCTTCCAAGTTCAACAGTTCTGTGATTCTCTTTCTGTGAATCAGCCATGACAATCTCCTCTATATTTTGTTCTTGTATTCATCACAGTTAAAGATTCTTTTCCTCATTAGGTCATTGCTTGTTAGCAAAACTTTACAAAAAATATATTTCTCTTGTAGGAAGGCAAAATACCCCCAGAAGTCTCTACTTTTCTACCTGCTTAAAAATGGAGTTGACTCTGTTGACAACTAATGTTACAAACTGCATGGAATAATTATTTCTCTCTCCAAATAGCTTTCCAAAAATAATGAAGAGACTGTTGATTTCTTCTTTTCCTTACATTTAAGGGAGAAAAAAAAAGTCATCCTCATTTACCCATGCAGTTTTGTCAGAATACAGGAGGAAGAATGTAGCTAACACATCTGCAAATATTGAAACCCTATTTCCTCTCTCATCTAACCACCCAAGACTTAATATATTGTGGAATTAAACTTCAAAAAGGTCTATAAGATAGTTAGGAATGGAGGAAATAGGAATGTGAGGAAAAGACATTAATGTATAAACTATTATTACATATAGATGTTTTATAAAGAACTGCATGTAGCTGTCTTTTTCTTATTTTGTAACTACAGATAAAAAGTTTCAGCCTAGAAAGTGTTATAGATTCTGTAACCTATTCAAAAAAGCATTTAGTACATTCTTACTTTTTATCATGTGAGTAAATATATTAAATTGACATCACTGGTCATATTTCAAGCTAAAGGCATATCTAAATGTTCACTTCTCATATTGTGATGGAGGTCTAAACCACAATACAGTGAATAAATTTACATTATTATGACTATGATCCTGGGTACTATGAATCATATTGCTACTGCTTAATGTTGTATATCACAAAATGTTAATGTTAAAAAAAAGACCCAGTCAATTTGGACTGAGAAGTGATAAGTGGGTCTACAGATGGAATCCCAGGAATGCCTATATTCTTCCTTACACTTCTTATGCACTCACATTCACCAGGCTGCCATTAAGCCACTCTCAGGATTTTGTCATGACTCCAATCAGGATTTTTAGAATTCTAAGAATTTATACATATATATATATATATACACACAGCAAATCTTCTAGTTCATCAAATCTCTGAGCGTACGCAGCAAAGGGATACAAACTATTCTTTTAGCTTTAGTCCTTTGAATGTAATTCTCTTTCTCAGTAAATATTTAATGAATCAAAAGATACAAAATGCAATGATGTTATCAGCTATTATATTAAGTCTTATAATGGACCACACCTTGCAACTTTCCTCTAGGCAGTAAGTCAGTATGGCTTGACTTCCATAGGATCTTTCCCAGATTAAGTACTGGGGGAAAAAAAAATAAAAATTACAACAATATGACATCTCAGTACATTATTTCTACCTCTTTACAACTTTTACCTATGTTCACATCCCAAACTGTGCCCAACTTTTTTTCACTTGTCACTACTCAAGGAGTTACCACAGTTTGCACATGATGATGCTTACATGATGTCAGAAGACAATTTCCTAGTCCCATCCAAAAAGTCAGATTACTGATATGCATGGTGATGCCCTAAACATGCATTCCAGCTCTATATCAGAAGGCAACAATAATTTTATGGGCTAGCATGCACGTGTAGCTCACCCAAAGAATCTTCAGTCTTGGACAGGGGCAAGGTGTAGTCATGAAGCTGAAGTTCTGGCTCTTCACACTCAGCATTGTATTTAAAAAGCAATACATTACATCTTGTGCTTTTACAAAAGTGACTAAAATAGAAAATATTATATACTACAATATTGGTAAACAGGCTTTTTGAAGACTTCTTGATGTAAAACATCCTCACCAGCCAACTGATTTGAAGTCCCAGTTGAAAAGTATACCTGAAGCTCTCATATCATAACACTGCTCTTGAGAGTTCTAGTCTGCTATAAAAAGTCAGAAGCAGCATACAGTCATTTTGCCAGTTATTCTAAGTAGTCATTTGAACAGTCTTTGGATATTCTCTCATCCTTAAAATTGAATTATATTTCAAGTTTATCCCCATCCATACTGTGGAAATGTGGCTCCCTGAATCTGTTAGTATATTTTTCTGGAAGTTGATGCAGATATTGTACTAACAGTGGCCATGAATTATATGTTATTTGAAGATAGACATTTTCTCAGCATGTTGAAAAATGCCATTCAGATAACTCCATCTTTACTGGAAATTCTTAAACCACATTAAAAAGCAAAAATCATCAAAAAAGTTCAATGTCAAAAATGTCAGACAACTACATTTTCAAATGCTCTGTAGAAACTGAAGCTGAAAAATTCTTGGCTGTTGCAATTCCAAAGATGAAGCTCAACTCTCCTCATGATTTGTTTGTGCTACTTACTTATTAGAAAGGATTCTGTGTGTCTGAGCTAATGTTTGTAAGACAAGTAATTTCACTGAAATTTTTCTAGCCATGTCAGTCCTGTAGCCCTTCAACCTGGGTATCTCTTATTTATTTCTCCCTTTGTGTTCTTGAATCAGGGGTATACGTAATACCACCAGTGCAACTGCTCTAAGATTCAGTGTTTTTCCTGTCAAAGAATTAAATTCTTAATTTAGACTTTCCTGTTTTTGCTTCTCAACTATCATGATTTTCTCTTTGCTGTCCTTAGCAAGTGCTATCTTTCTTTTCTTTTTATCCACTGAGGATACTGCTGCTAATATCATCATTCTGGGTTGTCACTCCAACTTTCTCAGCCCTTTACATTTCCCTAATGGATCCATTTCAACATACACAAATATATTTGCTATCACCTTCAAGGCCAGTCTTAACATATTACTGCCATACTTGGACACTTCTGACTTTCAAAGAATATTGAGCTGTCAACTCCCTCAATCAATAATGATAGCCTTACTCATTCATAAATTAAACTTTTTTCATAAGAAATGTTGCTGGCTCTAATACAGCCCTTTAATACATTCTGAAATATTAATACATCTGTTCTCCCTCAAGTTTCTCCTTAAACTGGGGTAATAGGAAGTCCGCAATGTCCTGTCAAAACCTCAGAAGTTACAGTGTTGTGTCCACCATAAAAATTTCTATTCATAATTGTTTGCTTTCCCATCCCTGTCACTCTACCTGAGCTCTTATTTTATTCTTAAATATTAGATGTCTTGGAGCAATTTTTGTTAACTTTACAAAACACCATAGTACTTTGCTTACTCAAGTCCAACAGCATCTAGATGGTATAGGAATATGGTCAGAGATTTGTTAAAAAAAAAAAAAAAACATGGTATTTTAACCTGTATGTGGAATACAAAAACTGATCCATTGCTATTCTTAACTGTGCTCCCAAGTCAGTTATCACAGTAAATTTTTTGTCCCATATTAGGAGAATCATTTTAGTAAGCCACTTTCTGTGAAACTCTTATGTAGGAGAAACATCTGCAAGGAACTATCTGCATACTTACTGTTTGTTACATGTGTCTGAAAGGCATTTGCTTTTGCAGAACAAGGCTAAGTGAACATAAGCAGAGATGATAAAAGCTCCAAAGACCTCAGTAGAATATCTGCTTCTGACCCCCTTGTGTCTTTTTGAAAATACCTACCTCTAGAAAATAAAGCTGTCTAAATTATTAAATTAAGTATATAATTCTCTGCTACTTTTATTGACTACCATAAAACAGCCTGCATCCATACTATACACATCTCTTTTCCTCTAAAACAGTATGGCTATAGAAAATAAAGTTGAAATAGAAATGCTAGGATTAGTTTCTGGTCTATGATAGCTACTAAACCATGTATAGGGGTTATTTAGCAGAGTGCTAGCTAGCACAGGCCAAGAGTATTACAGGCACTCTTCTAATACTTTAATAGAGTTGATGACAGTGTCTCAATGTGCAAGAATATTTCCTGGAAGTGTTTAATTAACTAGTCTAGACACAGTCTAATCTTATCAGCTGCATTTTAAGTGATTCAGTGTAATACTTTGAGAGCTGACATTAAAAAGAGAATATCTTCGACTTCCAGAAAACCTGCTCCGATTTTGAGCACATAGGTTCAAAAGGGTAGCCAGGGTTACCTTGAAAAGTTACAAAACATGGAAATCTAAGAATTGAGACAAACTTACATGAATTCACAATAAATAAATAATAATTAAAAATACTAGCTAGTCAGTATTTTAAATGGCCACAGTTCTGTTGAAATTTTGCTAGAGGGATTCCCTATATTTTCCCAAGTTCAACTTCTCTGAACATGTACACCTTGTATCAGGGCATTTGTGACAGTACTGGGTGTAAGGTAGAGCAGTCTAAGCAGACCTAGAATGCCATACCTCTTGCAAAAGACTGCTATGTTAGAAAGACTACCAGTGCTTCAAAACATGATTAACTTATTGAGACATCAACAGATCAACGGTGAGCAAGTTTAGTAAACGCTGCAGAAAAATAAAATTGAAGAGGCCTATCGTTGAGTGAGATAATTTTGAAACATTTATCAAAAGATCTCTGGCAAGTGAGAAAACACACAGAAGTGCAAGGATGTGGGCAGTAGCTTTCATGATTGTCAGAACACTGTTACTCAATTCCTCAAGAACTCAATTACCTCTGCAGTTTTAGCATACACTCTTTTTACATGGTCATGACAGCTTGATGACAACAACGCTAATGGAAGAAAAATACCTTTTAAACAGAATAAAGAGTTTGTAAAAGCTGTCCAGAACATATTTTTACAACTGGAAATGTTTGTTAAATAAAGCTCTAGTAAACTGAAAGTAGTTTCAAAACCCAAAAGAATGACAAATAGCTTGGCAATTTTCAAAGTCGTAGGTCTTCTCTCATGGGCTTTTTGCTAATGTAACTATTGATTTTCCCCCTCTCCCCAAAAATAAACAAGCTAATACTTATCTTTGATAGTTGCATATAGGAAGTATGGGAGGTGGAACATTTTAGAGCTATCTTCCAAACTTGTATGATGAAATTTCAACATTCCTCTTTGTTTCTAATTAGAATTGTCTCATTACTCTTAAATATGATCTTTTCTCTGTTTGTTGTTGTTGTTTTTTGTCTCAAAAATTAAAGTTACTTTTGTCATAGGACAAAGACGTTTTAGGAACAGCAGATTTAGGAATAACAGACTTGAATGAAAACTGCACAAAATGCACAAAAACATTTCCTCAACACATCTGGATCCAGCTGAGCTGTAGATGACTATTTTCTGTCTTCCAGAACAGCATTCTACACATAACTCTGGACTTTTGTTTTCAATTCTACACATAACTCTGGACTTTTGTTTTCATTTGTTCCTCTGAGAGGTGCAATGATTCTGGAAAGGACCTTCACAATGATCAACAGAGAAATCGCACAAACTTAGAAACTATTACCAACCCATATTTTCTCTGGAACTATGTAGCTCTGCAAGATAAAGAGCATCACTATGTAATAGGAAAGCATTCATACAGTATGTTCAGTTGTTGCGTTTGCAAAACCATGCACAATAAACTAACTAGATATCTTGGTTTTGCTAACAAATCTTAATAAAACTATGTTAGGGCTTTCTAAAATCACAACTATGCCAAACACAGCTATTCAAACCTTTGTCCACAATTGTAATCCCATCAAGAAACTAGATTAAGAGACTACAATGAAAAACAAGTATTATGTAAGTCTGTTTGATCACTTTCCATGCTTTCTTTCTGGCAAACCAGGCAGATATTCAGTTTTGTGGGATGTAGCATGTAGATACTTAAATTTTTAAATGTATAGTTACGGATAGAAGGTGAGAATTGAATCACACAATACGGTAACATTTTTATGTAAATAACAAAGGTAGAAGATACATCATTAATAATTAGAGGTATCATTAATAATTAGGATAACACTCCTTTTTGCTATATCTTTTGCTGTGTATTATTGGAAAACTGTCAAGCTTCCTGTGGGCTTTAGCTGTGTTAAGTGAACTTTACCATAAATATGTTTAGGAAACTTATCTGCAGTCTCAAAATAAAAGACTGACAGAAGGGTTCCTTCAGTTCAGCTGATGGAGCATGTGGATGTTTGCCAGGCTTTTCCTCCTAATCCCTTGTTGGTTCATTAGTAGCTCACTGTAGACGACAAGGGACTTTTATGCCAATCAACAGTAAAAAGTCACAGGGAAGCCTAGCTTGCATGCCTATAGAAAACAGCTTGAGAGACTGCAACAAGGCACCATTTTTCAAAGTTATGCTTAAAATAAAATAAAATAAAAAATAAAAAGCATAAAACAAAACAGAACCAAAAAGCCAGGGAAATCAGAAAGCCAATGTCTGCTGATCCTTACAGTCTGACTTAAGCACTAGTGTGCTGCTAGAGTGTACTTCTAGTCCAAATGTGAGCTTCTACTTTTTCCAGAAGTTATTATTAAGACAAATGACAGAACAAAACAGAGACAAGTTGAATGTTGGTTTTTTTTGTTGTTGTTGTTTGTTTGTTTTCTTTTTTCTTTTTTTTCTAGGCTGGTTATATAAAGCTAACCAACATACATAATGTCATTAAGTAAGTACGAATGCTGACATTGTTTTCAAGTCCGCCCAATTAATAATCTACTTAGATGAAGAATCCCCAAAGACTTTCTGAACATTTTGACAGTCTCTCTCTTTTTTTTTTTTTTTTTTCTTTTTTTCTTTATTTTTGTTCCTACACACCTCTACCATGGAAGAGCCCAAAGCTCTCAGGAGTTTTGTGTTGGTAGGTGGGTGATGCTAAGTCATCTTATTAGAGAAATTCACTGAAGGGTGGGTTACGTTTTCTAAAGAATCAAGTATTGTGCCAATTTTCTCACAGTGAAAAAAAAAAACAACTTACACATAACTTACATCAACAATATATTCAATAATAAGGTTTATCTCATTGATACCCAATCATCATTAAGAAGCAAGGTTGTTTTAAACCAGATGACAAGGATAATTGTCCATTCTATGTGAACAACTAGTCCTACTTCGTCAAGTTGCATATGTGGTCTTTATAGCATAGGTTTGAAGAATGTGTTTGCAACAGTACAGAGAGACAAAATACTAACGTTTACTACTTCAATGCAAAGGAGACTTCTGTGCACAAAGCACTGAGACTTAGAGACTTTCAATAGTGCTAAACTCAGCAGAGCTACTCTTAAACTAAGAGGCAGAAAATTCTTCTTGTTATCTAAATTTTCTCTCTCCCTCCCATCTCTGTGCAATATAATGGTCTACATTACCACCTCCTTCTTACATTCTTTGTTATCAGTGGATATATTTTTCTTCATAAAAATCATTTACACACCAGAAATATGACTCCATTTTCTAACACATTATTAGTTCCACATGGTTCTTTAGTCCTCATCACTTTATGCTTTTTGAAGGCTGCTTTTATTTAAATTCAGATTTCCTGCACTGGAAAGACCGTGTCTTGATTTATATCTTCTCCATTTGTTTCTGGAATACAAACATGTTTCTGTGTGAGCTGGTAAACTTCCAAAAGGGTGTGGAAATTTCAGGAGCAAAGAGAGATCCAGTGTATACCCACAGAACACAGAGGACACTGAGACTCATTTACATATTAGTCTTTTAAAAGTGTCAAAAGAGCGTTGCTGTTTCATTTTAATATCTTATAGGAAGTTTGAAGAGAGGCCAGATAATATTTGCTTTGTTTTTATATTCACTGGCAATATAGGATGATGAAGAGAGCTCAGAATGTTCCAGGGAACTCAGAAATGTGAAACAATAAGAAATATGACATTTAATGCTCCTCACTTGTCAAAATAAACAAAAAACAATGTGATGCCTGAAAAGCTTTGCTGGTGTTAGGTATTATTTTTTATTATTTTATTTTGTGATTTCTATTGCTTTCTCTGAATATCTGATGAGTTTTTTTGATTGATGTTCAATCCCCATATTCTCTTCCATCATGAAAATGACACCATCCATGCAAATTCTTTATTTCATTGTGGATAAGCTAGACCAATAGGCAACCATAGATCTATTTTGTGCAATGTACATATGAGAGAAGAGATAAGGTGTGAGAAGATTGTGAGAAGTTGTCTGTTCATCAGGAATTAAAAAACAACAAACAAACAAACCAAACAACAACAAACCAACCAACAAACAAACAAACAAAAAACTACCAATAGCGACAACAAAATATCCAGTAACTGAAAGGGAGACAGATATAAAAGCAGAGAGCAGACATGGATATTTATGGTATGGTCACTATGGGGCTCTGAATAGCACTGCTCTGCCACATTTAAAGTATGAACTAGCGTGAAACAAAGAGAGATCAAGCATTTTTCCATGAAACTTTTTGCTACCATTAATAGCACAGCTATCATTACAGATACCAGTGAGTAACAGAGCCCATATTTTGTCATTCATTGAAAATATAAAAAGACCCTACTCAAGTAGGAAAGTTGAGCACTGTAAGGATAGGCATCAAAAGATGCATGCTGTGCATGGTGGCCTAGTAAAACCCTTTCACCTGGCTGCCTATCAGTTTACAAGACAGAGAAAGAATTTACACTGTCAGGTGGTTGAAATATTCTGCAGAGAAGAACAAATGAAAAAGATTGAATGCTTCCTACACATGGGAGGACATCAAAATATATTTGAAGCAAGTGGACTGTGCCTGTTTGAATTACTAACACTGAAATCGGGCTAGATAAGTTAAAAAGAAGTCATTTAAAGACCTTCAGATCAGTATTTTCAGAGCTCACATGAAAACAATAAAGTCTAAAATTGAACAGAGCTAAATAAAGAGCAGTATTGAGGAAAGAAAAGAGATTTTGAAAGACTTTTTTTTTCCCCAAGCTAGGAACAGAGGGTTCAAATGGCATCCTGAGACTTGCTATTCTCAAAATTAATTTTAGAACGTAATTTAGACTCAGCCATGAATATAGCCTAGTCAGAGTACAAGAGAACTGTGAAATTAAATACATACCTATGTACACAACACGGGAGTGGCTGGTAGTAACAGCAATTCACATCTTACATTATTCTTCAGCATTATCAATATGCTTCAAATGTAAAATTCTTCATTCATAACTTCAGCCATTATTTATTTATTTATTTACTTTTTCCCTGAGGAATATCCCTCTGAAGGAGTTGCAGGGTTTTGCATCAGAAGAGGAAACTCTGTATTTGAAGATAATGGCAGGCTGTGGCAGAGGGAGCCCATGGGAGTGGAGACGGTCACCAGCTTTCCCACAGAAATGCAATACAGAAGAACTAACTGATGGCTGGAGCAATTCTACACCTTCCTGTCGGTCTTTGCATATGAGGAAGATATCCCATAGGAAGACAGAAACATGAGTTTGCTAGTAGCTTCTCCTTCCCAATATGCACCTTCTCCACACTACAGGATCTACTGCTTCTTCAGTGAAAGAATCCTGAGGAACTGAGCTGTGGTACACATCCATCCAGACTCAGCACCTTCCACAGTGCAGTCCTACTGCTTATCTTCCACATCCTAGAAACAGAAGCAGGCTCAGGAAATTTCCCATAACTGTACTTCTAGAAACCCTACAAACCATAAAGCAGTGACTTTTTGATGGCTGTGGTTTTGCTCTCTGCCTGGCATGGCCTGTGGGCTTGGCTATTTCTATTCTTGCTGACTTTTCTGTAACTTTAATTCTGAAGTAATATTTTCATTTAATTGGTTGCAGCACTTTTCATTTCTGTATCATTTTTCTTCTAGTTTTCTGGCTCTTTTGTGTCTTTGTAGAATGTCCTGCTTACTTGATCACTAACAGCAGGAGTCAGCCTGTAGCTTCCACTTTTGGACAAAATTCTTATTTTAATCATTTGTCCTATGCACTAATCACTTGAAATATGAATATGAAATTAAAAGGTGAAAGTTTGCCTGCAAAGTTTTTCCAGGTTCTATTCTAAACTGTTATTGCAATAGAGACTACCTTTGAGTATTATCTCATAATTCAGAATCATAATTTTTCTGTTAAATTATTCAGATTAGCTATAAATCTTTCTGCAACCAGATTCTTCTCTTTGCATCTTTGATGATGCTTTGCATAACTTAGGCTTTGAGGCTTACTTTTTTTCTTTATTTTATTTTTTTTAAACTTTTCTACTTTATACAGCTATAATAACAGTTTAGATTTTACATGTAGAAATGAAAGCTGGCCCATTTCATATACAAATGAGGCTAATGCTTTGAACAGTTGAACAATTCAATTGTTGGAACAGTTTATTTAATGCTTTAATTCCATTACCTCTTGTGAAAGACATGGTCTAGTCACTCCCACGTTCAGGTCTTGGGTCAAAAATCACTGTTCTGGATTATTTAACTTTCTTAATTAGAACAGCTCACTGTTAAAAAGTCAGTGGCCAAATTTCTATAGCTTCATAACTGCCCAGGGAAACCCACAGTGCCCTGTAAAATGGCGAGGAATTGTTTTAAAATTGTGAGTTCAAATCTGTTCCTGTTGCAGCTGAGCAACATTTTGACAACTGAGTTGTGTGCCAAATTATACTGATCTCAGACCAATTCTTTATCCATGTACACATTAACCATCTCTTTCTATCCGGTGTCTCACCATCAAAGTGCCAAGCAATAGATGCATCAGACATTGGTACTTCAGAACAAAGCATCCTCTTTGTATTTATCAAAATACAGAACCATATATGCAATCCTCCCTCTGTAAATAACATATTAGGATGAACTGCATGTGATGTTTTACCCATTCAATGTTAGCATTCTATTCTACTGTCTGCACTCAATTAAAGCTGCATATACCATCTTCAGTATATTGCCAATGATACCCTAAGAAACACCGTTGCAGTGCCTTTTCACCATAATGTTTTGGATAGTTTTGTCATTTCAACACAGGGAGTTTCTTCCTATTAAAAACAAATAAAAACAAACAAACAAACAAACAAAAAACACCATACATATGGATATAATATGCTAGTTTAGACTACAGGGATCAGCACGTGCTTCCATCATATCCATCACATGTTTTTTTCACATATCCATTTACATTGTATCCTTGCTTAATTATCCTTAAATAGCACATTAGTTAACTAATAATCTAGCAAGCACAGAATAAAAAGCCAGAAAAGAAAACCTGAAATGTAGTTTACATGCTTACTAGCAGATTTAACCAAACTACTAGAAATTACTAGTCTCTCTAAAAATAATGGAATGCCTTATTCTGATAAATGCAGGGAAAAGAACAAAATCTATTTGATGGAGTATCCACAATGCTTTTTACAAGCATGTTATAGTCCCTATAACAGGTAACCTATGAATTGAAGGTACCAAAGCCTATGGAGCCGAGGAGTATGATGATATGCTCCTAAACTGAATATTAACATGCCAGCTGTAACAGTATTAAGTTAGTGAGGTCAGAATAAAGCTGATCCATCTTCTCAATAAGATGTTAATAAATGAGTTTAGTAAAAGAAACAAACATGGCATATTACTACATGATACTTAAGTAACTGTGAAAGCTTCTGAGATACTCCTGTAATCAAAAAATGCTAGAAGCAGGGAAGGTTAGCAGACTGTGGCTTTCTCTCTTTTTTTCTTTTTTTTTTTTCCTCTCACATGGGGACAATTTTCAGTGATCCAGAATAAATTCAGAAGACATTTTGAAAAACTGCACAATTTACAGAGAGTCATTCCTCATTCTGATGACTTACATTGGTGAAACTTGTTCTGCGCATGAAGCTTTGAAATCTGTCCTATTCCCAATTCACTACTTCATATTGTTACAAAAGTAGTAAAAGTGTCAAGGTAAAAATTTAATATAATAATTATCTGAAACTAGAGCAATATTTTAGTGATCACCAGAAATGATGCATCTACCTCTGCTGATAGCTAAATGTATATAGACCTTACATTTCAAGTTTCAAATGGGATCCCTGAAGTTGAATGAACCCCCAGTCTATGCAAGAAGACTTAAAATATAGCTTGTAAAAAACAGCTATGAGAGAAGCACCTAATAAATATATTATTATTTTTTTAAATAATCCTGCAGACTCAGAATGATAAAGTGTGATTTTAAGGGAATTCATGAAGCCACCTAGTCTAGTCTCTTGCATTATGCTTATATCACTCCTAACAGACATTTAAAAAGAAATATTAAAACAATTAGAGCCCCTGCCAAAGTACTTAAGTATTTTTTCACTCTATAGGAAAAATGAATCCAGTTCCTCACCCCATATTTACCCAAAATTCCCCAGTCTCTTTTGCTGCTATCGGAACCCATTTCTTCTCTTCTTAGTCATGCAGCTCTGTAAATCTGTCTCTCAACAGAAGCAGGTCTGGTCTACAAAAGTGAACTGAAGCAACTGAAATTCTATGAAGCAGTAACATAATTTTCATATTTCCTTCTCACAAATACATATTACTTATGAACCTTTGGTGTATTTTTTAATCATAAAATTTAATATCTGAAATATTCAAGCTATTTTTAATAAGTTTTTCAAAAAAGGGAAAATAAGAATGCAAAACACATTTTTCCTATAAGTATAGAAATTTCTAAATCATTCAGAATAAATTCTAAATTATTTCATAGCCTGTGGAAATCATAACCAATATTAAAACAGAATTACTGGCTACTTCACTTTTACCATGTTATCTTTCCTCTATTTTTCCCCATTTAGATAAAAAGTTTTCCTAGGCATTGACTATGTTGTATACATTCAGAAAATCATCCCAGATGTATCTCAATCTAAATAATATATGACAATAAAATGAAACAAGGAATCCAAGCTTTCTTTTTAAGTGGAACATGACTAACTGAAAGTCCAATGGAGACATGCTTTCTATTTCATTTGGAAGTCACTGAAAGCCACTGTTTACATAGGCTTATATGGACCTGTGACCTAAAATGGAGATCAGCTGCAAACAGCAAATTTATTTTAGGTATGCAGTGTTTAGCAGAGGTCAGCATGACACTTAAAAGTCTGTACTGTGGCCAAGTTCACTAGAAAAAAAAAAAAAAAAAAAAAAAAAACAACAAAGAACGAACAAACTAGCACTTGGAAACTCTTACTGTGTTTGCCCATTGCACTGGAAAAGAAAGTCCTACTAGAAATCCTGCAAATACAGAGAATGTACAGTGATTTTGCATTTTGACCTCTGTATTAGTTGAAAGATAAATGATGTTAGGGGTAGTCATAGATTTCCTGACTTGCTAAAACAATTACATATCTTGTATACATTATTTATTCAGGAAAATGTAATGTCTGTTTTATGAAGTCAATTTAGTATTGATATGGCAGTTTTGGGTAAAGAGTCCCCTTAATCTGTAACACATGTCTAAACCAGGACACCAAAATTCAGGGAATTTTGATCAGAAATATGTATTTCTGACCTCATGAACTCTTCTGTAGGAATTCAGTACCCCAACAGAGAAACTGCTCTGTGTTGAGGGAGCTGCTGCGAGATACTCAACATATATATAAAACATTCCTCTCTTGAATGTGTTATTTCTGGGCAGAACGAGCCCTAAAAAAACATCTCATTGCACATTAACAGTTTATGTGGCTGAATTTCAATTTCACATAATTTAGAGAACACTAGAGAATTTTATTACAAGGTTCAAGATAAATTAAATGAAAATCAAGTACAAATGAAGTATGGGTCATCCAAGAGCAGAATTCATAGAGGTACAGGAAAGCAAAATAGCATCTATTACAGCATCCAAAAAGACAGATGCATTTCCACTGCGTGTGTTTTCAGGAAATAAAACAGTTTGGCTGAGGTTGGACCTTGTCATATTAGATAGGTAAAGAGATGCCCCTTTTAAGTGGGCTAAGAACCATCAAGAAACACTTCTGCCTCTGCTTTACCATAGACCCAATCCCATTTTCAGTGCTGAGAAAGCATAACTTGAGATTTCATAGAGGTCAGGGGAATAATATGTGTGAGATAATGTCTCTCCTTCTTTTCCCAGTGGAAGAAGCTCAGCTAAAAACAAACAAACAAGCAAAAACAAATTAAAACCCTATATAATCTGTAACAAAATCCATAAGCAACAAGACCTGTTATTATAAACTGCTGGACCAAAAGGTGCTGGACCTAATTTAGTATTGGTTTGTAATACACAGTCATTTCCAAAAGTACAAAATGGGTGCAAAATTTTAGCAGTTTGAAATGATAAATTATTTATTCAGCACTAGAATAAATACCAGCATGCCACTAAGAGAAGGATGGTGATCGGAGTCAGCAGAAGGCTGAAGAGAAAGACTTCTCTCTTTTTGAAACAGATGGTAAATTATTTGAAGGTGGTGGAAACAGCTTTAACCTCAGATTTAACCAAAAATTAAAGTGAAAGGACAGAATAAGGTACTCCATGCTTTTTCTCTCCAGATGCACTCTGGCCTTGTGGCATGCTGGCTCTGCTTTTGGGGAGCCTGTGGTCACAAGAGTTTTCTCTGTGAAGCACTCTTGCATTGCCGGAGCTTTAAGGTGGACTGTTTGGTTGTGTTACAATTACTACACATTCCTCATCATGCAACTAGTTAGTAACTCACATAGGGGACAGAACTATGTCCTGCATGGAGGTATTCCCGTCTTCCTGTGAGCAGTACTGCTGACTAACATAGTGGAGGGTCATGCCAGTCCCTTATCCAGAATTACCGGAGTTGCATTGTCTTGTAACCAATTTAATCTTTCACACTTGCATCAAATGCAAATAAAATGCTGCTGTCTGACAGAACTCTCTGCTCATATTGGCACATATGTCATCTCTCATTAGTAGACTTGGGCCCAGCTTTTGTAATGAGTGGGGAAAGAATACCATTCCTAGCTGTCAGTATCTGCATGACATAAATTCTTTTTCTACATAAACAGATAAGCAAGGAACCTACATGTAGGCCATTATTCACTCTGAAAACAGGCACCTAGTATTTTGGATAAATGTAGTCAGAAAGACTCTTTTCAATTATGATTCAATTCTTAAAATAAAACAAACAAACAAAAAAAAAAAAAAAAAGAGAGAGAGAGAGAGGAGAGAGAGAGAAAGAAATAAAAAAAAGAAAAGAAAAAAACAACTTTGACTGAAAGCCAGTGCTTTGCTTACACTGGGCTATTTTAATGGGACAGATAATACCAAATGAAGGATACTCACAAACAGAATTCAATTCTATATTGCTGCTTGCTTTAGCACAGGCTGATGGAGTGCCTTAGAGTGCCTTTACATATTTTAAAATAGAAGATAGATGAATAGATATGCACCTCCATTTTTTAAGTGAGATGAGTCACAGTTCTCCAATCATGTTTCTTTTCTTTGTTCCCTTCTTTTTAATTTAGGACAAGACAATATTTGTACATTTTATTTTATCCTTATCAAAGTTCTGTGAACATAGTTAATCTCACTTCATGTGATCAGAATAAAAGCAACAATTACACAGTGAAAAGTAATAGATCTCATTGCAAATTATTTTTTTTGAATCAGCTAATGAGATCAGATATTTTATCTTGAGAGGAATATTGGCAAGTAACACTTTTCTGGGTAAACATCTCTGTCTATGAGCTATGTAAAGAAAAAAAAATCAATTTCTGGTATGAATTCACTTCACCAACTCATTCTTGGTGTATTCTCAAAATTGGTTCATTTCTCTACACACTTCACATATTGTAACCAATAATAGATAGGCCTTGACACCTACCCCAAAATCTCAGAGTATTTTTCATAAGTGTTTTGCAGGAATATTCGTTCACCTTTAGAAAGGCAAACAAACTAGAAGGTAATGAGCTGCCTCTCAAAACACAGCTATAGAACCAAAAGTATGACCTGTATATCCTTTTGTCTTTCTGGTATCCAGCCTGTCTGCTATACTACAACTTAAATTATCTGTAACAACACTCTAATTTTGTTGCTGCAATGTCTGTAATTGTTTTGAATGTGTTAATCTACTGTGAAAGGTTGAAACAGAGAAGGTAGAGTACAGCTATTGCTGTGGAAAAAAATTTAATATGGAAAAGGCAGAAGCAGACTCTGACTTTATATAATAACTATGGAATTAGGATTAGAGAGACTCCAAAACTTTTTGAAATTTGTCACTGCAAAGCTAAAAGTTTATTCATAAGCAGTCCAAATCGTAATGGCTTAATCAACTGTTGAAGCTCACAAACTCCTTAAAATTGAATGTGTTAAAAAATTGACTACATAGACTGATGATTGTGCATTTATTTCTACCTGCTGAGTTCTGTGGCATAATATTAATTATATAAATAATTTAACAATTTGTTTTTAAAAAAATCTTCCATTAATTCTTTTTACTCTGAAAATGAGATCTGCACCTTCACTTGAACTCTTTCATGTCAAACAGAGGATAAAGAATAACAGGTTATTAAGTTCCCAGTTCTTATTGAAGAACATTTCTCTCTTAAAGGAAATGTTCTGGCTGAACTGGCATGGGATTTGGCATGAAAGAGAGACTTCAACAGTTAAAAGTAATCAAGAATGCAAGAATTCAACTCAGCACTGCCTTAGTTCCTACCTCTTCCCAATGTTATCCAAGCACTATGAGGAACAACTGGAAGGACATGATTCCACTTATTGTTTGTTATTACTTACCTTTTTCCTCATTTTGCACTGCATTTATTGGGCTAGATAAAGCATTGGAATCGACAAACTTCAGATTGCTACATTTTGGGAAGGATAAACTCAAATTTAAGTGTTTAGTTCTCTAATGATATTGACTGTGAGAAAGCTTGGGAGCACTTAGAAATAACAGGCTGATAAGCTTTTAAATTCATGCACACAATCTACAGGTATGATGAGTTTTGATTTGAAATGTACAAGCTGTTGAAACACCTTCTGGCAAATGCATAGTACAATCCCCTACAATTTTTATAACTAATTAAATAAAAAAAAAAAAAAAAAAAAAAAAAAAAAGGATTTTGCTGTATTCTAAAACAGACCCATTGCTACATATACAGTGAATCCACTGAGCTGGGACTTGTCCTATCACCACATGCCTGTGCTGCACTTGATCTATACAGGTGCAGTAATTTCCATGACAAGGAACCCTTTGGGCTTTTGCACTGAACTACCCACAGCACAATCACACAGTGAGGACTTGCTGCCAAAAAACTGACCTGAGCATGTTTGGTGGCCATTTATCCAGATGCTATCTTGACTGGAGCTACATCTTTAAATGGGCTACCCTGTGTTTAGAAGCTTTTAAAAAAAAAAAGCTGTATCTTCTTTTTTCATCATCATTAAAACTTCCAGATTACCTGTGTCATTCTGTAAGAGTTCCAAACAAATTACAAATTTATGAATCTGTTTTCAGGCAAAGGCATACTTCTTAATTCATGGAAGAAACACATCTTCCAACAGTCCATTTGATTTAGAGAAGTAAAAGACCATTCTAGCTGGATCTGGTAGTCATACTTCAGTTAAAATTACGGTACAGTGATGAGCAGTAATAACTATGCCAAATTAAAACATTGAGATGGAAAGTGAATTTTCCATAGGCCCAAATTAAAAAGGAAAAGACATTTCTGAGACTGAAACTATTGAAAAATTAAGTAGATTTGCTTCCCCACCCTTTCCCCAGGCATTTATTTGAAAATCTTTAGTGATTGTGTTAGAGAGCAAGAGACTGAAATATGGCAGAAGAAATTCCAAGGCAGAGAGACAGAATGTGATGGATTTCTCTGCATACGATCAGAGAGGTCTAAGGGAATCTGACTGAAAATTTCGCCTCTGCTATTTTGTTTACAGTCAACAAAAGTGAAGAGAAAAGGAACACTCCATTGAGACTTGAGTACTGAGAAAAGAAGAGAAATTATTTGCTCCAGAAATTAGACACTTTGAATATTGCTATTTACTTACATAGTGTTTTTGTCCTTAATCTAAGTCTTATGCAATAAAAGAACTGGAAAGAAGACAGTCTCACTGAGAGCAGTGAAACTATAGCCCTTGTCAAACTGTTACTTGGTTATGAAAACGGGAAGATAAAAAGGAGAAAGATTCCTAGCACTACATCCACTCTGTGTGTCAACAGGTGACAAAATGAAAGGGAGCCTTAAAAACCCTCTGTCCCTCTCCCTTGCTATCTGTGAAGAGGAAAAAATAGAATGCAATGTTCAGTTGTGGAAAAAAGTGAGGAGCAGTTTGTGGAAGATGCTGTGGGATGGTTGCATTAAGCCAGAAGGTATTTAAATTGAATTCTCTATGCATATAGCTGAGAGAGAAAATCATACTGAAATGACAGAAAAGGAGAAAAGGTTTAGAGATAAAAGGATACTACAGGGACTGGCTGAACTGAAGGGTGGGTGAGAAATGGAGTGCTTATAGACCACAAAGAAAACAGCTGAAGAAATTGAATAAGAGATTTCACATCCCCTCATTTTCTCTGCCTTGAATTTTTCCTTCCTTTTTCTTTTTTTCTTTACTCACTGGGGACCCTTCCCTTAATTTCTCACTGTAAGTACGATATTAAAATTTAGACAAATGAGCACTTATTTACATTTCAAGTTTGCATATCTACTGCTTTTTTGCCTTGGCAAATGTACCTGCATTCTCCTATTAGAATTTATGGAATATACACAGCTACCTAAATTATGTCTGACAGCTTCAGTTAATATGGGCAGGTAGATTTTACACTATGAAATACACTTCATCCATAACAATTAAAGTGTACTGCACAAGTTACGTGACCAAGAGAGGTGAAGGGAGTATGAAGAGTTAAAGCTTCCATGGTAACCTTGGCAGTGAGGATGCAATTGGCTCACTCAGTGCCTTCTGTCACATCTTGATTCCATGCCAACAAATCATGAACTGTCCATCATTTCACACATCTATTTTTAGAGCATCCTCAGCTGCTACCAATAAAATGATAAATGATACATACTCACAGAGGGCTATTGCTGGTCACAGAAAGGGCTGTTTCCATCTGAAATGTAAGCTGGAGCTTTGGAGTAAATCACCATGACAAAGGTACTGACCTTCAGTAAAGACAGACTGGAGGTTTCGGTCAAACTGCCCTTTGCTTTTCTTAGCAGCAACCTGTTCCTAAGCAAAAGCAAACAAAATCTATGCCAAATATTACCAAATACATCTGTAGCTATTACAGGAATTGTTCCAAAGGGCCAGTACCTCTGCAGACTCACTCTCAAGTGAGAAGCATTTATATAGTGCCTCATCTACACTGAAGTACTTTCTTTTTTGTGCTTTAAATAGAAATACGTGCTGGTATTTAAACAAGACCACTGCAAACACATAATCTTTAATAATGCGTTTTTCTGGGAGACAGCTCTGTTCATACAGGATGCCCAATACTCAGACAATGAACAGAAATTGCTTATAATGTAACATTCATTGCTGTGTCTGCATTCCAAAAAAAAAAAAAAAAAAAAAAAAAAAAAAAGGGCAAAATATATATAGAAATATATATAGACAAATGGAGCATCATACTATGTCATACTATGACAGGGGAACTTAACATAAAACATTCAACTTAAAATGCAACTTAAAATTCTTTCAGTACCTACTGATGATAACGCCTCAGAGAAGTATAGGAATACCTCAGTGTCAGCAATCTTCATAATTCTGCTTCTCTCTTTTCGTTAGATGTTCTTTTCATTTTTATTTCTTTTTCTGTTCATTTTTAATCCACATTCTGAATGGTCTGCGTTTAGTTTGCCTGGCTCCAGCATCACTTGCTAGACTTCTAGACATAGTTCCAAAATATCTCATAGGCTTCCACGCCTACTTTTATATACAAATCTGGCATGCTGAATTATTTCATATTTCCTGAAGACACTTAGTTTCATTATTTCTAAACACAGAAAATCATTTAATATTTTAAAGGTTAATGAAACTTATCAGCAACTACTTTTGAACTACTGTTTATTCCTATTAACTTTTAGGATTTAATATAGGGAGAATAAGGTCTTTGGAGAAGGGACTGTAGATAATTAAAGATGTAATCAGTCCCCAAACTATTGGAACCTTATTCTTACTTGAAAGCATTTATCGTTGTTGTTGTTGTTTTCTAAATGAAGTCAATTTTCTTTTAGTGTTCTAATGTTTTTGTGCATATATACCAATATACTTATTACAGCTAGGATAGGAAACTGCAGTTCTCAGATGGTTTTCCTGGCTGGCACAACATATTCTGAAAAATTAAAGCTATATTATTATTATAATTCTTCTATTTCGTTTGCTAATCTGCCCATTTATTTGACAGCAGAGAGCTTTTTCTTCCAACCAGTAAATTACTCTTTTAATGTATTATTCTTGACTTACAGCAGAATAAAGCTAATTTTTAATATATATAGTCTCTTTATCTTTTCCCTATATAACTTCTCAGAAAGAAATTAATATATATATATATATTGATGATTGAGGTATTATTTGGCTTTTATATTACTTTTTTTTTTTTTTTTTTTTTTTTTTTTTTTAAGGATAGATGAAAATGCAGAACTGATTATGTCTGAAGTACCAAGGAAAATGCCATCAAAGTCACTCACCAATTCTTTTACAAAAGAAGACCAATTCTTTTACAAAAGAAGTATTACTCAGCTACACACAAGGTTCATTTGGGCATTTAAGAAAATATTTCTGCTTCCATGCTACTGTGGAGCACTGGTATTAGAATTATGCTAATGACATTGCACAAGAGTGGTTCATTTGCAGCTGACTTAACTGAGAGATGTTGCATATACTTACTAATTAAAGTAATCCATAAACTTCTGGTTAGGCATTAAACAACAACAACAAAACAATTCCACAAAACAAATAATAGAATACGCTACAAGAATCTAGCTAAATGATAATTATAAGTTAATCATAAGTGTATTCACCCCTTCAAATACAACATTCCTTTAGTATATAAATGAATAGAACTATGTCGCATTACTCTTTTCTCAGTCATTCCACATATTGCTTTGGCACCAGCATGCATTAATTTTTAAAGCACATTAAAAAGTTTACATTTTTTTCAGTCTTGCAAACTCACACAGGCCCTGATTATTAAGGTGACATAAGGGCATAGCAGCATAAGTTTCCTGTTCATCAACACGATCAACAAGGACAGAAGCACTTTCACCATAGTTATAAGGCACCCAGTTTACACATCAGAGTCACCTCCACACCAATCCAGGCAGGCGTACAGGGCTGTTTCCTAGGAAACACCATTTCATGAAGGAGAAAATCAAATATAAATTAGTACCCCTGCAACCCTTTGTTAGAGTATGTCAAACTACATTGAGCAGATGTTTTGATTGCACAACATCTCAAAATTTTGGTTAGCTGTTCTCACTGTCACTGTCAAAGCTATAAAGAGAGGAAAGTGAATGAAAGGAGGAAAGAGGAGAACAGAGAACTGTCCTGCTACTCACAACGGAAGAGAGAATAGTCATCCTGACCTGTTCACCTCTCTGATCCCTCCTGCTCTCCAGTAAGGTCCCTCACAGAATCACAGAACAGTTGAGGTGGGCAGGGCCCTCCGAAGGCCATCTGGTCCAACCGTTGCTCACACATGGCCACCCAAAGCAGGCTGCCCAGGACCGTATACAGGCAGCCTTTGAAAATCTCCAAGGAGGAGACTCCACAGCCTCTCTGGGGAAGCTGTGCCAGTGCTCAGTCACCTGTACAGTAAGGAAGTGCTTCCTGCTGTTTAGATGACACCTCCTGGGTTCCAGTTTGTGCCCACTGCCTCTTGCCCTGGCATTGGGGACCATACAAAAGAGCCTTGCTCCATCCTCTCTGCATCATTTGTAATTAGAAAATAAAAATAAAATATAACCATTCAGCTGCATGCTGGCTATTCTGCCAACACTGTGTATTTTGTGTGTCACTCCATATTATTCTCTGAAAATACTGATGTGCAATTGATGGAAGAGTTCATTTATGTATTATTGATAAAGTACATATGTATAATTTAAATTCCCTAACATATCTACCTGCAACTCACATGTGGAAGTAGTTCTTTGCTCCTCCAAAAAGCTAGATTTATTAACAGAAAAAGTTTTCATGTGAACAAGAGTGGTAATATGAGCCTTTTAGAAAAATATTTTCTTGATATAAATGGATAAACATGAGCCTATTGACGCTATCATTAATAATTTGGAATATTTGTATAAATGTGACCAAAGATGGATGACTTTAAACAATGGTCAATAATTAAGAGACTCAAAGAAAGAAAGGACTAATAATAGTTTGTAAACCAAGATAGGCATATTAGCATACTGTATCTCATATCATTGTGGTAATGTCAGAAAGACAAATAGTCCTGATTACATCTGAAGCAATACTATAACTAATGCAATCAGTCACAGCAAGGTACTTTTGTTTGCTGTTCATTTCTTACATAAACTCTGATTTTTAAATTAGGTCTGTTGCTGAAATATGTGTGTGTATGAAAATGAATAAAATTTGTTGTAATAATAAAATATGCTAACTGAAGGATCTCCTTGCAACTGAATTATTAGTAGCCACTTCCTAAAACTAGCTAATCATTATGCAGACTTCAGTCTAAGGCATATTGTTAGAAGTGAATGGCAGATCATTAGGAAAGTCTGTTTTCTAGAATTTTTGCCAAAAATCTTCTTTGAATATTCGCAAAATTATTTCGAATTAGCCAAAGGCTGAAAAATTAGTCACAAAGAGGTAATAAAATGTCATTTAACTCCAGTTAGTGCTGCTCAGTGCTAATTAAAGTGTTGCAACTATTTTGAGTTACATGCTTTGGGACATGCAGCATGTTAATTTCTGAAAACTAGCAGAGAGGCACAGGTGGTATGTAAGTATTCTGATAATTTTTCTTTGGATGAGCCTCTGAAAAGCAGTGGTCCCACTTTCCAATGACTTCTCAAACATAAGACTCTGCATCCTTGTATACTGAGAAATTATTAACAGGTTTTCTTCAGGAGATGAGACCTGTGAAGAGATGGACTTCCTTATAGCTTACCTGTGAAGTTACTGAACAGCACTGTTACCACATTTCCCATGCACAAATTAAGTCCATCAATGAGTAATGATAGCTACTGCTCTTTAATAATGATCTATGTAATATAATCCTGAGCACTGTTCTTGTAGTATTTCAAAGACTAATTCATTTCATCTCCCAATAAGACAGAAGTTTTCACGTTATATCTCCTATACATAAATGGGGAAAAAAGAGGAAACCAATCAACCAAAGAAAAACAAAACAATGAAAAACTAGTGGGCTTAGCATTCAGAAATGTCTTTTCTGGATTTCTTAGTTTTTCACTGCCCAGTTCAGCATACCTTTCCAAGTATCTTGGCATTTTCTCTGTACACTTCCTCTTACCACACAGGTATCATGACATCCCCTTGTACTACAAATTCAGCTAGGCACTGGAGATTACTGTGGCTTTGGTTCTGGCCTTCACCCAGTAAAAACAAACAAATGTGCAGATGTTAATAGCTGATGTTCCCTTTGTAGGACAGAAGTAAGTGACATCACTTTCTCAGGCTTTTTGGACTGCACTTTGACCAGACTCCTTGACCTGTCTGCTGACAGTACTCCAATTTTCCTTGTTGCAGAGAGAACATGATGGCATTTTTTGCAGCAACATGGAAATATTTGCACACTGTTTCTTCTTTTTAATTTATATGGAAGTGAAGAAAAAAAAAAAAAGGCTCTTAAAGTAAATTCTACTTATAAACCAGGGCAAAACACATGCACTGGTAATGTGACAATGAGAAGGAGCCTTCAAGGACACTGTTCGTGTATAATGGACAAACTCAATATGAAAACTTAACACCACTCCTACCTCTTCAAAATTTTTTCTATTAAGCAAATTTGACCTGCACTACATACATGTATTTAATAAGGTATATAAATAACAGTAACAGAGGAAACAATTATTGAATTATCTGTACAATTATCTGTGCTTTTAATGAGAAGCCCTTGGAGGACAATACGGTACAATTAATCTTTTTTTTTTTCTTTTTTTTCTTGGAGACCAGTGAAATAGCTGTGTTTTGTGGGGGCTCAATGACAAACACTCCCAGAATGATGCTCAAACACTCCCAGAATGATGCTGTAGGCTTACAGCCTTGATGGCAGCAGAGATCCACACTGCAACTCCTGTCTGGAAAGTCTAGAAATAAAAATTGCTACCATTTCATTTCTTATTTTACCTATCCAGAGGCATGCAAAAACCAAGCCTACAAAACAAAACACAACAAACAGAACACAGATAAAGCATAGGAAACTCCTATGTAGAAGACCCAGAAATACTATCTTGCTTCTGAAAGCTGGATATCACACAGTTGTTAAACTGTTGAGCAAAGAACTGGCAACAGGAGTTTAAGTGAATACATCATTACTGTTGCCTTACACTCATTCTGGTAGGAAAAACATGGTATGAGAGCTCCATTTGACAACAGTGACTAGTAGTGGCATCTGGCACAATTGCAGCAGTTCCAAGTTATACCAGCTTTTACTGACTATGCTTGAAAGCAACAACCAATCTGACTTTAAATCAAAGGATTTTTTACTAGCTGATAGACTTGGGAAACTGAGTCATCTCTGGATCAGCTGAAATACCAGAATTCATACAAAGGATTATCATAACCCGACGTCAAAGAAATCATCTCTCCCTTGAGTATTTCTGCTCCCTCTCAGCACTTCAGCACAAGAGCATACAATTATTCATGCTGCAGGCAATTTTGGGGCTCTTTGCAGGTTTGTTAGCACCACACGTTTAGAAATACGGGGATCTGAGTGAAAAGCTTCCTCACTCTTAGATCAAATTGTTGGATGAAATCTGAATGCCCCGTTTCCTCCCCACTTTCTCCACAGATGTAGTTACCATTGGCTCTGACTTAAAAAATTATGTCAGGCTGTATCTCCTGCTGTCTCTCAATTACTGTCTGAATTGAAGGAAGGAGTGAGCTCTACAGTTCAGAATCCTGTTTCTTCACATCTATGTGACTTGTGCTCTGCTGGGTAGAGAAAGACTGATACTCTGTTTTCTTCCATTATTTATTTATCAAGTTCTATCGAAACAAACACAGTAGAGACAAAGTGTCCTGCTCCAAATATGGTCTACCTTCTCAAAATGTAATTATAAAACTCCCTTTTTCACACAGAATGCATTAAGTCCAAAAGAGTGGAGCCTTAGCTCTCTTCCCTAACACTGAATCAGTTTAAACAAGAAAAAAAATATCTGTGCCAGCTGTTCTGAGAGCAGGAAGGAAAACTCTTTGAAAACAACTGGTGATAATGAATCAATTTCTTCTTCAAATTAGTTCTTTTCTTCAGTCCTCAGTTGGTACTGCCTCTGTTTCATCTTTATTCTTTCTTCAGTTAATGGCAATCTTTGCTTCCCTCTCTCCAGGCCACATCAAATGTCAAGGAAGCTCTCAGAAGCTAAAAGGTCTATTGGTTTAATAAACATTAATTGACAAACACTGATCTAAGCAATTGTGTTGTGACAAGATGGATAAGTGCATTTTATAATTTTTATTTTTTATTTATTCCATAAATACTGATCTGGTACTTAAGTTTGGACTCCTCTTAGCTAGAGAGGTAATTTTTATTTTTTTACTGTTAAACTAAGCAACACTAAATAGAACAAAGAGCAAAAATGCTATTGATAATCAAAGAGTTATAACACTACTTTCAACCTCTTCTCTCTGCCATGTCTTTCAGCTAACTTCATCCATAAAACATTGATAGTCATTCTTTTTCTTTCAGAATCTGTCAGAATTTCAGCCATGATTTTCTTTTCTCTAAAGTGCTCTTCTCAGTCAAAAGCTATTTCACTTTCCCTCTACAATGGCAGGAGCTGTTTTAAACCAGGAGATTCAGACTGAGAACATTGTGCCTTGCAATTGTGCATCAAGGACCTATGGAGAATTAGAATGGTAAAAATTCTAACACAATACTCTTCCCAATTTACATGCAATAGTAGAAGTAAACTTACCAAGTTTGCTGTGTTTCATAAATTTATGAACAGTCCCTTAGGCCCTCATTCTGCAAGAGACACTTTCTCTATACACTATAGAGAAATAGAGTATAGGAAATGTGTCCACGTAACACTTGAGTCAGTTAAGACACTGCCACACTTTTGCAGACCTGTCAACTTTGTGTTCTGACTTGTTCAAATGAATTAAAGTCAGAAGCTGCTTTAGATTTTACAAACTTTGTGTAGATTTATTATTTCTGATTATCTCATAAGCTTTTAGCATCCCTTATTTAAATTTTGACTGAAGTCCAGAAAGTTTATTAATGAATAAGCAAGACAGCGAGATTCTTTCAGATATTTTTTGCTTCAGAGTTGAATTTTAATGTTCACACCCATACAAGATTAAATCTAGTGGAGATATTCCCAATCTAGGTGATCTATAGCATATGCAAGGTTAAGCATATACTCAGAAACAGTAAAAAATTGGCATTTTAAATTAATTGCTATAATCAAAATATACATAGTAAAATGATGTTATGTTCCACTGTAAGAAAAGTATGAATTGCATGATTTTTTTAATTTTATTTTATCTGCAAGGTTCTTAGCTGAGGATAGTAAAGTTGTCAGAGCTACACGGCCTTCTCAACTTTTTAGCTATGATCAGTTAATTAATACTGTAGAAAGTTTCTCTGAAAATTCTAAACTGATATTTCTGAGGATTAAAGGTTCAGAAGCTATGACAGTTTACTTCCTATCAGAGAAAATGTGTAAAAGTAACACTTCTGAAATAAATAATAGTGAAAGAATAAGCATTAGAAATACATGGTTGCAGAATATGCAAGAACAACGACTCCCAGGCAAGAAGAAAGTAATAATGGAATGAGAAGTTAACAAATTATCATATGAAAAACAGCACGCATTTCTGTCCATTCCATCCAGCTCCAAGAAGGGAAAACAAAACAAAACAAAACAACAAACAAACAAAAAAAGACACTTGAACTGAAAAACACTTAAACTGAGTCAGAATAGGTCAGAAAAGCATTAAATCATTTTCACTATTCTTTAAAATCCTGCTGTCTTCCAAGAATGTTATAGACCTTTGTGAGAGGTTAGGAAAAGGGAAAAGTTTGATTACTTGTTACAGCAAAATGATAGGTAATGATAATATTCATGGATATCGTTGAATGAAAAAGTATAAATACAAAGAGAACATACAAGCTGCTTAAGATGAAAGCGTCAGTGATTAAACTGCCCATGAATAAATTTTGACTGGAAGTCATAATAAGATTTCAGTTGGAGTTGTAAGAACAAAAAGACATAATTGTTTTTAAGGAAAATCTAGGTGTATCTATGAAAGGATCTCTGTGCTTTGGCACCTACAAAGAGACTTGATGACCCTAACAGTTTCTTCTAGTCTTGTGTTCCTAAAAACTCATGATCTTAGTCATACTGCCTTTTTTTTTTTTTTTTTTTTTTTCCCCCTTCACTAGATTTGAATCTGAGCTGCAGTCTTGCAGACTTCCTGCCTTTGATTGATAGCTATTAGATTAGGTTTTACCCCTTTGGTTCTGTCCAGATTAAATACATTTATAGCACAGCATGGCACAATGAGACAAAGGAACCAGTGGCAATTACTTTGTCTATTTTTGTCTCCTTCATAGTTAACCATCATTTAAACCTTGAAAAGGGAGTAAAGAGACCTGTATGAGTTTGAAAAAAAAAAAAAAAAAAAAAAAAAGCAAATTGAAAGAATAGGATCAGGAAAACTAACCCTGTTTAATCTATAATAACTTGCAAACAAATTTTTCAGAAAAATTTTTTTTTTCTAAATCTCTGGAATGGTTTTTCAATGAAGAACCAAAGAAAGAGGTACTAAAAGACCTTGCCAAACTAGAGCACATCAATATCAAAAGAGCAATAAAGAGAATGAAAACAGCTTGTTGTACATGACTTACAGAGTGTTTTCTTTTTTTAAAGCACAGTTGTTTAATACTGATATGAGTGCACAGTTCCTTCATACGGCAACAGAACAGAGAATAAACAAAATAATGATTTAAATAAAATTTCCACATACAAAGCACAGAAATCTCTTTTCTCCTTGTTAGCAACCCCTTTGATGGCAGATACCCAGTAAAATGTATATGAGACAACCTATGGGCAGAAGTCCTTGGGATAGACAGTTGCTTCCCATATATTACACGTTTTTAGGAGATTGCAAAGTGTTTTTTATTAATACACTTGACAAATGATGAAAATGGCATATGAAAAAATAAAGGAATGTACATCTGTTTCCAGATATAAAACCTAAACATTTGGCCAGAAACCTCTTGTTCATACCTATCCTGTCAGAGTTAGAGCACCCTTACAAACAATACAACTCCAAAATAAATAGGCATACTTTGAAAGTATGGCAGTATACATACATGCTACTTCATGGTATTAGTATTATAGAACTGATTAGATTAATTGAAAACCTATTTTCTCTTTTCTCAGAGAGGAGAAGGCTGAGTATGGAAATGCTTATTTGAGGTGATGATGGGAAAAATTTGAAAAGCACAATAGACCTGTAATCACATCCTTTCAGTTGCTCTTCTGTTTGGATCATCTGTTTTGTGAAGGGATCCAAAGCCTCACTTGTTTGGTTAGAAAGTCTAAATTAGAATTTACTATATATAGTGTGTGATTTGTGGCACTGATGGTAGACCATAGGGGCCTAACTCTCTGACTTGTTTCTACCTACCAAATCATATACAAAAGCTTCAAAAAATATTTAGAATGCTTTCCTGATAATTGTCCCATGTACATTTTTAGACACAGATTTTCTTAGAATCATAGGACAGCTTGGGTTGGAAGGAACTGTAAAGATCATCTAATATCACCTTGCGCTACACCAGGTTACTCAAAGCCCCGTCCAGCCTGGTCTTAAACACTTCTTGCATGGCAGTGGATCTAGGTCTTAATGTTAGTTAACTTTCTGACACAAGCATCAGGAGAACATTTCTCTGTCACAGTAAAAACTGTGGTGATTTTAGGTGTTAGCAGTTGACAAGTCAGAATTACTTTTATTTTCAGCCCTAAGGAATTGTTCACTTGAGATAAAAATCACAGGGCAAGTCAAATCTTCATTGGGAACATGTTGTGAGTTGCTGTTGACAGTGTGTCACCACTACATATAAACTCTGTAATTTATAAGTTTGTTATTCTCCCACTTGCTCCACTGGCTTTCATAGTTACTGTTTTTAACAACTACAGCAGCTTTTGAATAGCTGGGAGCATTCAGGGCACAGCAGGGTGTTCAAGAAATTGGATATACAAGTGGTAGATGAAAGTGGGAATCATATCTTTTAAAGTTTCGGTGCAATGTGCATTATTTTGAGAGGAACTATCACAACAATGCACAATTCCCACCTTAGTGAGCAGAGGGGATGATTTAATCAAAGAAGGAAAGGGTGTTTTTTTATTTAGGCTGGGAGTTTGGCAGTCTTTCTCCTGAAAACTAAAATTGTAGGATGCTTGCTGAGGAAATATGCCAGGAAAATTCACCCAGAAGAAAGGAGAAACATTTAACCTTATACTGCACAGTGGAGTGGTATTGCTGTCAATGCTAGTGCCCACCACCCCAGTGCATGTTAGCTCCGTATATTTAGAGATGCGCTAAGTGGCACAAAACCCACACCTGTTCCCAGTTACTTCTATTTAACAACTGAAATACTCTAAGGTTGAAACTCTTTGATAAGCTGGGCATGTGCATCCTGTGCAGGAGCCTTTAATCCTTCCTGTTATGTCCCAACACTGAATCACGTGCTACAGAAGATGAAGGAAGGATCTGAGGTTTAACTCCCTAAATTTAAATGTTCTGGTTTTGGCATTCCAGTGATGCATACTGTAAGACCCCTTCAGCATGGAGCACAGGCTTTCAGTGGTGCCTCAATGTATTTGGTACCAAGCATATTTGGTACAAAAGGCCAAAATAAAGCTTCCTTGTCCCTTTTAAAATGCTAATTTTGAACTCAAAAATCTGACTTGCAACCAAAAAAATGAGACACCTAGTGTATCACTGATTTTTTTCAATTCCTAAATTATTGCTTTGAATGACAATATTTCTGGGAGAAAAAGAACCTGCTAATAAGCCACATTTTTAGGCTATATAAAAAATGAGGCTGGTACATTGATTATTAAACAAGAATCAAGTTCTATAGCAATATTCTCATTTAAAATGTAGTATTTAAGACCTTGTGTTTCTTCACATTTTTCTGCAGGTATATTTAGACAGATACATGAATCAATACCTTAATGCTGAAACAATTTCAGAGTATCAAAAGCTGCTAATTGATAGTTAAATGTGAGCTTATTTTTCATGTGAAACTGTCATACTGTACCCATTGTTGAAATAATGGTAATCATTTTCTTTGTGACATTCTCTTGAGGAATTTTAAACAAAGCCTGCAGTAATTGCTTAGTTATTTCAGACCTGTCTAGTAATTTTCCACTGTATTAAAAGGCATTTGTTACTGAGAATGATGGAAAAAAAATGTATGTGTCTGCTGGATAGAGCTTTTACTTATTTTCAGTCAACATAATTACTTTTTATTAACATACCTGGTATCTGAAAAATAGCCTATTTTTATTTATTTGACAAATACCTTTATAGGTTCATAACTGTAGCATATCTATATCTTTCAAACCATAGTGAGCAAACAAGATTGGTTATGTGGACAAGACTATGCTTTGATTTTTTATAGAAAAAAAAAGTTTAACCACAGTCACAATAAAATAATTTTGATTATATTCAGTCTTAGAGAAAAACCTAATCCAACTGGCTGAACATGTAGAAGAACAATAATAACAGAATCAGTACTAGATAAGCAATATTTTATAGTATATATATTAGACTCCAGTGATTTTGTAAGGCTATTATTATTAAATGTATATATATATGGATAGTAAATACTACCTAGAGTAGTTTTGCTGTATTAAACAACAGGTATTACCTAAATAAAGGTAATCTAGATAACTAAATATTATGGGATGCAATTTATGCTGCTCATCAAACTAATTTTGTTTCTAATTCTAACACTGATGAAAAATAGCACCCCTTCATAGCAATACCTTCAGCAACCTGCCTCCATGTAGGACAAAAGGGGAATTGTCTGTAAAGCTGCCAGGCTGCCTTCTTGCAGGCATGTGAAGTAGGTGGTGGGTATGTAAACATCTTCAAGAAGATTTAGGTACTACAAGTACAAATACTATTCTCACATAGGTTTAGGCAAGAGCATATATTCCACCTTGAGCTGCCTATCTCTGTTTCAACCTGATCACCTCTCCTGCATGTTCCTTCAGCATCTTGTCATAGTCTAGCCCAAAATTAAGGAACAACCTTATCTCCCTTGGTCAGCAGATATGCTGCAGCTGGAAAAATACAGGGAATAGAATGACATTTAATCATTTATTGAACACAAACACTGCTCCCCTGTTGTATTACTTACTTACAGCACATTTTCAAATGAAAAACAGTTCTACAGGAACACATACACAGAAAAGGACTCAAATTATATTGTCATACAATTTCTTTTGCTTGGTGAATTTAACTGAAAGAGCATATAATCATTTTATTCCTGAATTTTAATGTAATCCATATGGGCTCATTTATCATTTTTCTCTTAACTTTGATGTAAGGTAACTTTTCTTTTGATTTTTTTCAGGAAAAAAAAAAACGGCAGCAACTCACAGCTGGAAAAAAAAAAAAAAGACCCAAACCAACAACCAACAAAGAGAACTTTTAAAGCCAATAGGACTAGAAGCAATTATTTACCACAGGGTGCACTTGTGTAACAGATGTGTGATACCTCTCATATTCAAGATTTCATTCATAGTATTTATACTTTTTGAAGTGATACAAAATATAGGCCAGGAAAAGTGATTCTTTCATACTTCTCAACAAATATTTTTGGTTCTCCACCTGTAAGTTCAAATTTCTGTTGTTTGTTTTTTGTTTGTTTGTTTGTTTTTACTTTTTGCAAGAAATTCCCAGATTATGGTTGTAAAAGAGAGACTAATGAACCAAGATTTCCAACAACTACTTTTGGTTAGTATCTCTTCCTCTATAATTTCTTCCCTTTTTTTTTTTCTTTTTCTTTCTCACTGTTATTTAATATGAACAAAAGTTTCCAGTAGCTGCAGTGAAAAGCAAAGCAAGGTCATTTTTACTGCACAGTCCTTCTAAATATATAGCATCAGATAGTTCAAAACTGGTGGTATAGACCAGCATCAGAAGGGAAAGCAGAGATTAATTTAATCACATACATTAAAGTGTTGCCTAAAGTTGCAAATACAGGATGTATAAAATAAATCAATCAATCTGTAAAGTGCTAATTCTCCACAGCTGCCTTTTAGACTAATCCATGATGGTATATTCAATCTACCTGGTGAGTTTAAGAATATATTCAAACATTTAGGAAAGATACAACATGATATTTTGAGCTACTCAAGTAGGAAGCTGAAACAAGGGTGTATTGGTAAGGTCAGCACAGAAAGAGATCAGAAGCAGAGGGTGCACACTGCTAACAAGTTACTCTCTTGTAGTGCAGCATTTTATGAGATGTTTCCAAAAATCAATTGGATTGCCTGAACCAGGAGGTACTTTAACCCAGTGGATCTCTCATTTTGGACTGCACAGGACCCAGGTGGGTGCAGCCATGGTGCGGAGATGTGCAGGGAAGCCCTGACCCACTTGCAGCCCACGTCAGCACCCATCAAAGGACTTTCACCCCACTTTCACTTGATGTTCCAAAAGCAGGATGAAGGGATAAGAAAAGGAGGCAGCTTGGTTTTGCGTCATGACAGAGTGGATCAAGCAGTGATTCAGGAAGGGAAGAAACTGAAGATGCTTTCCAGCTGCCAGATGTTGACACATACCCTGATTTAGGACAGCAAGAGCCACTGTGTCAAAGAGCAGAGAGCACAATGTCCAAAAGAACCTGGCAGACTTCCCAGGGAGAGAGGACTTGGGGGTTGGATTTCTCTTCACAGCATTATTTATGTGTTTTATTCAACAAGTCTTCAGTGACTCTCCAAGCCGCATTATTTTTCACTGGGTATGACTATAATGCAAAAAGTATTATTTGACTGTATTCCAATAATCCTATTAGCAGTGATGTAAATATGTAGCAGGAAGATGACTCTGGATGTAGAAAAACAAATTTCCAGGAATGTTCTCTCTACTAGCTTCACAATCATTATTTCTCAGTCACTTTATAATTTAAATCTTTCCAGTGAAAATGGATATTAGTTTATATTTCTTCCTTAATAAAAGCATTTTTACTTCTAGGAGCTTCTTTGCTGCCCTCTTATGCACTTTGCTAGAACAGCAGAGCTGAATAAAAATAAGTTTATTATATTCAGCAAAAAGATGTTTGAAACATTTTATGGTTTGACATTATTTTCTTTTTCACATAAATATTTTTCTGATTATATAAAATGAATTCCCAATCAGAAGTTTCTTAGCTTTTTAAACTGTATGATAAGCGTAACATTTCTAAAATTACCTACTACAAGTTAGAGGAAGGCAGAGTTAGAAAAAGAACTACATAAGATAAAAAAAGAGACAAAAGAAACAAATGCAAGTAAGTTATTTTTGCAATATATATGCATATATAATCACGATATCGGTTCATTTTTAATCTGTTTCTATTTCCTCATTCATTTATTTCTTAATATGTCTTTCTGCAGTAAAACAGATTCAAATAACATTTCTAACCTTTCTCAGGAAAGGCAAAAATCACTGATTCACTGATTTGCCTTTTTTTAATCCCATGAAAACCCATACTTGTTAATGACACAGAGCGAAAGAACGCTGTAAATACTAACTGTAAAAGCTGTTTTTAACCTCAAAGTGAAAAGTTTCACTAATTGATTCATATCCATTGCTTTCTATATTAATAAAACCTCATTTTGAAGATTTGATTGAGACAGCAGCATTTGATGCAAAAGCATGGATTCCACAACTTTTTGAACTTTTTCTGGCCAATTAATGGGACACACAATACAGTGAAGGTCTGATCCATATTTCCCAAAAACTTAAAGCAGATGTATTCCAATGAAAAATGAATTCAGCTTTCTTAATCCGGTTTCACATGTAAAGAGTACCCAGCACACTCATGAAAAAATAAATTTAATCAATTAAACAAGAGACATGGGTGGCACAGGTAGTATAAAATGATGGGTAAACATGCTATGAGTCTGTCGGATAATTTTGATGTTCTCTTGTTTTGTTTGAATGACTTTGAATGAAGTAAAAATTGTGTATCAGTCAAGATCCACTTTGCATGATAAAAATTAAACATTGATATACCAGAAGGTTAGAGAAACAGAGGAAGGAACTGTTTGTATTAAAGAGATTTGTATTAAAGAGATGGGAAAAGAGAGGCCTTATTGACACATGTCAGTAAATTCTATTATCATAGGGGTAAACAGACTCTAATCTGGATCAAGGTAAAGAAACACTAATGATCTGCTCTGGGAAGAGGAACTAAACCATGCATCCTAGAAGCATCAGCTGTGGAGGAAAGTCTATTTCTTAGAAGGAATACAAACAAAGAATGTCACAGGTGAGTTGCCTTAGATGCTACTAGTTTCCTTCATTATTTGAATGATTAATAGGGGATTTTTATCCCCTATTTTTGTAGACAGAATCCATCACTGGAACATAAGAGATCTCTTTTAAACTGACAGGAAAATAAAGAAAAGGCCTTTAAGGAGAAGTTGTGTAGAATAAAAGTTTTTAAGATGGGAACAAAAGAGTGAATATGATGCGGCCAGCTTGAGGGACCTCTACCAAAATTTCTGGAGATCCTGGTCAGAGCTTCCTTGGATGAGAGAAAATTAAAGTGGAGGTCTTAAAAGTACTCCACTGGGTCCATTCAGAAACCCTGAAAACATATATTAGTTGTGTATTAATTCTAAACAATAGTTGACTTTCTCTGCTATTCTACTATCTAATCAATGTTATGATTTTATGCTTTTGCTGTTCAGTCAGAAATTTATGAAAGAGATAGAATAAAAATGTATTAAAGTTATCATGCAGTAGTTTTTGTGAAACTCAGTGTACTTTTTGACCCTGATACATAATCAAAGTTTTAGCTTTAATATCTTTGGTGACACTGTAAGATCACAAATTCTTACAGATTCAGAAAGTCATGCATACATTTTAGTGTAGTAGCTATGTTACAATAATGTAGCTTAAACTGTATTCTCTTATAACAAATAATTTTAAGCTCTTAATTAATATAGAACAACTGCTGAATAAGCTGAAAAATAATAAATTGATTTTATCTTTAAAGCTATTCAGTAGATTTAATCCAATATTTAAAATCACACTTGAGAGGATATGAAAATTATGTTTGCTGTTCTAGTCTTTAATATCACTCATTTATACCCTTTAATTAA